>NC_090390.1:41310873-41626334 GCF_036365525.1 Heterodontus francisci
ATACCCTGCACTGGAGGGCCAGTGAGTAGGACCGCTTCAGGACGGACTCTCACAGCCAGGCCCAGAAAGCCATTGGCTCTGGCACCATTGCCGGAGAACCATAGGTTGTAATGTTCATAGACTGCGCTCATGAGGACATCAGGCTTCCTGCAGACGTCACCATTAAAGGAAACCTCTCAATCTAGGTGAAGCTGGTATGTGAACACTGCAGATGCTTGCAGCGAATGTGTGACTGCTTATCAGGCAGCTGCCATGACACCTGGGTCTTGCGCCAGTCCTGGCTGCCACTGCTGTTCATTGAACTGGCTCAGATGGAGGGGTGGCTTCTTGGAGATAAGGGCAATTCTTTGCAGACATGGCTCCCGACACCAGTGAGAGACCCCACCACTGCTGCAGAGGAGAGATACAACGGCAGCGACTGATCTACATGAGCCAATTTTGGGCAGGAGATCAGCATGCTGAAAGAGCACCTGCCATGCCTCTATGGATAGGGTGATGCCCTGTACTACGGGCCAAAAAGGCAAGCTCCTTTCTTTGCTGCTCCGCACAACTACGCAGCCAATAGGCCTGGCGTGATGAGGAGAGACGTCAACAGGATTCCTCCTTGGACTATGAAGATGCTGAGGACCTACAATATGAAAGATGCATGGGAGGGCAGATGGCACTCAGGCTCTGCACATTGGGCTAGCAGGGAGCTAGGGACGTATGTAAGTGGCTTATTAAACAAAGGCTGTCTGCTCCATAGGAACCGGCATGAGCTCTGCAAGCCACACATCACCCTCGCTCACCAGCTGTGCACCAGTCCACATCTGCAACATCCTTGTGTAAACCATTAGAGGCAGCAGCTGACTGAGCCAATGTCCATGTCACTGCATCCGTGGAGATGCTCATGTGTAATGGTGGCATGGTGATGATGTTATTGCGAATGTTGGCTCTTCTGAAGGGCCAACGATGCAAAGGGACGTGACATTGGTGCTACATGCTGGCACACATCATTCACACAAGTTGGTGAGGAACATTTAGGGAAAGACGTATTTACATTGCTGTGACACCCGTGCATTCCCAATTGTGTCAGTGTGTTCTCTGTAAACCTCTGTAATACCTTTTATGGTCTATTTAAGTCTCACGTCCTGGAATGTGCAAATTTCCAATTATTCGTCCAAGTGTGGCACGCATACAAGAAGGAATGTTGCACTCAAGTGGGAGAAGAGGATCGCTAGTTCACAGGACACTGGGACACAGCAGGGTAAGTATGTGGAGGCAAAGCAGAAAGTGCTGGGGTCACTCAGCAGGTCAGGCAGCATCTGTGGAGAGGGAAGCAGAGTTAACTTTCAGGTCTGTGAACTTGGACAAGTTAACTCTGCTTCTCTCTCCATAGATGCTGCCTGACCTGCTGGATTTCTGCAGCACTTTCTATTGCTGCCAGATTGACAGCAGCCCCACTCTTCAGCAGTCAGGTAAGTATTATTTGATAGCTGTCAGGAAGCAGGTGCTGGGGCACTTAAAATAGGGCCCCAGCACCTGCTGCACAACTATCAAAGACTCTCTCACTGCGCCGAATGTCCCGCCTCTCCCCATGTAATATCGGGAGGGCGGCTCGGTGCAGTGATGCTAATGCGCCCCCGCGCATAATATTGCAGCGTGTGGCGCCCGAATAAAATTCAGCCCAAGTTGTTGTTGTCAATTTCACGTGCTGACGCTAACTTCTGACATACTGGTGCTGAGCAGATTGGATAAACAAGTGACTAATGGCAAAAGCTAGCGTATATGAAGAATTTGGTGCATTTAAAAAGAAATTGTAAAGATATAAGGAACAGGTACAAAAGTACAGATAAATGAGAATGAAAGTCTGGATGCAGCACAACCCAGCATGAGAAATGAAAGCAAGAACTGCACAAGCCAAAGAAAGGTGACCCAGCAGCAAGCAAACCAGATTAAGAGAGATGCAGCAGCTGTTGTGAGCATGTATTGGCAGTTATGAAAGCATTAGCAGCGAATACAGATTTGGAAGTGTACCAGTGTATATACTTTGGGTCATGCGCATGACAAAGCCAGCAGATATTTCCAACTGTCTTACAGAACATGATCTCACTATCAATAGAACTGATGTCAATATCTCTTTGCTTTCGGACACCAAATAATGGCAGAATATTTATATATTAATACTTAGCCCCTGAACTATTCCTGAGAGGTGGAATTTTCATACCATGTCTATATTTAGTGATCACAGTGCAAGATCATTGTGACCCTTAACAATCAGGCTGCATTCAAAACTTGAGTGAAATTCCTCTTTTAACAAAAAAAGGGAGAATGCTGTTTTTTCTCTATAATCAGTGCCCCAGTAAGGTAATGGTAAGAATAGTGGCTTTGAAACATGCAATTTCAATTTTGTTAGTGGGTAATTAAAACTCAACATTCAATCATTTATAACAGAAATTTTCATTCCCTTAAGTGGTACACAAAGTGGTACTCATTGTGAAAGTTCCAATTATCTAGTGATAAACAATTACAAAATTAGCCTTGTGCAATCACACATCAGGAATTTCAGCTAAAGATCTGGCTAAGCTTAAGGTACAGAAATATTAAAAAATTAGATGCCACTCACTAGTGTTCTGGACAAATACTTTAATGAGAAGCCGCTTTGTATTAGTGCTGCATGAGGTATTCTCCATTCAATTTTCTAGTTTTAATCCACACTATTAAAAAAACAAAATGTAGGTGAGTGAGCACTTCTAAATGAGCACTGAACTTGCCTGATGGGTGTGTAGGGATGCATGTAAGGCCCCTGCTGACAAAAGGACACAACTTACTATGCAAATTAAAAGAATACTCAGGATTGCATTATAAAAACAAAATAAACAGGATTTACCAATGATTCCACCTGGACTGCCAAGAGTGCAGGATGTTTATTTCCCTCTTCGCCATTTTATTTAAACTTTTTATTTCAGGGTTTTTTTAGAGATGCAAACCAAATTCAGAGTATGAATACAGCTGAACAAGAAACAACAGCAGCAATGAGCACTTACATGGCACTTTCAACATAAAAGAATGTCCCAAGGTGCTCCAGAGCTCAGGATAAAGAGAACGAGAAAGAAAGAAGGAAAACGAGAGACAGAGAATGAGAGATTAGATGAGGCGATTGAAAGCTTGGTCAAAAGGAGCATATTTTTAAAAGACAAGAGTAAAGTAGACAAATGAATTTAGGGACAGAATTCCAGAGAATAGGATCCAAGCGAATGAAGGCTGTACCACCAGTTTTGAGCTGATAGCGGAGGTTACACAAAAGGCCAGAGTAAAATAAACAGAAAGCTTGGGGCTATATACAGGCTGGAGGAGATGGTAAGGATAGGGTGGGTGAGACCATGGGCAGATTTATAGATGAGGATGAGAATTTTACATTTAATACATTGGGAATCAAGGATCTGTTTTTTTTGTCCTGGAGATGTGGAAAACACTGGCAAGGCCACGTTTATTGCTCATCACTAGTTGATATGAAAATGTGATGGTGAACCTTCTCCCTGAACTATTGCAGTAGGGTCATCCCATGTAGGTCAAAAAATGATGATCAGGTGGAGCTTACTGCAGGCTAGGATATCTGCAGTGGGACTTTATCAAGTTTGAATATACAGAGGGTAATGGATAAGAGCTAAGTGGACCACTTTTCTTTAAAGTGCCATGTATATCTTGAAGCTGAGGCTTCTAGCTGCTTTCTCAACAGCAGCCAGAAAGTTCAAAGGCCGGAGGGTAGATCTGCTCCAGCACAAGTTTCTGCCCACCACAATCGGGCACAGCTCAGCCTCGACAGGCATAACGCACTTTGGGTGAATCTGTACAGATATCCAGGATAAACAACCTAGTCTCTTCTTAGAGCCTCCAGCAAATGTCAATGAGGCACAGAACTGGAGTTCTGAGACTAGTCATTTTTTCCAAATTGTCAGAGGGGCCTAGATACATAAATTAAACTGTTGCAGAGATAAGATTATGCTTTCGCCAATTTTCCCCACACTGGCTCTATAATCACACAAAGGGAAAAAATGGATTGCAAGTCACCAGTTCTGGACATCTACTTCCCTTTAGACCAGTCTGACTGCTTCCATTAGACTATTTTACAGTCATGCATTTGCCACAGAGAATGCTAAGGTACTAAAACGAGTCCTGTTCATTGTTTGTGGTTATTTGTCAAAGTCCTTGATTAGTTTCCAAGCTACAGATAGGATCAAAGTGAGTGTGAAAATTACAGTTCTGGAACTTGGCCGGAACCCACCTGCGATACCATCAACTTTTCAACAAGATTTATGCTCATAGGGATGAGAAAATCACACACGTTGGATTCAAAATCCTGATTACATAAAATGGGTGCCAAGAATTTTTAAGTAGAGTGGTGTTTATTTGGAAATTTATTCCATTTAATAGTCATGGGAATTTCCATCAGTCACTTGTTCCAGACTATCACTTTGATTGTTGGGATTTGAATAAGGTTTGACTGTCGGGAATTGCCAGGCCAGGTTTTTGTTGCAATCAATTAGAGTAGAGCTAAAGGGAGAGAAGCAAGCTGTTGGATTGAATGAGGCACTCAGAGTAGCAGGTTTAAATCAGAACAATTCCACCATGAGCAGTTCAGTGCAAAAATCATCCTTTGATGCAGTTATATATGGATTCCTTTGATATGAAATATATAATCCAATTGCCATGCAGTGATGTAATGACTCATAAAAACGTTCCATGCTTGAACTTCAGTGTGTAAGTCAGTCTATTCAGTGGTATCATAAATTCCTTTGTCACTAGATATCCAGTAATGCAGAGTAGTTTCCATTTTCTGACTGTAAATTAGCTTTAAACCTTTTCTAATATAAATAAGAAACAATTTCTGGGAACCTGCAAAGTTAGCTTGAGTTTCTAACCTGTTACAGGCTGGACAGGTAATTATAACCTGCCATGAATTCAAGTCCTTAAACAAATTGTTTTAGATTTTTGAAAGGGCTGGTATGACTATTAAATTGTTAGTTTGAGTTTTAGTAATTCTATTTGCCAAATAAACTTTGTGCATCTTTGGTTTTTTTCTTACTTCGAGCTGTTATTAAATGGAAAATGGAGGTTTGTATTTTAAGAGTTATTACGACTGTTCTTTATTTAGTTGTCCCCTCCTAAAGACTGCTTGCTCGGGTACAGATCCACAGGCACCAAATGGCTTCCACTATCGCTCCCATATGGGCACTATTCATTCTAGCTTTGACCTTGAGTGTTACCTGGCTATTCAGCCACAGAAAGCATCACGACTGACAATCCTGCTCCTAGTTATACATACTGCCAGCAGGGACCACTGGATAATGACCATTGATGGGAATCATGAGATATTTTCCCTCCCCAGTCCCGAAGTGCTAAAACCAATTGCATCAGTCCCTTTGTACTCCACTGTTACTGACATCAGCTAATATAGCGCAGAGTGGGAGTTACACTTGGGACACTCCTGGCCTGTACTGGCTCAACTATTAGCAAAATAAATATCATGTGCCATCAGGGGATCTATAGCTTGGCTTTAAAAAGGTTTTATATTGGAATTGATAATCTAATTTGATTGTTTAAAGGAAAGATAATTACAAGGTGCCAAAGGGACAGCTCATGAAGAGAAGATGATAACATAACAGGAGATAGTGAATAACTCAATTATAGTCCACTGCAGTCATAAAAACAAAATTACAGGACAAGAACTGCCTACACTTTCTGCAGCTAGAAGCAGCATAAATTACATTAGTTTTAACAGTTTATGGAATTGGTTCGGCGCAATGGCGAATTTGCATATGCTTTAATTGCAGTAAATTCAACAGTTCAAATAAGATGTTTGATTAGGACAAAATGTAGATTTACAACCCATTTCTATGGCATCTCCACATTCAGGAACATCAGAGAGATATTTTATTAAGGATCTATATGATATGTAGTACTGTGTCATAGGGCTGGATTTTATTTTCCCGCCGCCGCAAAAAAATTGCGGCCCGCACTCATTAAAATATGCAGGGCGGCTGTCCCCCACCCCCCTAATCATGGACCGGCGTGGCCTTGATGATGCCATCAATGGCGTTGCCTGTTTCTGTGAAGGTGCTGGTGCCATTTTTGGGCTGCCAGGCCTTTGTTGACAGATCAAAGTTGACCCCATTCTCCCCCCAACTGCAACACAAAATAAAGCTTGACCCACCTCCACCCCCGCCCCACCAACCCAACTACACCAGAAAAGCCCAGATTACCTCTTTTCTATCCCAAATGCTCTAAATCAGAGTTGACCCCTTTCACCCCCCAATTGACCTAACTACAGAGTTTAACCCTTCCCCCCCCCCCACTACACTGACAAAACAGAGTTTACCCCTTCCCCCCTCCACTTTACGACAAATGCAGAGCCCCTCCCCCACCTCGATGGCGCCAGCTTTCCCTGGAAGCAAAAGTGAAGGCGCGGGAGTGCCGCATGGCGCTCAGAAGATCCAGAACTGCTGGTAAGATCGCTGCAGCTTCCATTTAAATGTATTTAAATAGGTGATTTTAATATTCAAATCCGGGTCCTGCCATGAGCGGCGGATGTGCCACAACAAAACTCCCCCACCGGCAGGACAATCAGGCCCGGCGTTGGTCTCCATGACGGGCTGCTGTCGCTCCGATCTTCCGCACCCCCGCCATGGACCCCGACGTTGGGAGCTCAACAAAATTCAGCCCTTTATTTCCTTTGTTAGCAATAGAAATTCTACCTTTGAGTGAAGTTCTCTCTTTGTTACTGGTACTTCTTTTGTGGTATTGTTGATGGGATTCTTTTTTAAATGTACCTCTTTCTACGTGTGACATTATTTCTGCTTTTCTTGCACTTTGTACATCCTTTCGTCTTCTTGGTGTTTTCTGTTTGCCTTCAACATTTTCAGTCTCATTTTTCTTTCTCGGATGCCTCTTTCACTTTCAGCAGTTGTCATTCAAACAACAACATGCATTTATGTAGCGCCTTTAATGTAGTAAAACATCCCACAGCACTTAATAAGAGCGTTATAAGAACATACGAAAAAGGAGCAGAAGTAGGCCATTCGGCCCCTCAAGCCTGCTCCGCCATTTAGTAAGATCATGGCCGATCTGATTGTGGCCTTAACTCCAATTCCCTGTCTTTCCCCCATAACCCTTGACTCCCTTGTGGATCAAAGATCTATCTGCAGCATTGAATATATTCAATAACCCAATCTCCACTGCTCTCTGGGGAAGAGAAGTCCAAAGAATAACGACTCTCTGAGAGAAGAAATTCATCCTCATCTCCGTTTTAAAAGGGAGACCCCTTATTTTGAAACTGTGCCCCCTAGTTCTAGATTTCCCCACGAGGTGTAACATCCTCTCAGCATCTACCCTGTCAAGCTCCCTCAGAATCTTATATGTTCCTCCCATTCTTCTAAACTCCAATGAGTACAGGCCCAACCTGTTAAATCTTTCCTCATCAGACAAACCCCTCATCCCAGGAATCAGCCAATAAAAGATTTTGACACCGAGCTATCAGGGCAGATGATCAAAATCTTGGTAGGTTTTAGGGAGCATCTTAAAGGAGGAGAAAGAGGTAGAAAGGCGGAGTGGTTTAGAGAGGGAATTCCAGAGCTTAGGGCCAAGGCAGCTGAAAACATGGCCACCAACGGTGGAGCAATTAAAATCGGGGATGCAAAAGATACCAGAATTGGAGGAGCGCAGAGATTTCAAAGGCTTGTCGGGCTGGAAGAGGTTACAGAAATAAGGAGAGGCGAGGCCATGGAGGGATTTGAAAGCAAGGAAGAGGATTTTAAAATTGAGGCATTATCTGACTGGAAACCAGTGTGAGTCAGCAAGCACAGGGTAAATGAGACTTGTTTTTTTATTCTGTCATCGTGGAGACAGGCATTTTTCCCCCAAAATATACTTTATTCATAAAAATCTGTAAAAAAAAAACATTACAAAACAGTTCAAAACAGCACCAAGTTGACATTCCAAAAAGTGCGAAGGAAATCAGTTTTCTTCAATACAGGAGTGAATTACCTCACAACCCTTCCATTCCATTTTACATGCCATGTACATTTTACAGCAAACCCATATTTGGTGTATACAGCCCGAGGGGTTTCCCATGGGTCCTGCCTGTCAATTCACTATGGCAGGACGACCTTACACAGTGGTCTTTCCCCATTGAGCCTTTACGACGGCTGCCCCAAGCTTTAGTGCATCCCTCAGCACGTAGTCCTGGACCTTGGAATGTGCCAGTCTGTAACACTCGGTCGTGGACAACTCTTTGCACTGGAAGACCAGCACATTTCGGGCAGACCAAAGAGCGTCTTTCACCGAATAGATGGTCCTCCAGCAGCAGATGATGTTTATCTCCTTGTGTGTCCATGGAAACAGCCCGTAGAGCACAGGCAAGGCCAGCTTTTTCTGCCTATCCCTAATTGCCCTTCGCAAATGGCTTGCTAAGCCATTTCAGAGAGAAGTTAAAGTCAACCACTAACGGTGAATCTGGAGTCACATGTAGGTCAGACTAAGTAAGGACAGCAGATTTCCTTCCCTAAAGAACATGAGTGAACCAGGTGGGATTTTAATGACAATTGATAATACTTTCATGGCACCATTACGGAGACACGCTTTCAATTCCATATTTTAATTAATTAATTCAATTTAAATTCCACTAGCTGCCATTTGAACCCCTGTCCCCAGGGCATCATCTGGACCTGATTACTAGTTTAGTCACATTACCATTATGCTACCGTCTCCCCCCAGCAAGTTTAAATATGGGCAGCTGAGTTTTGGATGAGCACACGTTTATGTAGGGTGGAAGATGGAAGGTCGGCCAGAATAGCATTGGAATAGTTAAGTCTAGAGCTAACAAAAGCAAGGTTGAGGGTTTCAGCAACTGATCAGTTGAGGCAGGGTCAGAGTCAAAAGATGTTTAAGGTTTTGGTGATGGAGCGGATATGTGGTTGAATCAAACTCAACACAAGGTTGTGAATGGTCTGGCTCTGCTCCAGACAGTTGTCATTCCTCTGTTTTACTATGTTTGAATTAGTTATTCCCCCTTTTCACTCTCCTTATTCCCTTCATACTGTTGTTTTTTCCCTGCACTTCTTTCCTTCTGATCACTGTCCCATCTCTCAGCCATTTTTCTGTTTCCTGTACTTTCTTGCTGCATCTCCTTACCTTTTTTGTTACTGCCTTTGTCTTGTCTCTTCTGGCTCATTGTCTGGTACAAATAACAAAGCAGGAAGTAAAAAACAGGAAATATAAATACTCTTAAATCGTTGTGCAAGAAGTGAAATAAAGATTGGGTCACACAAATAGGATTGAGTGAAAGACATAAAAGAGAAAAATACAAAAAGTGTATAAAAAGTTAATTTATATTTGTTTTAAAAACTACAACATTAATTTATCTCCTTGAGGGACTGAGAATATACACTTGTAAAATTATTTTTTCAGGGCCAGAGAGGTTGTTCAGCAGTAATTACCACTTACCATGCTATGAAAAATTCAGTTACTCCTCTCATCAGTCTTTAGTGTGATTATAGTGGGTAATTAACCTAAATTCAGCCATGACAGTGATCTCTATGTAGATTCCATTGGTGAAGACTGCAACTGCACTGCCTATGAAGGAGCAGGGTATCACTGACAGCAACTTCCAGATTTCTGCATTTAGCTGCGTATATGCGAACACCGGAAGTTTTTGTCAGTTTTGCACATTACTAATGGTAAACGCTGACAGACTTGCTGTTATTAAAATCCGGGCCACTGGTTCTGCCACACTTCATGCAAAGTTATGGCAACAGAGAGGACACAGCTCTGAGGAAGTTTCTGCTCAGTTTTTAAACTTGTCTGCTCCTGCAGTAGCAGCCTTATATGTACTAACATATCACAATCATATCTTGATTAATAAGCTAGACCTGATGAGAGACTCTTTCATATAAATAATTATTTTTTTCTTTCTTTGCAAAGACACAAAACAAAATATTGACTGGTCTCATCCCTGAACTTTCGTGGCCCCGCCTTCACAAAGACTGCAGAAAATTCTTTCCAGATAGCCATTTTTAAATCATAATAATATTATGCAAATCTACAACCCCTATGAAAATATGTAGCATATATAAGGGAGATTCTTATGATCTAAAACCTCAGTTCCATCACAGTTAGTTAACACGTCCACACATATTAAACCATTGTTTATGTACATGACCAGCTTGCCACTAAAATTAATCAATAGAAGAGAACATGGTCCATCTGCTACCTTGCTATGGTTACCATTTAACACCTAGGTGGGCTGAGAAATATCGCCTTGTTGTTCTTGACCCAATGTTCCAGACAGTGATGGAAAAATAGAATCACTATCCCTGAGAAATTCTCTTGTTACTTCAAACATCTTAAAAACCATCAGAAGAATAAATGTTGATTATAAACCCAAAAAAAATCAAAAGGTGATATCATGGGGGAGATGGTAGTACAGTGGTAATGTCACTGAACTAGTAATCCAGAGGCACATGTTAATGCCCTGGGCCATGGGTTCAAATCCCACCGTGGCAGCTGGTGGGAATTAAATTCAGCTAATTAATTTTTTTTTAAATCTAGAATTGAAAGCCATGAAGTTATCATCAATTTCTGTAAAAACTCATCTGATTCACTAATGTCATTTAGGGAAGGAAATCGGAGGTCCTTACCAGGTCTGGCCTACATATGACTCCAGACCCACAGCAATGTGATTAACTCTTAGCTGCCCTCTGAAAATACCTCGCAAGCCATTCAGTTGTCAAGGGCAATTAGGGATGAGCAACAAATGCTGGCCTTGCCAGTGACACCCACATCGCATGAAAGAATTTTTAAAAATAGATAAATGTCAACATTGCATTTGTCACCACTTTTTATAAAAAGTCTCAGTCAGGAATATGTTCCGATTTAGCAAGGGAAAAGTACTCATCTGCAGTCCGAAATAATTGATTTTAAAGAACATAGCAAATTGATGTTGTGGAAATAATGTTAGTTTCCTATCTGAAGCAAGGTCTGTGAACTAATACATCATCAAATGTGGTTGTCTGAGGTTGGAGTTAAGTTGCGGTCTGACTAAATCCAACCTCTGATTTGCAGTAAATGTAATGAAATAACTGCTCCCAGTCAATCTGGGTGTTGTATTTATCAGTCTCTGGGAGATGTTTCATTCTAGACCAGTTTGGAGGCAGCACAATGTAAATGCTGCATCGTTTTTGATCCGTACACCAATTACATTCAGTTCCATCCATTCCATTCCACTTGCTATATAAACTCAATGAGAAGAATAAATCAAATGAGCACGTTCAAATGTGTAAAGCTTCCAGAACACAACAAGTGCACAGCATTTGAAATAAGCATGGGACAGCATCCCTGCATCAGCTTCTATAAACAAGACATCAAAAAAAAACAGTAAGTGGCAAAGGGCTTTTTGATACAGATTTGTATGGATAAGGCAATTCACCTCCATCCCAATCCAGCACCTAAAAACTGGACTCAAGTGCAAAATGACTCAGTGAGACCCCAGGTCCAAAATGGTAGCTTCTGAAGGTGTGAAATACACAACACTACCCAATGGAAGTGTAGATTAGCCTTATTCTCAGGCATTCATGCAAAAAAATGCATAAATGGAAAATGTCATCATGTGCTTGTTGAGCCACCACTATACTGCATCTGGTGTGGGCCCACAAAATAAGATGCTCCTCCTTTTTGCTCATTCTTAAATCTGAGCTTGGCTCAGTTGGTAACAAATGGTACTGAAAATCTGGAACTCTCTGCCAAAAAACTGTTGAGGCTAGTTCAATTGAAAATTTCAAACTGGAGTGATAGATTTTTCTTAGGCACCAGTATTAAGGAATATAGAAACAAGATGGGTAGATGTAGTTAGGATCAGATCAGCCATAGAGTCATAGTCATAGAGTTATACAGCACAGAAACAGGCCCTTCGGCCCATTCTGTCTGTGCTGGCCATCAAGCACCTATCTATTCTAATCCCATTTTCCAGCACTTGGCCCATATCCTTGTATGCTATGGTGTTTCAAGCGCTCATCTAAATACTTCTTCATAGCCATAAACTAATTGAATAGCAAAACAGACTCTTGTTCCTATGTTCCTAACAGGCTTCCCTCTTGAGGACATCAGGCTTCAGTTCAGGACTTGAGCCCACAATTTAGGCTGACACTCAATTGCAGTATTGAGGGAATGCTGTCTTGTTGGAGGCACTGTTCTTCAGATGACAAATTAACTGAAGTTTCTTTCATCTCCGTTGTTGGAAATTAAAAATGGTATTTTTATTATTCGTTTGTAGGATGTGAGCATTGCTGGCAAGGGCGGCATTTGTTACCCATCCGTAATTGCCATGGAGAAGGTGGTGGTGAGCTGCCTTCTTGAACCGCTGCAGTCCATCTGGTGTAGGTACACCTACAATGCTGTTAGGAAGGCAGTTCCAGGATTTTAACCCAGCGACAGTGAAGGAATGGTAATCGAGTTCCAAGTTAGGATGGTGTGTGGCTTGGAAGGGAACTTGCAGATGGTGGTGTTCCCATGTATCTGCTGCCCTTATCCTTCTGGATGGTAGAGGTCATGGGTTTAGAAGGTGCTGCTGAAGGAGCCTTGATGAGTTGCTGCACTGCATCTTATAGATGGCGCACACTGCTGCCAATGTCCACCAGTGGTGGAGGGAGTGAATGTTGAAGGTGGTGGATGGGGTGCCAATTAAGCAGGCTGCTTTGCCCTGGATGGTGTCGAGCTTCTTGAGTGTTGTTGGAGCTGCACCCATCCAGGCAAGTGGGGAGTTTCCATCACACTCCTGACTTGTACCTTATAGATGATGAACAGTTTTTGGGGGGTCAGGAGGTGAGTTACACACCACAGAATTCCCAGCCCCTGACCTGCTCTTGTAGCCACAGTATTTATATGGCTGGTCCAGTCAAGTTTCTGGTCAATGGTAACCGCCACCACCCCCCACCACCCCCCCCCACCCCCCCACACCCTGCCCAGGATGTTGATGGTCGGGGATTCAGTGATGGTAACACTGTTGAACGTCGAGGGAAGATGGTTAGATTCTCTCTTGTCATTGCCTGGCACTTGTTTGGCACAAATGTTACTTGTCTCTTATCAGCCCAAGCCTGATTGTTCTCCAGGTCTTGCTGCATGTGGGCACAGACTGCTTCAGTATCTGAAGAATTGCGAATGCTACTTAACACTATGCAATCTTCAGTGAATAGCCCCACTTCTGACCTTATGATGGAGTGAAACTCTTGTTGAAGCAGCTGAAGATGGTTGGGCCTCAGACACAACCCTAAGGACCTCCTGCAGTGATGTCCTGGGACTGAGGTGATTGGCCTCCAACAACCACAACCATCTTCCTTTGTGCTAGGTATGACTCCAACCAGTGGTACGACCAGGTGAGGAAGGGGTCTCAGGCTCCCCTCTGGCTCCTTTCCTGGTTTGGCCATAACAGGGTTTACCTTTTAAAACACAGTGTTTTTAGCTTCACCTCTGTGAGTCCTTGCTCACTGCTCTCTAATTATAATTGTAAATCAGACAGGCTTTCTTAGGTTTAAACAAGAACGAGGTAAATTTATTAACCTTAACACTCTAACTCAGTTAACATTACTAAAAATACGTGACACAACCATGGTAGCATGCATACAGATAAACACACACACAAATAGATAGAGGAGGAGAAAGAATTAAAGGGGAAGGGTTTGGACGAGTAGATAGAATTTAGTTACTGTTTTTAGTTTGGATGTAAAGACCTTGATTGCAGTTAAGTCTTGCAGTTCTCACTGGGGCTGAATGCACACTTTCAAACTTGTTTTGCTGGTACCAGATGACTGCAGGTGGTTCCGCTGTGTTGAGGCTTAAGTTGCTTCCGTGGGTCCCTGGAACTTTGCAAGTGAGAGAGACAGGGAGAGAGTGGTTCTTTCTTCTTGAAGTTCAATTGCAGTCTGCCCCAAACCTTTCTGTGAAGGACAATTCAATCAATTTCCAGGTTGGCCAGCAGGTTAGTCATGTGACCAGCTCTTTGTTTGAAACAGAATCGCCTGCGAGGGTTGTTGATTCTTCAAAGCTTACTAGACACACTTGGTGGGGCGGGGTGGGGGGGGGGGGGGGTGGGGGGGGGAGGTTGTTGGGGTTGATGGAGTGCTGGCTCTTACACAGACAAGATGTGGATCATCACTGTTGCCCAGCCCAATCTTGCTAAATGAATCAGGGAGCACTTCCATTGTCTCTCTATTCAACTGTCTCTCAGAATGCAAATGTGCAACCATGTTTTCAGCCGTTCAGCTCTGTGGTCTTTTTAAATAAGTTATGTTGAATGTCCAGTAAAAGTTCAAATAGTGTTCCATACGACAAAATTGATATGTTTCCATTTGGCAGGTGTGGTTTCATCACACCAGCGAAGAGTTTTCCCTCTGATTCCCATTGACTTCAACTTTGCTAGGGCTCCTACATGCCACACTTGGTCAAATGCTGCCTTGACATCAAGGGCAGTCACTCTCATCTCACCTCTTGAATTCAGCTCTTTTGTCCATGTTTGGACCAAGGCTGTAATGAGGTCTGGAGCTGGCGGAACCCAGACTGAGCATCAGTGAGCAGGTTATTGCTGAGTAACTGCCACTTGATAGCACTGTCAATGACACCGTCCATCACTTTGCTGATGATTGAGAGTAGAGCGATGACCGGATTGGATTTGTCATGCTTTTTGTGGACATGACATACCTTAGCAATTTTTCACATTGTCGGGTAGATGAATCTTGTAGCTGTAATAGAACAGCTTGACTAGGGGCACAGCTAGTTCTGGAGCACGTTTTCAGTACAAAGCCAGGATGTTGTCAGGCCCTATAGTCTTTGTTGTATCCAGTACCTTTAGCCACTTCTTGACATCACATAGAGTGAATTGAATTAGCTACAGACTGGCATCTGTGATACTGGGCACTTCAGGAGGAGGCTGAGATGTTTCATCCACTTGGCAGTTCTGGCTGAAGATGGTTGCAAATGCTTCAGTCTTGTCTTTTGCATTGCTGTGCTGGGCTCCCCCATCGTTGAGGTTGGGGATGTTTGTGGTTAGTTGCTTCATTGTCCACCACCTTTCATGATTGTAGTCCTGATACATCCAGAGATTTGATCTAATCCATTGATTGTGGGATTGCTTTACTCTGTCTATTGCATGCTGCTTCCATGATTTAGAATGCATGTTGTCCTGTGTCATAGCTTCATGAGGTTGGCACCTATGCCTGATGCTGCTCCGGGTATGCTCTCCTGCACTCCTCATTGAATCAGGTGGTTGATCCCTGGCTTGATGGTATTGGATTTAAACTCCTGTCTCCAGAGCATTAGCCTAGGCCTCTGGATTACTAACCCAGTAACATTACTGCCATACTTTCCCTTATTGCATTATTTCAAAGATTTCAGGGTGTCCAAGCCAACATTCATTCTCCAGAACCAAGCACCAAAATTAACAGGTCATTCATCTCATTACTATTTGTGGTATATTGCTTTGTCAAATACCTCAAAAAATAATCGCAATTCAGTACACATCCCCACATTTCTGGAGGGTTTTTGGACACTGCCTGGAATGGTGGAAATAGCAGGTTATAAAGACTCCACTTCAGAGCGATTGTGTTACTTGTCTGGAAAACGTTATACTTGCGGTATTTTTATCTAAAATTTAACCAGCAGTTGTAAAATGTTTCTGACAGACAAGCCCTCATTGTACATTTTGGCTTATAAATGGAGTAAAATAGTACACAAGTCACTTCAGCAGCTCGATGCCACTCTAAATTTGAGATGCTTCCTGATCTTTTTTTCCCCCCATTATTCCAGCACGTATTTTGTTGCCACTGCTGATGAAGGTTTGGACCCATGGAGCGAACAGTGCATCACCCATATCAGCTCCCTTCATGTTTTTGCAGTACCAGTAACACAAGCTATTCTTGTTGTTCAGAACACAGCTTCTGGCAGTTGATGTGCTCTGGCACAGGTTTCCTGGGAATGAGTCTCTGAAGGCTATCACTATGCTTCCTTTCTCACTGATACTTACATTAAACACATTTGGTTATCTCCTACCAACACATTTTTGAACACAAATCCAGGATAGACAAGTACAATAATGACAGGCTAAAGAATTTGCTGGCATGGCAGTTACAGTGGCTAGTGAACACTGAGCAGTTCATCTTAGCTGTTCTTCTTCTTCTTCTTCTTTGACCTCCTTGTCTCGAGAGACAATGGGTAAGCGCCAGGAGGTGGTCAGTGGTTTGTGCACTGAAATATATTTTTACATGGACTGCATAAGTACATTTATTACAAACTGAATTTTACTGTCAGGAGATATTCTGACTTAAAAGGTAATTAAATAACAGGTACAAAATCTAGATCAGCGGGTGTTTTTTTCTCGGAACATATGATGCAATTGTATACCGTAAAATGGTTTAACTCTGCCTTGTCATACAGCATTCCCTGCAAATTCAAATGATGTCAGGCATCATTTGAACTGCAGAAAACAATGCGACATGAAAATTCACAATGAGGCATGATTACAATATTGACCGTTCTTAGGTGATTAAAGAAGGCAGCTAGTTACACCGCCCATTCTTGTTACTGTTGAGAGAGTGAGGGAAGGATGAACTTTGTACATATGTACTTAAGAGTTTAGTACTGAGTTTAGCTCACAGGTTTCCGACCGTCAATCAAATTCCTTAATGATTGAAAAGAGCTGGAAGGGAAGTCAGATCAGCTGAATTATTTTTTAAACTGTTTCAAATACATTTTACAATCCACACCTCATGGCACCTGGACTTGTACTGTGGCTGATACCACACATTTGTTGTTCAAGATCGCTTCTGCTAGGTCTTGCTGCTGATGTTAAATTTTTGATCTCTTTAAAATTGAGCCTTACATTGAGCACTTAGCAGGTAATTTCAACCCTCAAAAAACAGGTGGATTGGGCTCGGATGAAATGCTAAATTTCTTTTTAAATCTCAAACCCGACCCGAGGCTGCTTCCAACTTGCCACATCCGGGTCTAACAGAGGGGGAACATGGGGCCAGACAGCCAACCCACTCCAAGAAGGTGGTTGGCAGTTTAAATATGATAATGAGGGGAGCATCACGTTTAATCTGCTTTGCAGCTTTAAACCTGGCTGGCCAGGTTTCCCAGGCTCAGGAAACCCAACAGCCGAAGGAAAGTGAGGACAGCTTTGGGGAAAATTTAAGTATTTTTATAGTACTGCTTGTGAGCCAGAAGCAGCAGTCGTGCTTCCTCCTGATCTGCAAGTTTACCTCCTTCTCTGGGATTGGGCAACCACTGCCACACAAAAGCCCTGCCTTAGGGTTGGGAATCAGAACACAACCCTCACACTCCCATGAACAGATGCAGTCTCCTTACCTGCGGCTGTGTCCTGCTCTGGAGTGCTCCCTGCCAAGCTTGTCAATCAGAGTGACTTGCAGGTGAGGATTTTGTTTAAAAAAAAAGTTGTCAAAATTCCACAGCATGTGTGGACCCAACCAAAACTCTGTCCTCTTGCTTAGCAAACTTGCCTCAACAATAACATCAGTGCAAGACAAAAGTTTATTCCACACCAATATCAAATAAAGTAGTAAATCTAAGGCTTTAGATACCTGTAAGTGAATGGCAAGTAGTAATCTAACTTCCTGGTGCCAGCCATGATTCAATGGGTAGCACCTTTGCCTTTGAGTCAGAAGGTTGTGTGTTTAAGTCACTCTCCAAAGACTTGAGCACAAAATCCAGGCTGAAACTCCAGTGCTGTACTGGGGGATGCTGCACTTTCGGATGTGACATCATTCAGATGAAACATGAAAACCAAGGCCCTGTCTGCCTCTATGTTGGACATAAAAGGTTTCAGAGCACTATTTTGAAGAATATCAGGGGAGTTCTCCCCACTGTTCTAGCCAATATTTATCCCTCACCCAACATGAATAAAACAGATTTGCCAGATTTTGCAGTCAACGTCAAGTGACGGTGCTCGCTGTTGACCGACAAGAAAACTGCCCACAAAGATCAAGTGATCAATATGGTGTGGATCTCACCTTTCTCAAAGTTAGTTTGAGACTGATGCCAAGTCCAGGGGATCCTCAGGCAGCCAGCAACAGTGTAAGCAGCCAATCACATTGAAGAATTCTCAGACAGCAGACCAGAAAGCTAAAAGCACTGATTATCCTTCACTTTTGAATATAATTTTACATGAGGGAAATAAAGATTGAGACATAAATCTTGGATAAAGGTAGAAGCTGAAATACTATAAACTTTAAAAAAACATGGATTTTTTTCATAATAATGGAGAAATTTGACATTCCACAATTATAAAATCATTATTTCAGGGCCAGAGAGGTAGTTCAGCATTTATAATGAACATAGTACACCATTAAAAACCCCGTTGCGTCTCATTCAACAAGGTATAACTTTTTCAATGGTTTTTACAGCGAGACTAATAGTATAAAAGTGGAGTTTTTGTCAGTTCCATGATTACTAATTGATTGCAGTCTGCCAGAATTTTAACAACACACCCTATGGAGAAGTGTTGAATCACTGACAGCAACGCCTGGATTTCCACATTCCAAAGGTTGCTGCTAGTTTCAGGGAAGTAATAAAGGTGAACACTGACAGTTTTGCTGTCAGTACTACTGCAAAATCTGAGCCATCATCTGGTCATTACATTATTGCTGCTTATGGAAACTTGCTGTGTATAAATTGGCTGCTGTGTTTTCTACATTACAATAGTGATTGCATTTCGAGATACTTCAAGTTAAGCATAGCTTTGAGCGGGGATCTCAGGAAATGGAAAAAGCAGTGGTTTGAGGAATGCTGAATACCATGGAAATACCCGTTGTTATCTGAAGCACGAAGGGTGGAATTTAAGTTGGAATTCATGTGGATTCCTCATTGGCTCAAGAACACTTTGGGTAATCCTGAGGTCGTCAAAGGTGCTATACAAGTGCAAGTTTGTTCTTTCCTTCCTGCTTGGATGGGCAGCATAAAATGTTCTCCTAATTTATAATATAGAGCCACTTGATCGCATTATTGCCTTGCACTTTACATAACATGTAACCATTCGCTATCTATACTGTGTATAAAGGATATTATCTATATAATTAAAAGTGATTTTTCCATGACCATGAAATAACTTCAATGAAGTTTTAAATTTATATAATTTTCCACTTGCTGCCTTTTTGCCCTCCCTCAAGCTAAATGACAAATCATTGTGTACTTATTAAAAATTACTATCATATTTCATAATAAAAATAGCCAGACAATTAATAGTGTCAAACAATATAACAAATGTGTTCTTTCATTTTTTTTCTTTTGAGGAAATTTGGCCCCTCTGTTTTCAATCAGGTCTAAAATCAGATAATAGGTAATACTCATGCCACAAATGACCATCTCCAACAGGACAAAGTTCAACCATCTCCCCCAGCTTTCAATGGCACCACCATTGCCCAGTCCCCCATCATCACCCTAAACCTACTTTCTCCTGTTGAGAACAACAGTCAAAATTGCCTTAAAACTCAATTGAATCCAAGTATTGCAACACAATCAATATAATGGGAATTAGACACCAGAAAGTTAAATGTTTCCTTCAAAACTTTGAGGTTTTATCCTGGAAGAACTATTTTCTCAGTTGACATTAGAGCTTAAATTCTCAAAGTTCTTATCTGAAGAATTAAGTGCTCCTATTGCTTTTTTTTTTATTTGAACTTCCTCAAACTATCTGATATAAAAAAATTAGACTTGACCCCATGAATGGTTCAAAACCAGATTGACAACTCAATCTACAGCAGCTGTATCACGGCATTCTATGTTCAAAGAGTCTGCAAGTTATGCCCATAATGCTGCTGGATACATCACCATTCCTGCCTGAGGAGATTTCTTCTGGACAACATTCCCAGTTTGAAAACATTCCAATGCAAAGTTAACTGCATTAGGCTGTGGGCTGGTTTGGGGCAGGCCATGGACAGGCAATAGGCAGGCCATGGGCAGGCTCTGGAATTAAAACAAGAAGAAAAATGAGTAGCAGAAGAAAAAGAGAATTTAAAGCAATCTGCATTGATTGGATACACCATAGTGTTAGTCCAAAAACAAATACATCAACTACTGAAAACTCTTTGTAGATTAAATCTCATGTTCAAAATCATGAGGGGTCTAGACAGAGTAGATAGCAAGAAACTGTTCTTATTGGTGAAAGGGTCAAGAACCAGAGGACTCTGAACTAAAGAGATTGGCAAAAGAACCAACAGCAACGTGAAGTTTAGTTTAGTTTAGTTTAGTGAAGAAAAATGTTTTTACACAGCGAGTAGTTAGGATCTGGAATGCACTGCCTGCGAGTATGGTGGAGGCCAATTCATTCAAGCCTTTCAAAAGAGAATTGGATCAGCAACTGAAGAGAGAAAATTTGCAGGGCTATGGGGAAAGGGCAAGGGAATGGGACTAGCTGAGTTGCATTTGCAGACAGCCTGTACAGACACAGCAGGCCGAATGGCTTCCTTCTGTGCCGTAGCCATTTTATGAATCTATTCTATTCTATTTAGAGGCTACATAATCCCAATTTGAAATATCATAGAATCATAGAAATTTACAGTCCAGAAGGAGGCCATTTGGCCCATCATGTCTGTGCCAACCGACAGGTAGCCATCCAACCTAATCCCAGCTCTTGGTCCATAGCCTTGTAGTTTACAGCACTTCAAGTGCATATCCAATCATTTTTTAAATGTTATGAAAGTTTTTGCATCTACCACCCTTTCAGGCAGTGAGTTCCAGATCCCCACTACCCTCTGGGTGAAAAAATGTTCCCTTGAATCTTCTCTAAGCCTCCTACCTCTTACCCTAAATCTATGCCCCATGATAATGGATTCTTCAACCAAGGGGAATAGGACCTTCCTATTCACTCTAGCTAGACCCCTCACAATTTTATAAACTTAAATTAGGTCTCCCCTCAGCCTCCTCTGTTCCAAAGAAAACAACCATAGCCTATCCAATGTTTCCTCATAACGAAAATTCTCCAGTCCAGGCAACATCCTTGTAAATCTCCTTTATACCCTCTCTAGTGCAACCGCATCTTTCCTATTGTGTGTTAACCAGAACTGCACGCAGTACTCCAAGTGTGGCCTAACCAGTGGTTCATACATTTCCAGCATAACTGTTCCAGCTGTTAAATTCTATGTCTCAGCTCATAAAGGCAAGTATCCTGTATGCCTTCTTGACCACCTTATCTACCTGTCCCACCATCTGCAGGGGTGAGTGGACATGCATTCCAGCGTCCCTCTGTTCCTCTCCGCCTCTCAGTATCCTACCAGTTACTGTGTATTCCCTTGCCTTGTTAGTCTTCCCCAAATGCATCACCCCACACTTCTCCAAATTGAACTCCATTTATCGCTGTTCTGCTTACCTGACTAGACCATTGATATCTTCCTGTAGTCTACAGCTTTCTTCTTCATTGCCAACCACACAGCCAGTTTTTCTATCGTCTGCAAACTTCTTAATCATACCCCCTACATTCAAGTCCAAATCATTGATATATACCACTAAAAGCTTCCTGCCTCTGAACCAATTTTGGATCCAACTTGCCATTTTGCCATGGATTCCATGGGCTTTTACTTTCGTGACCAGTCTGCCATGTGGGTCCTGATCATAAGCTTTGCTAAAATCCATTATGGATCTCATACCATCTATTATGGTTCTGATTATATTGTTCAATTAAACTTGGTCTAGCATATCCAATTATGGATTTTAAAATTTGAAACCTCCATTGTTCTTCTATTGCGTCACTAAGGGCTGAACATTTATGGGCCCCCCTGAGATGGGTTCATAGGCAGAGGGGCCCATATAATTGCGACAGGAGGCAGTGGGTGGGGGAGGAAGGCCTCGTCATCTCCCCGTCACAACACAATTTTATCAGGGGTAGGATAGACTGACAATGGCCTTCCTGCCCAGAAGCCAATCAACGGCCACTTAAGGCCCTCTTCCTGCTGCTGCGGTGGGGGTAGGCTCCACCATGCAGAGAGGTCGCCCAGTAAAATGAGGAAACCTTCCTGCGGGCTTGGGTGTGGCCCTGCTTTGTGGGCAATCTATAGCCAATGGAGGGCCCTCCTTCCAGGAAAATCTGCAGCAACCTGAACCCCCCCCCCCCCCCCACTGCACTAAACGCCCACCCTCCGTCCCCCCTTGCTGAGGCCTGCCAGTCTGGGCCTGGGAACCCTGCCTCACTTAACGGATCCTGGTTCCAGCACTGGGCCTGGGTCCAAGGCCTCTTATAGTACTGGCAGTGGCCACTGCTCCTGGTGGCGCTGCCGATACTGCTCAGCTGCTGGCCCCAGCTTGGAAGTGGGATCCCTGTCTTTAAAGGGATGGGGATCATGGCGCGGGCTGTTAATTGGTTGGTGCCATAGAATCGCTCCGGGGGGGGGGGCTCCAGCTTGCGGAGGCAGGATTCCCCTTGCCATTTCGGCCCAGCGCCAGAAGTCTTGCCATGGGCACAACTCAGCCCTAAGTTTATGGTTTAATAAATGAGACATCCTCTCATCTGTTCGCAAGTCTTCTTAACTCAAATATGCTCTCATATGCACCCAACACAATCTTTTACTAGTTTTGCTTTTACACTTTAGCTTTGGAGCCAAGAAAACAAATAGCAAGCTTTTTGTCTTATACTCCTAACATCCTAATAGCTTAGACTAAAAGCTAAATCAATTTTGTTGGAATAGATTAGCTCCAAACAAACAAAGTTTCTGCCCACAGTGTGAGCTGTGACTCAGTGGGTATACTCTCACCTCTGAGTCGGAAGATTGTGGGCTCAGATCCCACTCTGGAGCATTGAGCAAAAATCTAGCCTAATATTCCAGTGAAAACCTGAACCTCTTCCCACTGCACTAAATGCCCATACTCGCGTCTGCCAGTCTGAGGGTGCGCTGCATTGTTGAGGTGCTGAGTTTCAGATGAGAGGATTAAACAGAGACCCTGTCTGCTGTCTCAGGCAGATGTAAAATATACTATGGCACCATCTCAAAGAACAGCAGTGGGGGCCAATCCCTCAATCAAAATCATTAAAAACAAATTATTGGATCATTATCTCATTACTGCTTGTGGGAACGTGCAGTGCACAAATTGGCCGCTACATTTTCTACGCTAAACAATGAATACACTTCAAAATAGTTCCTTGGCTGTAAAGCACTTTGAGATGTCCTGAAGTCAGTGAAGATACCATATAAATGCAAGTCTTTCTTGCCTCACCTCACCTCAATTCTGCTCCATTATTCCCACCTTAAAATCTATCTCTTTGACCAGGTTTTTCATCACCCCTCTTAATATCCCCTTCTTTACTTAGGTGTCAATTTTTGTCAGACCACACTCCCGTGAAGCACCTTGGAACATTTTCCTTTGTTAAAAGCGTTTTATAGATCCAAGTTGCTGTTGTATTGTGCAAAATGGCTATCACATTTCTACACTACAACAGTGACTACACTTCAAAAGTACTTTATTGGTTGTAAAGCAATTTGGGAAGTCCTGAAAGGCACAATATAAAAGCAAGCTGTTGTTGTTTTTAGTTTCAGTTTTCAATTCTAATTAAGGGTTTGCACCCAAAATGTTCACCTAAAGTTTCTTTTTACAGAGGCTGACAGACCTGCTGAGTTTTTCCAGCATTTTCTGCTTTTATTTCAGATTTCCAGCACTTAAAGGGTTTTTAATATGAATTTTATTTATTGCACCCAAACAGATTCTTCTTAAAATGGAACATTTCTTCGAAAATTTATTTTAACCACTTACACAGGAAATCATGTAAAGTGTTTTTGTTGCAACCATCAAGGCAAGTCCTTTGATTTATTCTTAACTCATTCTTCAATACAATTTCATTTCTTTCACTAGAAAATTCACTATCCCTGGGAGTGCAGTCTCCTGAAGGAATGTCAAATAAAAAATTCCTTGATATACTCCCTGCACTCTTTATCTTCAAAACTCCTGGTGTACTAGCTGCATTCCAAACATATTAATCTTACCTTTTATTACAGTCAATCCCCTGAGTTTGCTCCCACATTCCATTTTGCCCTTATCAATAAATAGCGTCACTAAAAAGAAAATAAGAAAAATGGAGAAAATGTGCATAAAAGAACACACAGTTTTAATATTTTGTACCAATATTCTGAACTCTGAAGCTATTAAAGTTAACGTTCAGCTAGCTGGTCTTTAGTAACAACAGACTTCAGGCTCTTATACCCTCTGTTTCCTTCACGAATAAGGATAGGGAGTGTATGTCTGTGCTGGTGGATGGGGCTTGGAGGCAGAGACTGTTATAGCTTAGGGTTGCAGACCGTTAGGTAGGAATGGAGCCAACTGCATAGATACGAGGGGAGTACTGGCTAAGGTTGTTTGGGTAAATAGACTAAAATATATGGCAGCAAATAAACAGTGGGAAACATTTAAAGAAATGAAAATACATTCCATTAAAAACAAACACTCAGCAAGAAAGATTTGTCTGTGGCTTACTAGGAAAGTATAGTATTAGATTAAAAGAAGAGGCTTATAATTTTGCAAAGAAAAGTAGTAAGGCTGAGGATTGGGAGTGTTTTAGAAACCAGCAAAGGACGGCCAAAAAGATGATTTAAAGAGGAAAAGAAATAGAATGAGAGTAAACTAGCCAGGAATATAAAAACAGATTGTAAGAGCTTTTACAAGTATATAAAAAGGAGAGCAGCTAAAATAAACATTGGTCCGTTAGAGGCAAAGACAGGAGAAATTAGCATGGGGAACAAGGAAATGGCAGAGACGTTGAACAGATACTTTGTGTCGATCGTCAGCATAGAAAACCAAATTACATACCAGAAATAGAGGGTAACCAAGGGACTAATAAGAATGAGGAACTTAAGATAATTAATATCAGCAGAGAAAGAGTTTTGGAGAAACTTGGACTAAAAGCTGACAAATCCCCAAGATCTAATGGCCTACATCCTAGGGTTCTAAAAGAGGTAGCTGCAGAGATAGTGGATGCACTGGTTATGATTTTCCAAAACTCTCTAGATTCTGGAATGGTCCTAGCAGATTGGAAGTTAGCAAATGTAACACTGCAATCCAAGAAAGAACCCAGAGAGAAAACAGGAAACTACAGGCCAGTTAGCCTGACATCAGTCGTCAGGAAAATGGTGGAATCTATTCTTACAGAAGTCTTAACAATGCACTTAGAAAATCATAATATGATCAGACAAAGTTAGCATGGTTTCACAAAAGGGAAATAGTGTTTGACAAATTTATTAGAGTTTTTTTAAGGACGTAACTAGTAGGTTAAATAAAGGGAAACCAGTAGATGTAGTAAACTTGGACTTCCAAAAGGCATTCGAAAAGATGCCACACAAAAGGCTAACACACAAGATGAGGGTGCACAGAGTTGGGGTTACATATTAGCATGGAAAGAGGATTAGTTAACAGAGAGGAAGCAGTGAGGGATAAACGGGCATTTTCAAGTTGGCAGGCTGTAATTCGTGGAGTGTCGCAAGGGTCAGTGCTGAGGCATCAGCTACTTACAATCTATATTAAAGACTTAGATGAAGAGACCAAGAATAATGCATTTAACTGTCTGATGATACAAAGCTAGTTGGGAATTTAAGCTATGAGGAGGACACAAAGAGGCTGCAAAGAGATATAGACTGGTTAAGTGGGAAACAAACTGGCAGATGGAGTATAATGTGGGTAAGTGTGAGGTTATTCACTTTGGTAGTAAGAACAGATAAGCAGAATATTTTCTAAAAGGTGTGAAACTTCTAAATGTTGATGTGCAGAGAGACTTGGATGTACAAAGAACACAGGCACTGCAAGCTATTAAGAAGGCAAATGGCATGTTAGCCTTTATTGCAAAGGGATTGGAGTACAAGAATAAGAAAGTCTTGCTGCAATTGTACAGGGCTTTGGTGAGACAACATCTGGAATCTTGGCTGGGATTTTACACCACTTCCTCCCCCTCCCCCACCCCAGGAGCAGGCCGGGAGAGGCAGGGTGTAAAATCAAGTGGGATGGTGGCAGGTGCCGTGCCCATCACCTTCCCGCCACCACTGGGATTTTACCTGCGGCAGAGTAGGCCCTTAGACCATTTGAGGCTTTTAAGTGGCTTCCCCATAGCGGCAAGGGCCACGCCTGCTGGAAGCCCCCCTTGTCCTAATCAATGAGCCACCGCCCCCCACTGCCCTCGCCAGGATCTGCCTGATTGGCACCAGCGAGTCCTGATCCCTCTTATCCGCACTCTCTAGGCCTCGTTGATTGTCTGGTAGCTCTTGGAGGAGGGTTATCCTGACTTAGAGCTGCAGAAGCCACGTGTGCAGGCAATTAACTGCCTGAACAATGTAAAATCTGGTCATGCCTTCCATGACCAGCAGAGGTGGGGTTGCCCCCAACTTTCTGTCCAGTGGACAGGGCCACCGCTGCCCCATAAAATCCGGCCACCAGTTTTGGTCTCCATATTTCAGGAAGAATATACTTGCATTGGAGACGTTGCAGTGAAGGTCACTAGATTGGTTCCTGGGATGAGAAGGCTGTCTTCTGATGTGAGGCTGAGTAAATTGGGCCTATACTTGTTGGAGTTGAGAAGAATGAGAGGTGATTGCACTGAAACATACAAGGTTCTGAAGGGGCTTGACAGGGTGCACAACAAGAGGTTGTTTACTCTGGCTGGGGAATCTAGAACACGGGACTGTAGTATAATTTAACATAGGGTTGTTACTGGGCAGAATAAGTAAATAGACTGTGAGCATCATCACAGGAAGTGATGTCATGTAATCGGCACAGAACCTCAAGGAGAGTTGTCGAGGAAAACGTAGAGGCAAGACATGTTCAATAAACTCCCATTATTCTAACCATCCAATTTTTATATATTCTGTACTAAGCCTTAATAGTTATCAGAATATTACAAGGGGCACAGTTTCAGGATACGGGGCCGATCATTTAGGATTGAGATGGGGAGAAATGTCTTCACTCAAACAGTTGTGAATCTTTGAAATTCTCTATCCCAAATAATAGTGGATGTTCCATCATTGAGTATATTTAAGGCTGAGATAGATCTTTGGTCTCTCAGGGAATCAAGGGATATGGGGAGCGTGCGGGAAAGCGGAGTTGAGGCAGAAAATCAGCCATGATCGTATTGAATGGCGGAACAAGCTTGAGGAGTCGTACAGTCGACTCCTGCTCCTATTTCTTATGTTATGTTTTTTGGTCAGCACAGCCCAGGAAGAGGTTTGAGCCCCTGGTATCGACTTGCTCTTTTTCCCTTCTGAAGCATTGCCAATTTGTTTTCCTCTTTATTTTCTCGCAGTTCTGTTCTATCGACCTGTACCGTGTCTTTTCAATCCCCAGTATTTACACATTCTTTTGCCCTTTTTTATTTATCTGCACAATCTCACTGATGATTATTTATATTCTCTAACATATTACATAGAATTTACAGGACAGAAACAGGCCATTCAGATCCACTGATTTGTACCCATGTTTTTGCTCCACTCAAGTCTCCTCCCACCCTACTTTATCTAACCTTGCATATCCTTCTATTCCTGTCTGTCCCATCTACTTACCCAGTTTTCCCTTAAAGGCTATTCACCTCAACTATTCCATAAGGTCATAAGTTCCACATTCTAACCATTCTCTGGGTGAAGAAATTTCTCATGAATTCCTTATTGGGTTAATTATTATATTTATGGCCCCTAGTTTTGGACTTCCCCACAAGTGGACATATCTTCTCGACATTTACTTTATCAAACCTCATCATAACTTTAAAGACTTAAAAATCCTCCACAGAGCAAAGGGTGTAGTTTTGTTGTGTTTGACAAACCTGCACTTGAGGCACAGAATGCCCTTCACAATATTAAAACTTTATCCACGGTACCACTGATCTTATTTAAATGGTGACAAAAGCTTCAGGCTTGTCTTCCTTTTTGGGCCAGTCTTCTTTGGCAGGGAGGAGACCTCAAGGTGACTTAATCAAAGAGTCAAGGTTATGATGGTGGGGACAGAAAAAAAGTTGCTCCAGGCAAATTGCTTGCCATGCAACCAGTCACAGATCCCAAGGGAAGGAAGATAAAAATGAAGAACGTGGGGTAGGATAGAAACGTTTTCACCCAAAGAGTAATAGGTACTTGGAATAAGTCATGGGGAAAGGTCAGTGAAGTATAAATTGGGTGAAAAACAAATTAGAAGTAAAGCTGCACATTGAAGGATTGAGGGATATGTTGGGTGAAATGCCCCGTCAATAATTCTACCAAGAGCTTAGATGCTTTCAAAAGGAAACTAGACAGTACATGAGAGAAAACGGAATAGAAAGATGTGTTAAAAGGCTGAGATGAAGTAGCTGGAATGGGAGGAGGCTTGTGTGGAGTATAAACACCGATACAGACTAGTTAGGCCAAATGGCCTGTTTCTATGGTGTATATTCCATGTATTCTATATTCTATAAGACTTCTATTAGGTTTTCCTGCAACCTTCCCTTTTCTAAAGAACAGAGCCCCAGCCTGTTTAGTCTTTCCTGATAGTTATAACCTCTCAGTACCAATATCATCCTTTCCATTACACTTTTGTTGTTATAATAATGGCGTAAAATGTCATTTACACCCAGGTAATCTACCCCAATCTGTCTGTCATATTAGCCCAGGAATGGTATATGGCCCAGGGAAAGAATCAAGGGGTACAGAGTGGAATATTTTACATCAGTTTAAGTTTGGTTTTGTCTGATTATGCTCCTATGAAGCACCTTGAGGCATGTTATTGTGTTAAAGGCACTATACAAATGCAAGGTATTGTTGATATGACCCCATGTCCCTGAGTTGAAGAAGTGTTAGGTTCTGGATGACCCGATCCATGAAGTACCCTTCCTTTCATTTGTTCCCCTCCAAGAGAAAAATGGGTAGGAACACATGAAAGAAAAGATAATGCAGGGACCAGGCTCTGATCAAATTGAACTTATGGAATAAAAATATTACTCTCTCATGTCCGCAAGAGCCTTACTTGAAACTTACATTGGAACTTTTAAACTCTTTCCTAATGTGCACAAGTTCAAAAGAAGAAAGGTCCAGTAAAATGGTTCTTTGTGCCAAAACTAACTGTTCACTATGTCTTCCTGTGTTGGGGCAGAGTAGAGAAACTTTACCATGCATTTGGCTCATGTTGTACCTGACCTGGAACTGCTGCTCCAGTCTTGATCTTGTGTAAATGTTAACAGCTCAGCGTCTGTCCAATACTGACAAAGGCAAATTATAGCCTGAAGTGGATATTCCTACTCCAGTCCACTGGGCCTCATGGCTTTGGAATGCACTGGCTGCAAGAGGAAGCAATGAGCTTTCTTTGAAACCTGACAAACCAGGCTACATGGGAAACAGAATCCATGTAGAACACTGACTGTAAAAAGTAGAACAGAGCTTTCTTGAAGATTCTCAGATTTATACCAGCATACTTCAGACGTGATTATAGAGCCAAGGAACAGAATGTTTGTAAATGAAAGAAGCTTGACCAGATTATAAATTAGAGCTGTGCAGGCGATAAAATAGTTCATCTTTTCAACAGAGCCAAGCTTAAAACTAAGTTGCTCTGTCAAAGATGAAGCTCATGCACAGATGGCCCAGATTCAACTCCAGGTTGATCAGTTTATTCAGGTGATATTGAACATCTCTAGTTGTAGCCCTCTACTTGGAAAAGCACAATAGCTCTGAGCATACAAGTGCAGTAAAATATTGAGAAATATTGCCATCTGCTGCCACCTTGCGGCTTCTTTCTGTAATCATTCAATGATGCCGAATTATCCAAATAATTTTAACACTTTTATTCATAAATGACAAGCAACAGAAATCAGCTCAGCACTGACTATGTGTGAATATTAAATAATAGGAAACGTTACTGTGCAAAAAAATCATAATATTAGCATAAGTATGTGGACAATACTGTGGACCAAAATTCTGCTGATCTTTTCTAAAGACCTGAAGATGGTAGGTGGGGCTCCTGCTCAAATCCCAGGAATGGCATCTTCTTTTTTATTTGGGGTGGGTGGCTCACATTTGCAAAGCAGGGAATGTTGGAGTGATACAAAGCCACTCTGAGGAGAGGAATCCAAGGCCCTTGTGGGGACAAAGTTTTAAGTAAAAATATCCCCAAGTAGAATGCTGAAACTGTATTAAGAAGGTAATTGCTCACTCTGGGACAGATTGCCTTAGCTCATTTAGTTCTTTGAGGCCTTTGGCCTCTGTATCACAGGCCATGCTGGAAACTAAGCCTACTCTCAGCAAGTGTGGGAGATGTTGTGACTAATAAGATAGGGATGAGCTGGGTGGAATTCCCAGGATTGCCCACAATTATCACCACACCCTCCCCCGCCCGAGCTGCTGCTAAGATGTGGGGTGTGGGGCGAGGGGAAGTGGAAGACAGACCCGTCATAATTCCAATGCAGAGCTAATGGGGCAAAAATGCAGTATATTTGGGTTCTGCCCCAAACTGTCCCCACCGACTCCCACCCAACCTGCATTGCACTGCATTTCCATTCTCCCTGGCCCTGTAAGGGTGAAATTGGTCTTTGGTGATAGGACAGAACAGGCAATAGTGAGTGAGCAACTCATTGTACACAATGCCCGAGTTTCTTTTCCATTGACTTCGATGGAGAAAAAGATCAGGCAGGGTATAAAGTGGGCAAGCAATTCGCCATCGCCCATTTTGCAATATCATTGAAGACTAAATCACCCTCATGTGTCATTAACAACATAAAAAAGATTTAATGAATAAAAACTATGCAACACTTTTTAATATGCTCTAAAGTATATAGTGTTATCTTAATTTTTATCTTTTTTAAAAAACTATAGATTTTGGATGGTCCTGTGATTTATATTACAATTCTTCCAACGCGTAACCAAAGTAGCTGTTTCTGGGTCGTGTAGAGTGAGGACATTTCAGTGATTCTTTTGCTTCTAGGAAATAGGGTCAGGCTGTCAAAGGAGGAGAATACACAGTTAACACCGACAAAATGTATCACAGTTGGACACAAAATTAGTGGCAAACGTCAATGTGGCAATATTTATGACTTAATCACAAGTATATAGTTCCTACCAGGGGATTAAGCAATTAAACCATCACACTCAAAATTATGAAGCAAGTCAAACAGCAGCAAGAAAGGTGTAAGAGAAAGTTAAATAAAAGCCATATAATAAAAAATAGAAGATAAATTGTCCTTTGAAAAAGAGGGAAAAATGTCTGTGTGAGTAAATGTTTCTTGTGGGAGTTCTGTCCTTGGCTTGTGCTGAGTTAGCTTATCTGGGATAGTGAAAAAAATAAGCCTGGGTTCCATCTCCTGAATCAAGTAAGCACTGCTGCAAGTATGTGCATGTGGTTATTGAAAGAAGGAGCCAACAGGATCAATTGTAATGGGGCCCATAGTTTAATAGCTATTACTACTTACTGCCCAGACTCATGCACTAGGAATGGCCAGTCAAGGAGACACAGAATGCTGTTGGCACCTTTGGTATTCCATTAAGACGACGAGTGGTAAAGGAAGGAAAAGGGAATCATAGTCCTCAAGACAAGAGGGCTAGGAGGAAACCTATCGCAGGACAGTGGAGGTAAGGGCAGTCACTATCTTTAGAGCAGGGGAGGCAAGGGCAGTTACACACACACACACACACGAAAAATAAAAGGGATTTTTGTTTAGAGTTCTCTTACAGACAAAAAAAAACACTTCAGCTGAATACTTGCTCATTTTTGAAAACAGCAGAGGAGATAGGTTGTGTTCCAAAACTGCCATACAGTCTAGCCTCGGAGTACACATAGACGGGTCACTGGAATCTTTTAGAACAGTTCTTTTCAGGCGGCATTGAAAATTAATTTAGCAGGCTTTTCTTCAAAGACAGGAGTACTAGTTGAGTTGACACAGTGGACTTCTCAGGGTCTTTTAGAGAGCAGCTGGAAAGTTGAACTGGGTAGAGATCTTCTCTCCTTCCTTGGGAATTCTCTCCTTCTTCTGAAGGCTTTTTTAAAGAAATGGAACAGGCTGGGCTGAGCTGGGGTTCAGTCCTATCAAGGCACGTGCGACTGACGCTTCTCTGCATGCATCTTCCCCCAGTTACCAGGAGTTCTGTTTTATTTTTAACCAATCATGTGACAACCAATAAACGTGGATGCCAAACCAGTTCTTTCAGTGTCCTCTTGAAAAATAAACTTGTCCAACATTTCTTCAGTTTGGCTCTGAATTACTAAAAAAATATTTTTAACAAAAACAGAAGCATTTTCAGAACAACTGTCTTTCAGACAGGAGAGGTAAGGGCAGTCACTATTGTTACAACCAGGTGAGAAAGGTGTCCAGGCGTCCCTTTCAGCCTTCACCTGGTCTTACCGTAATAGGGCTTAATTTTAAACACACTGTGTTTTTAGCTCCCCCTTGGTGAATCCTTGTTCACCACTTTCAATTCTAAGGCAAAGAAACCAGCACAAACAGGCTTTCTTAGGTTTAGAGAAGAAAGGTTGAAATTTATTAAACTTGAACTTAAACTCGGTTGACGCCTATGGATACATGATGCGCCAACGCTAGCATACATGCACGATACACACATGCAAATAGAGACAAAAAGGAACAGAAGAAAAATATAGTGGAAAGGTTTGAGGCAATATCTGAACAGTTTTTGTTACGGTTCTTCGAGCTCACTGTAGAGTTCTTAACTGTAGGTAGATCTTGCTTTTCATTGGGGCCCAGTATTCTTCTTAAACCTTGTTCGCTGCAGGAGACTTTTCTCTCTTGGGATTCAGAGGCTTGTGAGAAAGAGATGGGAGCAGACAGGAGAGATCTTCTCAGTCCAGGAGCAAACAGTCTTTCTCAGTTCAAACTCTCTGTGGCCAGTTCAAAAGAAAACCCTGGAACAGCCAGGTAGTCATGTGACCAGCCAGTCAAACCAGTCCTGGCCCTTGTGGATTGTATCCTCCTTAGCAGGCCCTGGAATGCATTTCCTCACTTTCGATGTCTGTTAGTATGTTAATGTTTTTTTCCAGCCACACTGATCTGTTTAATAAGTCATTTCCTCACTCCAACAACAGTTAAAAATCAATGTTCATGGCAAAATTAATGCGTCTCTTTCTTGGCAGGTGGGGGCCTAGCATAACACTGTGTTTAGGACAGGAAAGGAGAGTTAAGGGCATTCACTGTGTTTAGGAAAGTAGAGTTAAGGGCAGTCACTGTGTATATGACAGGAGAGGTTAGGGCAGTCATTGTGTTTAAGACAGGAGAGGTTAGGGCAGTCACTGTGTTTAGGACAGGAGAGGTAAGGGCAGTCACTGTGTTTAGGAAAGGAGAGTTAAGGGCATTCACTGTGTTTAGGAAAGTAGAGGTAAGGGCATTCACTGTGTTTAGGACAGGAGAGTTAAGGGCAGTCACTGTGTTTAGGACAGGAGAGGTAAGGGCATTCACTGTGTTTAGGACAGGAGAGTTAAGGGCAGTCACTGTGTATGTGACAGGAGAGGTAAGGGCATTCACTGTGTTTAGGACAGGAGAGTTAAGGGCAGTCACTGTGTTTAGGACAGGAGAGGTAAGGGCAGTCACAGTGTTTAGGACAGGAGAGTTAAGGGCAGTCACTGTGTTTAGGACAGGAGAGTTAAGGGCAGTCACTGTGTTTAGGACAGAAGAGGTAAGGGCAGTCACTGTGTTTAGGACAGGAGAGTTAAGGGCAGTCACTGTGTTTAGGACAGGAGAGTTAAGGGCAGTCACTGTGTTTAGGACAGAAGAGGTAAGGGCAGCCACTGTGTTTAGGACAGGAGAGGTAAGGGCAGTCACTGTGTTTAGGACAGGAGAGGTAAGGGCAGTCACTGTGTTTAGGAAAGGAGAGTTAAGGGCAGTCAATGTGTTTAGGACAGGAGAGGTAAGGGCAGTCACTGTGTTTATGACAGGAGAGTTAAGGGCAGTCACTGTGTTTAGGACAGGGGAGGTAAGGGCAGTCACTGTGTTTAGGACAGCAGAGGTAAGGGCAGTCACTGTGTTTAGGACAGGAGAGTTAAGGGCAGTCACTGTGTTTAGGACAGGGGAGGTAAGGGCAGTCACTGTGTTTAGGACAGGAGAGGTAAGGGTAGTCACTGTGTTTAGGACAGGAGAGGTAAGGGCAGTCACTGTGTTTAGGACAGGAGAGGTAAGGGCAGTCACTGTGTTTAGGACAGGAGAGGTAAGGGCAGTCACTGTGTTTAGGAAAGGAGAGTTAAGGGCAGTCAATGTGTTTAGGACAGGAGAGGTAAGGGCAGTCACTGTGTTTAGGACAGGAGAGTTAGGGGCAGCCACTGTGTTTAGGACAGAAGAGGTGAGGGCAGTCATTGTGTTTAGGACAGGAGAGTTAAGGGCAGTCACTGTGTTTAGGACAGGAGAGGTAAGGGCAGTCACTGTGTTTAGGACAGGAGAGTTAAGGGCAGTCACTGTGTTTAGGAAAGGAGAGTTAAGGGCAGTCACTGTGTTTAGGACAGGAGAGGTTAGGGCAGTCACTGTGTTTAGGACAGGAGAGGTAAGGGCAGTCACTGTGTTTAGGACAGGAGAGGTAAGGGCAGTCACTGTGTTTAGGACAGGAGAGTTAAGGGCAGTCACTGTGTTTAGGAAAGGAGAGTTAAGGGCATTCACTGTGTTTAGGAAAGTAGAGGTAAGGGCATTCACTGTGTTTAGGACAGGAGAGTTAAGGGCAGTCACTGTGTTTAGGACAGGAGAGGTAAGGGCATTCACTGTGTTTAGGACAGGAGAGTTAAGGGCAGTCACTGTGTATGTGACAGGAGAGTTAAGGGCAGTCACTGTGTATATGACAGGAGAGGTAAGGGCATTCACTGTGTTTAGGACAGGAGAGTTAAGGGCAGTCACTGTGTTTAGGACAGGAGAGGTAAGGGCAGTCACAGTGTTTAGGACAAGAGAGTTAAGGGCAGTCACTGTGTTTAGGAAAGCAGAGTTAAGGGCAGTCACTGTGTTTAGGAAAGTAGAGTTAAGGGCAGTCTCTGTGTATATGACAGGAGAGGTAAGGGCAGTCACTGTGTTTAGGACAGGAGAGGTTAGGCAGTCACTGTGTTTAAGACAGGAGATGTTAGGGCAGTCACTGTGTATATGACAGGAGAGGTAAGGGCAGTCACTGTGTTTAGGACAGAAGAGGTAAGGGCAGTCACTGTGTTTAGGACAGGAAAGTTAAGGGCAGTCACTGTGTTTAGGACAGAAGAGGTAAGGGCAGTCACTGTGTTTAGGACAGAAGAGTTAAGGGCAGTCAATGTGTTTAGGACAGGAGAGTTAAGGGCAGTCACTGTGTTTAGGACAGCAGAGGTAAGGGCAGTCACTGTGTTTAGGACAGGAGAGTTAAGGGCAGTCACTGTGTTTATGACAGGAGAGTTAAGGGCAGTCACTGTGTTTAGGAGAGGGGAGGTAAGGGCAGTCACTGTGTTTAGGACAGCAGAGGTAAGGGCAGTCACTGTATTTAGGACAGGAGAGTAAGGGCAGTCACTGTGTTTAGGACAGGGGAGGTAAGGGCAGTCACTGTGTTTAGGACAGGAGAGGTAAGGGTAGTCACTGTGTTTAGGACAGGAGAGGTAAGGGCAGTCACTGTGTTTAGGACAGGAGAGGTAAGGGCAGTCACTGTGTTTAGGACAGGAGAGGTAAGGGCAGTCACTGTGTTTAGGAAAGGAGAGTTAAGGGCAGTCAATGTGTTTAGGACAGGAGAGGTAAGGGCAGTCACTGTGTTTAGGACAGGAGAGTTAGGGGCAGCCACTGTGTTTAGGACAGAAGAGGTAAGGGCAGTCATTGTGTTTAGGACAGGAGAGTTAAGGGCAGTCACTGTGTTTAGGACAGGAGAGGTAAGGGCAGTCACTGTGTTTAGGACAGGAGAGTTAAGGGCAGTCACTGTGTTTAGGAAAGGAGAGTTAAGGGCAGTCACTGTGTTTAGGACAGGAGAGGTAAGGGCAGTCACTGTGTTTAGGAAAGGAGAGTTAAGGGCAGTCAATGTGTTTAGGACAGGAGAGTTAAGGGCAGTCACTGTGTTTAGGAAAGGAGAGTTAAGGGCAGTCACTGTGTTTAGGACAGGAGAGTTAGGGGCAGCCACTGTGTTTAGGACAGAAGAGGTAAGGGCAGTCACTGTGTTTAGGACAGGAGAGGTAAGGGCAGTCACCGTGTTAGGACAGGAGAGTTAAGGGCAGTCACTGTGTTTAAGACAGGAGAGGTAATGGGAGAAAATTGGTGTAGGGAAAGAAAATACAATTTCTGTAAGACTGTATTTCACACCAAACAAGAAAATGAAAAATAGAAGATTTGCAAATGCTCACTCCTTTCGCCTTGTATCCTAAAAATAGAGAGCCTGCATCTAACCATTCCCAAGCCATCATGAAAGTATTTTACTGATCTGATATGCATCGGACTGTTAGGTAAGTAAAGTCTCACTTGTCAATGACAATAATGCAATCGATAGTCATACAGTTTGTGTTTTGTTTAGCTACTGCCTTTTTAAGAAAAAATGGCATCCAAAAGTGAGAAGATTGCAACTGGATATTTGATCAAGGAGGCTGGTGCAAGCATCATTTCATTTTTTCTAAATATTATTGTAAAGATCAATTTGACCGTTTTGATTTTTCTTAGTTAAAATAAGAATACCAAATAGAACAAACATCATGACCAAAAGCAGACATGACAGCCATCTCTCTAAGTAAGACCAGCCAGAACCCAATGAGTAATGAGCATGTTTTATAGTTAGAGTGATTTCCTGCCATAAATGTCTACACTTAACATGTTTTAGCAATTTTTCATTAAACATCCCAGAAGTGCAAGGCTGATCTGTGAGTGCATTTAAGTGGTGACAAACAGTTGCTGCAACAGATCACTTGCCTAATTATAGTTAGCCTCAAACTGAAGACTTGTATTTAATCCAAATGATAGTCAAATATAACATTTACTGTAAGTTAATTGCTTAATGATAAATTATGACCTTTCTTCCCTTAATAAAAAATGCTTTGTTATCACCTGGCCAAGAACTGATTATATTCTAATAAACAATGTAAGAAGCTGAGAAGACAAACAACCCTGGGATCAGTCTCAATGTAGCTTTCTAAAATACTAACAGTATTCATAGAAACTGACATCAAGATGTCAGAGAAATGTTATCTTCAAATTTAGCTTTGTTCCCAAGTTAGGAACATTGGCAAAGTTTGACCTGACTACTTCATGAATCAAACACCCTGGGATAGATTTTAACCCTGCCTACCAATTGGGCCTGCAGTTAAAATCCATCGAGTCACGTACCCTGATGTCCTGCCCAGGTCCAGTTGTTTCTGATTTTTACCAGCACTTCTGCACAGGCAACTAAGCCAGCCATCTCAAAGCCAGTGGGGTCAGTCTTTAAATGTGCAGATCAGGTTCCAATGACCTCAACATGCCCTGACTGCAATTTTATCTCCAGCCTGAGCCTGGCAGGTGAAGGCCTGTCAAACAGGATAAGTAGCAGGACCCATTCAAAGGAAGTTTTTTTTACTTTTCTTTGTGGGGCCTGGAGCAGCATGAGTGTTCAGCCCAGACCCACAGAAAATGTACAGATCTCTCCTGTCCCAGGCCTCCTCTCCCTTACATACTGAGATACACCCCCAGAACCCCTAATTCCACACTTAACCTGAGGGCCAGCAGGTGAATCTTGGCCACCCAATTTTCCACAGGTGTGCAGCCGCTTCCCGCCTGTTCCCGGTTGGACCTCAACTCAGCAGCGCATTATCCTGGTGGCTACCTGCTGCAAGTTTAAATCCACCCCTGTGCACATTAACTTGCATTGTTTAAGGATCTCACATTACTGACAAATCTGAAGCCTAATTATTGTCGTTAATGTATTACTTGTGCGATACTAGACCCGGGAAACTGCTGCTGGTGTAAACGTTTCCATTGGCAGCAGGACACTATTACTGCCAGTAATTTGAGAATCATCATTTCACCTCTTCGCTGCTCTCTGTGTGCTAATTAGGAAATTGCTTTCAGCTTAGTATGGCACTTAAACTCCATGGTCACCCCAATGTGCTCACTCATTCATTTAGGGGAAAGCTCACAACATTCCAATCTCCAATGTGGAATGGGCATTACAGCTGAGGCAATTTCTCCCATGTTAGAATTCATAGATGTTCATTACAACTTGATTACAATGGGGATTGCTTCCAGTGCTCCCTGGCCACTTAATGTAATGGATGAGAATGTCAGAGATGTCAAAAGCCAACAAAGGCATGCCCATTGAGAGTGAATACTGTGGCACCCATCATATCTACAGGCTTAGACGCATCTACTTGACAATAAGTAAAGAGCATTGCCATCTGCTTCTGGGTGCTGGAGACCTCTCCTAAACTCAGTTTGTACCATCCTGCTGTTATCACGTTTTGTTCCACTATTCACTCACTGACACAGGTGTCCGCTCAGCCACAAAAACATTACCGACACAGCACGTCATGATGCCACCACTGTTTGAAGATGTTGCTCAGAGGCAGCATCTTGGCACATCCTTCTTATTTATGAGAAAAAACAGACATTAGAGTGCTTTTTGTCATAACCAAGAAGCTAAGAGGAGATCTGACTTGGGGGTTCAAAATTATATGGGCTTTTGGAAAGGTGAATTGGGAAAAATTAATTCCACAAGTCAGTGAATCAGTAACTAGAGGGCCATAAATTTGAGATCATCTCCTAAAGAACAAAAGGAGTGGTTAAGAGAAATGTTCTTTTTCTCAGAGAGTTGTTATGTTCTACCAGAAATAGTAATGTATGCAGAATCAAATTTAGCTTTTCAAAGATGAATATGTCAAAAAGAAAAAAAAAGGTGTGTGAAAGGGTAAAGGAATGTGTCATGAAGACCCCACCTGCCACGAATGAGGCACATTAATTTGGTCATACGAAACATTAATTTTAAACTGTTGCTGGACAGAAGAGATGAATTGTTTTAGGAAATCAGCAGGGGCTGGAAAAAATTGCATTCAAAGAGACAGTTGCCTAGGAAAAGACAATGGAACTGCTCCCTGATCCAATTAACCCAAATGGATTTTGATGACCGGACAGTGAAGGTGGAACAAGCCAGCATTCCATTTCGCCTCCCCCCCACCCCCCAATGACCCCCCACCCCTACTGCAGGTGTCTGCTAAGATGAAAGGAATCCACAAAAATGCAGAAGAGTTTGTTTAAAAAACTAGTCACATGCCTAACATGTGAGCCCAGGGTTTTTGAATTGTGTTCACAGGACAGGTTGAGGAAAGAGACTGCTTTGAAGACAACAGAGAAGGAAAGTCTCTCTCCCTGGCTCTCTCTCCCTCTCTCGCTCACGAATTTCCAAATCCACTAAAGTCACTTAAACCTCAAGAGAGAAGACTCCTACATCAAAACAAGTTTGAAAGCATGCACAGGGCCCTAATGAAACGGTAAGATTTAACTGCAATCAAAGACTCTACATTGAGCTCAAAGGACAGTAAATGACCTCCAGCTATTGCTTCAAACTTTTCCCCTTTATTCTTACTCCTTTTCTGTCTCTATCTGCTTGTGTGTTTATCGCGTATGCATGCTAGTGTGGTCGCTTCACATATTTGTAGTCGTTTTAACCAGCTTAGAGTTTTAAGGTTAATAAATTTACACCTTTCTTGTTTAAATCAACCTGTCTGGTTGATTTCTTTGCCTTACAATTGGAGAGCAGTGAACAAGGATTCACTGAGGGGGAGCTAAAAATACAGTGTTTTTAAAAATTAACCCTGTTACGGTCAAACCAGGCAAAAGCTGAGAGGGAACCCCTAGACCCCGTTCTCACCTGGTCGTAACAGAAGTTTGAGGGCTAGCTTCCAGATTCAACCCACAGACAAATGAGAAATTGGAAGTGGGAAGCCAAATTGATCCCAATCAAAAAGAGAAAAGATTTCAATACAGGTTTTCTCGTGGTTGTGTTTGCTCGAATACTAACATGTCTGCAATAGAAGCCAGTAACTCCCCAAGCCAGGGTGAAGTAAATTGGGATGAGTTAAATGCACTGTCAATGGAGGAGTTGAGGGAAATGGCTGACACTGTACCTGCCAAGGCTAGAAAGTCTGAACTCCTAAGACTAGTGGACAACCATTTTTCCCTTGAATCAGAAGAAGCAGAAACAGGATTGGAAATTGACTCCAACAGGGTATTGCTAGAAAAGATACAATTGGAACAGAGGAAACTTGAATTTGAAGACAGGGAAAGAAAAAGAGAGAGACAGGAGAGAAAGAGAAAGAAAGAGTCTTCCAGAAGGAATGCGAGGATAGAGAAAGAGAAAGAGAGACAGGGGAAAGAAAGAGAGAGACATTAATTTTAAACTGTTGCTGGACTGAAGAGATGAATTGTTTAAAGAGTTCAGCAGGGGCTGGAAGAATTTGCATTCTAAGAGACAGTTGTCTCAGAAAAGACAATGGAACTGCTCCCTGATCCAATTAATCCAAATGGATTTTGATGGCCAGACATTGAAGGTGGAACAAGCCAGCATTCCATTCTCCACCAACACCACCCCCACAACCCCCACCACACCACCCCCCCCCCCCCCCCCACCCCCACGGCCCCCATGCAGGTGTCTGCTAAGATGAAAGGAATCCACAAAAACGCAGGAGAGTTTGTTAAAAAACTAGGCACATGATTAACCTGCTGGCCCAGGGTTTTTGAATTGTGCTCACAGGACAGGTTGAGGACAGAGACTGCTTTGAAGACAACAGAGAAGGAACGTCTCTCTCCCTGGCTTGCTCTCTCACACAAATTTCCAAATTCACTGAAGCCATTTAAACCTCAAGAGAGAAAACTCCTACATCGAAACAAGTTTGAAAGCATGCACAGGGCCTCAAGAAAATGGCAAGATTTAACTGCAGTCAAAGACTCTACATTGAACTCAAAGGACAGCAAAAGACCTCCAGCTATTGCTTCAAACTTTTCCCTTTTATTCTTACACCTTTTCTGTCTCTAACCGCGTGTGTTTATTGCGTATTCATAGTCGCTTTAATCGATTTAGAATTTTAAGGTTAATAAACCTGCACCTTTCTTGGTTTCAATCTAAGAAAACCTGTCTGGTTGATTTCGTTACCTTACAATTGGAGAACACTGAGGGGGAGCTAAAAATACGGTGTTTTTAAAAATTAAACTCTGTTACGGTCAAGCCAGGCAAAGGCTGAGAGGGAACCCTGAGACCCCTTTCTCACCTGGTCGTAACAAATGGAACTAAGTTGACATCTCTTTCAGAAAGCCATAACAGATTGTAGCAATCAAAAATCTGGCAATTCATCTTTAAGTGCTCACTTCCTGAAAGACCTGAATGTCACTGGTGTTTATTGCCCATTTAACACAGTAAGTCTTATGTACAGGGCATTCCCGGTGAGAAGATTGGGAAATCATTTGCATTTCATTAGCATTAGATCTATTGTATAGCTTAAGATCTTGCACTGTTGCAGCATATTTTGCTCTTCTGCCACAAAGGCCAGTGGTTCTTCAGCGGAGCAGGACTGCCATGCCTGTGACTCTGGCCCGATTCCTGTAATCAGAATAATTTACAAACGGAGGGCAAGGGTCAGGTCCATTTACAGTGGTCTTCCAGAGTGTGGCATGGGGTGTGGAGGGAATCCCTGCAGCCCAATGGCACGTCAAGGTGTCACCACTGGGGCCCATCAAAGAGGAGTCATATTTTTCTTTTCAAATTTACCATTTTTAAGTTTTCCTTAGTTAACATAACCCTTTAAATTCACTCCTTCCCATTCCCCCATCAGCATTCCTGAGCCCCAGTGTTGCTCAGATATTAGTGAAGATATATTTGATGACATAGTGCTTTCATTAATATAGCATTTGAATATACCTACACAAATCTGGACAAACAAATTAATATTCTGCCATTACTTTCAGAGGAAAATTCCAAGGGGTAGCAAGGAGCAGCGCAGCCCAATACCACAACAGCAAATCAAAGGTGTCAAATGAGAGGAAATGTAGTTCATTCTGTGGGAACACTTTAATCAGCATTTCCCATAAGCCAGACACTACCATGCAGTGTGAATTGAGCAGGGGTCAAATGGAATGGACATTCTGGCTGTCGCACACTCTTCCTGTCCTGGTGGGACTGAACCTACAGACTAGGGAATCTGTTCTCATGCTGATGTGAGGTTAGAACAGGATCAAGCTTCAACACAATGCCCTTGACAGTTAAATGTCCTGCTACAATCACTGTCTGGGCTCGTATGTCAAGAGAAACCAACATTCTCTTCCCTCCCTCACAATGGCACTTCCAGATTTCCCCAAATATCTATCCTTTGCCTTCATCTCTTCCTCACTTAGATGCTGTTCCTCAGGGCTACAGCTAAGACAGCATTTCCACCCCTGCCAAGCAGTGGGAGCACACTTAGGCCGTACTAATGTCCTGGGACAATAAAAGCAGCAACTGAGAGACCTTGACTGGTGTACTATGCCTGCCTAGTGCGTACATGATGGCAAGGCGAGGGTGAGAGGGTGGTGTGGGGGGAGAGGCGGGGAGATATCAGCTCTAGAAATTAAAACAGGGGAACAGGGGAGAGGAACACATGAAAATAAAATTAAAGTTCAAGTAGAAAAATAAAAGGTACCAATACCCATGGTCAGAAGTGGCACCAGCCTACCAGAACCAGAATACCACACAGCTGTTTTGGTCACTTCAACTGCTGCTCTTATGCACACCGCTTTTTATTTTGTTCCTATTAAAGGAGTTAATCTGGATGTTTGTAGTGTGCAAACCTCAGGCCATCTATTCTAATAATACGTTATTGTACTACTATCTTTGGAAAATTGCTTTAAAGAAACCAAAGCTTTAAAATTGTTCATATAATTTCAAATTGCCATACTTGTTACAGTACTTACCTTTTATTTTGTTTCTCACATTTGGCCAACAGCCAAACATTATTCAGAAAGATTGTGATATCAGAGCAGACTTGGAACAAGAAGACACATTGAGAATGGAAATATAAGCTGTGAATGTCGAGATGCACTAGTAATAGGGGGAGGCATGGAAGGACTCCCATGTCCTGATAAGATTCAAAGTGTCTTTCTCTATAACTTTTAGCATTTCTTTTTGTACTTCCCATGCTTTGTCATAAACCAAATATACCCAAAATATCATCCTTGTGACACTCACTATAAATGATAAAGTATAAAGTGATATAAGGGTTAGCATACAAATATTTAATGAGCAGCTGCTATGTTAACCTATTCAAAATAGCAATTAACATTTATACATGTTAGAAATCAGTTCATTTGAATATATTTTTTAAACTTTACAAGAAACAAAAATTAAATATGTAGCCCTTGCAATCGTTGGTAAGTGCTATATTGCAAAAAAAGGGGTTTGTTTATTTGTTTTAGAAAATTGAAAGAAAGCCAGCAAAAATGGCTGATTTCAATGCTTGTGATACTTTAGTCATTTAGAAGAGCCTGTCTTTCTTCAGATCACAGCAAATGAAGAGGTGATTTCAAAGTCGCTCAGGATGGGCTTTAAATGGACAGCAGAGCAGGTCAATGTGGTAGACCCTAAAGGGCTCAATAATAATTAAAGCATTCATAAAAAGGACACGACACTACCTCGTATTTTTTTCCCACGGAATCCATTAGTTCAGCTAATTTTTCATCTCTCCCCATTAAAGGTTGTTCACTAATTTCTTTTGCAAACAAAGCTTTTAGAACTAAGCCAGCAAGCTGGTTGCTGCAGCAGATGAAATTATACTTTTCATACATTACATCAAAAACATACAATGCAGTCATTAAGAGAGTGCTGATAGTGGTAAAATGTAGTTCAGCAATATATTTGTGCTAATTTGCAAGTTAATTCCTGTTGAGAACATTTAACTGCATTGTCTGCTGGACGGAGGGCAGCATCAGCTGGAATCTCATCTTTGGTGAACCCATTGAAAACTTCACTTAGACCCCGAGGGGGCCACGGACCCTCAGTTGAGAACCCCAGTCCCAGATTAATCGGCATACATCATCTGTACCAAAACGGGGTTTGATTATCTGCTTCAAGCACTGGGAAATGTCAGAATATCAATATTACTGTTCTCAAAAGAACAACCAGATGGTAATGGACAGGCAGTAAAAACTGTTATTCATTTTTGCCTTAGTCTTACTCGCTCCCGCCCCCACCCTGAAGATAGTGGGCAAATTTTTCTTCCAGGCTTCGGGACCCCGACATTGCGACCAAATGGGAGTTCCAAGCCTGCACTTACCGGGAACGACTGCAATATTCCTGGAGGACTGGCCGCCTCCGCGCTCCCCGTCCTATTAAGGAGAGGACTGGCAGCGCTAGAGCCTCGGCAGTGCCACCAGGAGAGGTTAGCGGTGCTCAGGCAGGTCGGGGATGGTGAAGATGCCCCAACATGGAGGCGCACCCAGAGACATAAAATCAAATTAATAAATCAGAGAGGAAAGACGCTTGGCCACTCGAAACAAAGGGGAAACTCCACTGGTTGGATCTTCACCTTTCCTGCCCACTGCCCCCTGTTCGGCTCCAATAGCCGCTTGGCCTGCCTCGATTGAGCTGGCAGTCTCTGTATGCAGCTGGGAGCTGCTCTGCTGCCAGTTAAATGCCAGCGAGTGCACAAAACTGCCTCTAATTGGGACCTTAACTATGTCTGATGAAAGGTCACTGACTTGAAAGGTTAACTCTGCTTCTCTCTCCACAGATGCTGCCAGACCTGCTGAGCATTTCCAGCATTTCTTGTTTTTATTTCAGATTTCCAGCATCTGCAGTATTTTGCATTTATTATTATGTCAATTTATATTATGTCCATATATTATGTCCATGGTCCAGGCAGTTGATCCACTTCCCAGGCTGCCCCTGGGAAAGTTCCCCAGCAGGGGGAATTCATCGGGTGCTGTCCCGACGTGGCTTCCCCCCCCCCCCCACTATTTTCCCAACGTCGTTCCCCCCACCACAACCCCCCTCCCCCAAAGCTTGCCATCTCAGGCCTCGGAAAATCTAGCCCTGCGACTCAATCTACATTATGATTGCTAGGCAACCAGCACATCACCCAAGTGGTCACTCTCCTTGCCTAGCCATGCACACTATGTCAGTGGACTGTTCAACCTATGGAGACATCACAGCTGCTAGTGTGATAGAATAGTGTGTACATGGCTGCAATAAACATTATCTTTCATACTATTGTGCATGAAAGCTGTAATGTCATCAAATTGGTGCATGCCAAGATACATTGACAGTGTCTAGGGCTGGGGGTGGAGTGATTAGGTACAATTTGGAACCTGACGTTGCTTTATTACTGCAGCCAGGTCTACAAGACCATAACCAGACTCACTCTTGTTGGTTTTGTTACAGAATTATGTGGCTGTACTAAACTACTAAAGGATGGCGAGCACAAGCTCAGCGTCAGCCTGGAGGACGCCAACCTCGAGGAGGCCGTGCAGGCTGTGGGCTGGCCCGCTCACCAGGGGATGCGCGCAGAGAGCTCAAACTCCTGCTGCTCGTTCAAGGCCAGAGCCGCGACAGGGTCGCGTCAGAGCCGGAGCAGCAGCGCCCGGACTGGGACAACGATGAGCGCATGCCACAGGCCCAGCGAGACCTCGGCCCCTCCCGCTAGTCTCATACGGAAAATCCTTGAAAGGATCCCAGAAGAAGAAGCTCCACATCACGGCCGGCCATAGCACTGACCCCCACCCCCTCCCCCCCTCGCACCACCTTTCCCTCTCGCAGCCCCTTGCCCCCGTACCCCCTTCCCCCCTCGGAGCCCCTTTCCCCCACCCCCTCCCCCTCTCATACCACCTTCACCCCCACCCCATCCCCCTTCCCCCCTCGCACCACCTTCCCCCCTCACACCTCCTTCCCCCTCCCCCTTCCCCCTGCACTCCTTCCCCCACACCCCTTCCCCCCCGGACCCCCTTCCCCCCGCACCCCCTCCCCCCTCACAACCACTTCCCCCCACCCCCGCCCCCGCCCCCTTGCACCCCTTTCCACCTCCCCTTTCACACCCCCGCTCCCCCTTCCCCCCCGCACCCCCTTCCCCCCACCTCCTGCCCCCTCGCACCGCCCCCCGCTCCTCGCACCCCCTCTCCCTTTCCCTCTCCCTCCATGTAATCGCACAGTTTACTTGTTGGGTCCCCTGTTCAGGGACTGGAGCTAACAACCCCACTGCCTTATGGGAGTCTTGGGAGAGACCAAGGCTAAGGGAGTAAACCCTAACAGAAATCCGGAGCGGAACCCCTAAGGCGATCATGTGTCACCTTTGGCGTGGTTCTGGCAGTTCCTGCAGCCATACCAATGCCAAACGCCATGCTCTGCACTCATTTGGACCCCACTAGGAAGGCCGAGAGGGGGTTTTGGAGCTTGGGCAACTCACAATCTCCATACATTGCGCCCAGGCATGCGCCATGGAGAGGTCACTCCATGGTCGCCTTACAGCGACCAAAACAAATTGAAGGCAGCAGTTACGGGTTTTAAGTCCAGCTCAATTGGCGTAGAGATTGGGCGCCACGGGTTGCCTTTGTCGGTGGAGAGGTCATCGCATCTCACTGGACAGCTACCACCCGCCTCAAATCGGGCAACCCCCGGTCAGTAAGGTTCTGTCCCGCCACAGTCCACCTCCTTCAATGGGTACTCGGAGCTCAGGGTCATTGCCCGACAAGTGGACTGCAACACCGCACCAAACAGCATGACAAAAAAAGGAAAGGCACCAGCCCTTTGTTTGCAAGCTGGAACGTCAGAACTATGTGTCCTGGCCTGTTAGAAGACCTTACACTAATCAACGACTCTCGGAAGACCGCCATCATAAACAACGAGCTCAGTAGACTCAATGTGGACATTGCAGCACTTCAGGAGACACGCCTCCCTGCAAGCGGATCTCTAAGAGAGCAAGTCTACACCTTCTAGTGACAGGATAGGGATCCTGAAGAACCAAGACAGCATGGTCATCAGCTTCACCATCAGAAACTCTTTGCTCAGCATGATAGAGCCACCTTCAAATGGCTCGGAACGCATACTGTCCATCTGACTGCTCACCACCTCTGGCCCAGTACACCTACTCAGCATCTGTGCTCCAACACTCTGCTCCCCACCTGATGTTAAAGACCAGTTCTACGAAGAACTCCATAATATCATTAATAGCATTCCTAATACCAAACATTTGTTCCTGCTGGGGGACTTTAATGCCAAGGTTGGGGCCGACCATGACTCATGGCCCTCCTGTCTCGGGCACTATGGCAGTGGAAGGATGAATGAAAATGGACAGAGACTGCTGGAGTTGTGTACCTATCACAACCTCTGCATCACCAACACGTTCTTTCATACTAAATCCTGTCACCAGGTTTCATGGAGGTACCCAAGATCACGTCATGGGCACCAGCTGGACCTCATCGTCACAAGGCGAGCCTCTATAAACAGTGTCCAAATCACACGTAGCTTCCACAGTGCGGACTGCAACACCGACCACTCCCTGGTGTGCAGCAAAGTTAGACTCAAAGAACAAAGAACAGTACAGCACAGGAACAGGCCATTCGGCCCGCCAAGCCTGCGCCGATCTTGATGCCTGCTGAAACTAACACCTTCTGCACTTCCAGGGCCCATATCCCTCTATTCCCTTCCTATTCATATATTTGTCAAACCAAAGAAGCTATATCACTCCAAGCAGAAGGGCCGCCCGCGCATCAACACTAACAGAATTTCTTATCCACAGCTGTTACATAAGTTTCTAAATTCACTTGAAAAAGCCCTTCACTACACTCCTGCAGGGGATACAGAGACCAAGTGGGCCCACATCAGAGATGCCATCTTTGATTCAGCAATGACCACCTTTGGCAAAAACAGAATGCAGACTGGTTTCAATCTCACTTTGAAGAGCCGGAACCTGACATAGCCGCTAAGCGCACTGCACCGTTGAACTACAAGAAAGCCCCCAGCGAGTTAACATCCGTAGCACTTAAAGTAGCCAGAAGCGCTGCACAAAGAACAGCCAGGCGCTGTGCAAATGACTACTGGCAACACCTATGCAGTCGTATTCAGCTGGCCTCCAACACCGGAAACATCAGAGGAATGTATGATGGCATTAAGAGAGCTTTTGGGCCAACCATCAAGAAGATCGCCCCCCTCAAGTCTAAATCAAAGGAAACGATCACTGACCAACGCCAGCAAATGGACCATTGGGTGGAGCACTACCTAGAACTATACTCCAGGGAAAATATTGTCACTGATGCAGCCCACAGTTCAGCCCAGTCTCTGCCAGTCATGGATGAGCTGGATGAACAGCCAACAAAATCGGAACTCAAGTGATGCCATTGATTCTCTAGCCAGTGGAAAAGCCCCTGGAAAGGACGGCATTATCCCTGAAATAATCAAGAGTGCCAAGCCTGCTATACTCTCAGCACTCCATGATCTGCTTTGCCTGTGCTGGGATGAGGGAGCAGTACCACAGGACATGCGCGATGCCAATATCATCACCCTCTATAAGAACAAGGGTGACCACGGTGACTGCAACAGCTACTGTGGAATCTCTCTGCTCAGCATAGTGGGGAAAGTCTTCGCTCGAGTCGTTTTAAACAGGCTGCAGAAGCTGGCTGATCGCGTCTACCCTGAGGCACAGTGCGGCTTTCGAGCAGAGAGATCCACCATTGACATGCTGTTCACCCTTCGCCAGCTACAGGAGAAATGCCGCAAACAACAGATGCCCCTCTACGTTGCCTTCATAGATCTCACCAAAGCCTTTGACCTCGTCAGCAGACGTGGTCTCTTCAGACTACGAGCAAAGATCGGATGTCCACCAAAGCTACTAAGTATCATCACCTCATTCCATGACAATATGAAAGACACAATTCAGCATAGCTGTGCCTCATCAGACCCCTTTCCTATCCTGAGTGGCGTGAAACAGGGCTATGTTCTCGCACTTACGCTGTTTGGGATCTTCTTCTCCCTGCTGCTCTCACATGCGTTCAAGTGTCTGCAGAGACTCATCAACAGGATTGCGGCTGCCTGCAACGAATTTGGCCTAACCATCAGCCTCATGAAATCGAACATCATGGGACAGGACGTCAGAAATGCTCCATCCATCAATATTGGTGACCACACTCTGGAAGTGGCTCAACTATCACCAGTAACCTGTCTTTCGATGCAGAAATAGAATTGGCCTTTATAGCCACTCCAGGTGCTGCTTCGCAAACCACTGACCACCTCCAGGCACTTACCCATTGTCTCTAGAGACAAGGAGGCCAAAGAAGAAGAAGAAGAAGTATGTGTCTATGCACATGCTTGTGAAACAATCTCTCTCCTTGATATGTGCGTATTTCTCGTTTTGATGTGTTATTGTGACTTTTTCTCTGTGTTCGTTCTCCATGTAAGCGTACTGCATACCTCTCTTTCTTCCTCTGTTGGAGTGAGTGTGTGTGTGTCTTTCTCTTCTTTTTACATTCCCCCCTCAATCTTCTCCTCTTATCCTGCCTGTTCTGAAAGCATCAACTCTTGTTGGGCTACAGTTCCGCTGGTACTAATTGCCCATTGGTACATCACCCAAGTGGTCATTCTTCATGTTTTTGGCAGAGTATTCTGAGTCTGATTCCGACATCAACATCCACACTCCCATAGTGGTCACTGAAAAATAGAGCGGATCAGATTTTGAAATCAATTGTACCATCTGTACAACTGCCCCAGCGGTCGCTATGCCATAATCAAGAAAAATGGCAATCAGGTATCCTATGGCAGTTGGCCTGCGCAAAGGTCACCCTGTTACCAAGAATGAGACCAGCCCAAGAAAGTGCCGTAGAAGAGGGCGCCTGGCCAAGCACACCAAGTTTGTCAGAGATCTGATCCGTGAGGTCTGTGGTTTTGCTCCCTTTGAAAGGCATGCAATGGAATTGTTGAAGGTCTGTAAACACAAGCGTGCACTCAAATTCATCAAAAAGAGAGTTGGTACGCACATCCGTGCCAAGATGAAGAGAGAAGAACTCAGCAATGTGCTGGCAGCAATGAGAAAGGCAGCTGCGAAGAAAGATTAATCTGTACAAAGTTGCTACCATTAAAGCTATTTTAAAGTTAAAAAAAAAACAGAAGTGGTAGATCAAACGTGAACTTGACTACTTTCTGTGGCTTAGTTTTACACTGGACTGTGCATTTACCAACTGATGCACCAAGAGAGTGCCTTCCTCTGTTTTTGTACAAGAGTAGGTAGATTCGTCTCTACCTCCGTTGTCGATTTATGTGCATGTCTCTCTCTTTTTTCTCTGTGTCTCACAGGCGTGTTACACTCCAGTTTCTGTATAACTATTTTCCTATGGCACTGATGAGCAAAGTGTGTTTTAATCCTTATTTGCGTTTGTCAGTTTGAGTTTTAAGACAAGGTGCTTGGCTATTTTAATAAAGTAATCGCACATCCATTGAGTGTCATGCTGGTTCCATCCATGCAGATTAACTGCAGCCTGTGCTGCATCTTCTTTGCAGGTTAAAAATGAACGTCTTGAAAGTGGGCTCATTGAATATTAGTGCACATTTGTGTTTGTGTATTTGTGTTCAAATGAAATTCCTTTGTTGTCTGTGGTAACAGAGTTGCTAACTGGTTTAAAATAAGTGGGTTAAGGCCTTTTAAAATAGCAAACAAATAAATTTAATTTAGCAACTGTACATTAATCTATTCAACGAGCCAAATTTCAAGGCATCAAACAACAGGACTCGTCTCATGTTTTTAATTTTGGCAAAGAGCAGACAAGATAATTAGTTCTTTGCTAACATTAAAACATTTTATGTGTGTTCCAATGTTGGTGAGTGGGACACCACATGCAGAACTCTTGAAGCTCATTTATGGTGTGATATGGAGCCAGTAACTCCTGGTCCAAGAGGTGGTCTCTGTGCTCCTGGCAAGTCTTCCTCTGCCTTATCTATTCACCTTGAATCCCTCTGTTTCAACATTGTATGTTTCTGTCTGTTCCCAAACTCTTCCTCTGTTGTCAGGGCTGTAGGATCAACAGGGATTTCTGTTCGCCTACAATATCAACCTTGAAATTGAGAACTGAACCTCTTTTAATTTGCGTGCTTTTGAAAATTGTTTACATTTATTTTTTAATATGAACGCTTAATTTGTATGTTTTAATATGGTCAGTGCTAGATTTCATTGAAGTTGCTTGTTGATTTGCATTACTCAATGCTCATGTCTGTGATGTTGTGCTTAGTTAAGGGGGAGGGGAGCAATCTTGCCCTGTCACTGAGACCAGCTCCTATAACCAGCTTTGGCTTTGACACAAAAGGGCTGCTCCTCTGAGAATGCTGACAATTACTGCACTGAGCTTAATAAATAAAACATGACACCACGACGCAAATATAAAAATAGTTTGATACTGCACGGATTTTATTTCTTGACCTTTTCTCCATTGTTCCTCTCCTGTGAAACATTTGAATAATATTTTGTTCTGTTAGTTAACAGAATTGCAGGAATGTATGTGGTTTTGAAATATGCAATAACTGAGAATGTAGTTTTGTTAGCGGGAGTGAAAAATAGCAGCCAGCCAGCAAATGCAATAATGACCCTTGAATGTATCTCAAGCTACCAAGCTGGTATAAATGATGAAAAGATCCATGAGGACATGAACAAATTTGTTAAGAATGTCTCTGTGAAATATAGGAAACCTAGGCATTCAGAAAGGCATGGAGTTACTGGCACAGCTGTGCCCAGTCTTCAATCAGGCCATATTTCCCCAATTAAAATGTAATTGGCATGTGCCCACCCACATAAAGGCAGGCACCTCTTAGGATGCTAGATCACACCTGTGGAAAAGGAAGAGGAGTAGGGGATGTGCCAGAGTGTAACCCCAGGGAAATATTCACTCAGGCCTGTGCTGGATCAAAAATATGCAGGGGTGGGAGGAGAGAAGCAAAATCCAGTCCTTTACTTTCAGCAAATGTTGCTGCCACCCATTTCACATGGACAGCTGGCATTTATGGCTCCTGTTCATACCGGTCAGGTATGTGTCCAAACGTCTGCTAATTCTGGGCTGGCCTGAGAAACACAGCGGGTTATGTCTTCTAAATTGCAGAAGAAATAACCTATGAGGCATTACAGGAAAGAGTTCAGCCAGGAAGTAGTACGAACTGGATTGGAAGATATTCAGGTCAGTACTTCAAAAGTGGACCTGTTGCAGGACACTGTAAAATGAGAATGATTTGAACAAGTTTCCTTCCTTGGATTAGCGTCCATTTCTACACCACCTGAAGGACAAGGGCAGCAGGTGCATGGGAACACCTCTAAGTCACACGCCATCGTGACTTGGAAATATATTGCTGTTCCTTCATTGTTGCTGGGTGAAATGTTGGAATTCCCTACCTAACAGTACTGTGGATGTAACTTCACCACATGAACTGCAGCGGTTCAAGAAGACCCACCACAACCTTCTTAAGGGCACCTGGGGACGGACAATAACTGCTGGCCTTGCTCATGCCATCCCTATCCTAGGAATGAATTTACAAGAAAACGAATGTGCCACGTGTTTCATTGCTTTTCTGCTGAATTATTAGAACAAAAGTACAACCCAAATTTTTATCCTTCATCCAGGTGTCAGCTTGACTTTGTGCACCAGTAACAGAACTTATATAACAGTGGATGCTTCTAAACTTCACTCCCCAGAGTAATGAAGAAAGTGTAAGTTAAATGTAACTGTTACCTAGTCAGTCCATTGTTGGTGTTGGGTCAGTCTGGAAATGGTTACTTGTTGAAGTATAACAACCGAAGATATAAAAAATATTTACAATGTCAGCAATCAGATTCTGAAACTGCAGGCTTGACAAACAGTAGCAAAGACAAGTCTGGATTACATTACATTATTTGTTGCACACTGATAGCTTCAATAAAGGAACTTGTTCCATGGTGTGCAAGTATAATGGGCCGGAATTTGTTGTCCTGCTGCCAGGAGTGGCAGCGAGTGCAGAAAATGGTGGCCGCTCTGCTTGGGACACACGCAGGTGCTTGTGCCATTTTTAAAAGGCTTGCCAGCCCTGCAAACAAAATGCCTTCCCTTCCTCGGTGGCATCAGCTTCTTGTGGACGGGAAAGTGAAGGCGCGTGAGTACTGCACGTCGAGCTCAAGATCGGGAATGGATGGGAAGATCACGGCTGATGACATTGAAATTTATGCCGAGAGGTATTTTAAATATTTAAATTAGGGTCCTGTTGCAGAGCGGCGGAGGTGCCACCACAGAGTTTCCCTGCCCCCGGGAAGATTGATCCCGGCAATGGGTTCCAGGAGGGCCATTGCCACTCTGATTCTCCGTCGCACTCCCCACCCCCCATAGAACCTGATGTCGGGCTGCACACAAGATCCAGCCCAATATATCTGCCAAAGTTTCTCACCCATTTATGCCAAGATGAACTCACCCCACATTGCATGTTTTTTTGTCAATGGATGTGGGTGTGGCTGGCAAAGCTAGCCTTTGTTGCACATCCCTAATTTCCCTTGACAAAGGAGTGGCTTGCTAGGAGGGCAGTCAGCTACAGTGCTGTGTGTCTGGAGTCACCAGACCAGGTAAGGACGGCCAATTTCCTTAGTGCGGCAGATGGGTTTTTATGACAATTGATAGTTTCAAGGCACCATTACTAGCTTTCAACACCATATTTTTTTAAAAAGAATTAACTGAATTTAAATTCTACCAGTTGCCATGGTAGGATTGAACCCCTGTCCCCAAGGCATTAGCCTGGACCTCAGGATTCCTAGTCCAGTGACATTACCAATGCACCACCATCTCCCCTTAACATTGTGCATTAATTTTTCCATATGTACACTCAAAAATCAAGCATACACAGAGGAGATAACACACAACGCATTTTCAATGTTCTAGAATGACTGAGTGTTTAAAGTTCAGTACAAATACTGTGATCAGAGGTCAGAAACACTGACCGTCTACATTAAGAGCAGACATTTGGCAACTATGATAGAGGTAGGGATGTATCTAAAATCCTTGATAGCCTAGTCTTAGTAAACAAAGTTATTGCTGGGCCACCTGATTGGCAGATTGAGGAAGTGCTTAAACCTGATCCCTGATGATTCATGTATCTGTATGCCCTGGGATTCCAGAAAAAGGTTTGATGTACGGCTGATAATGGGACATAAATTTTAAATTTGAGTTAGTGAAACTGAACTCAGCTCAGTCTGGTAATAAATTAAATTCTTTCTTGCTCTGAATAATTGGTCAAGTATCCTTTTTCATGTTAGTTTTGCTCTTACTTCTATAAAGGAGAGTCCATTGTGTTTGTGAACCCAAATGCAAGTTCCCAATGAAAAATTTGAAGTCGCAGAACAACACCTGAAAAATACATACGTGTCACTGATTCTTCTCCTTTTACTTTATGCAGATGGAATAATTCTTTTGGAAAATGGCAACAATACTCCAGAATACTTAATTTTCCCTGGATCTACTGCAAATCTGGAGCTGTTGTGGCACCAAAGTCCCCCAGGTTAGTATCCAGTAGTTTAGTCTTCTTTGGCCTCCTTGTCTCGAGAGACAATGGGTGAGCGCCTGGAGGTGGCCAGTGGTTTGTGGTGTGGCAATAAAGGTCAATTCTAGAGTGACAGACTCTTCCACAGGCGCAGCAGATAAAATTGGTTGTTGGGGCTGTTACACAGTTGGCTCTCTCCTTACACTTCTGTCTCTTTTCCTGCCAACTGTAAGTCTCTTCGACTCGCCACACTTTAGCCCCGCCTTTATGGCTGTCCGCCAGCTCTGGCGATCACTGGCAACTGACTCCCACAATGTGTGGTCAATGTCACAGGACTTCATGTCGCATTTGCAGACGTCCTTATAGCGGAGACATGGACGGCTGGTGGGTCTGATACCAGTGACGAGCTTGCTGTACAATGTGTCCTCGGGGATCCTGCCATCATCCATGCGGCTCACATGGCCAAGCCATCTCAGGCGCCGCTGGCTCAGTAGGGTGTATATGCTGAGGATGTTGGCCACCTCGAAGACTTCTGAGTTGGAGATACAGTCCTGCCACATGATGCCAAAGATTCTCCGGAGGCAGCGAAGATGGAATGAGTTGAGACGTCGCTCTTGGCTGACATACGTTTTCCAGGCCTCGCTGTCGTAGAACAAGGTACTGAGGACACAGGCTTGAAACACTCGGACTTTTGTGTCCTGTGTCAGTGTGCCATTTTCCCACACTCTATTGGCCAGTCTGGACATAGCAGCGGACGTCTTTTCCATGCACTTGTTGATTTCTGCATCGAGAGACAGGTTACTGGTGTTAGTTGAGCCTAGGTAGGTGAACTCTTGAGCCACTTCGAGAGCATGGTCGCCGATATTGATGGATGGAGCATTTCTGATGTCCTGTCCTAAGATGTTTGCTTTCTTGAGGCTGATGGCTGGCCAAATTCGTTGCAGGCAGCCGCAATCCTGTCGATGAGCCTCTGTAGACACTCTTCAGTGTGAGAGGTTAATGCAGCATCGTCAGCAAAGAGGAGTTCCCTGATGAGGACTTTCCGTACTTTGGTCTTCGCTCTAAGACGGGCGAGGTTGAACAACCTGCCATCTGATCTTGTGTGGTGGAAAATTCCTTCTTCTGAAGAGTTGAATGCGTGTGAGAGCAGCAGGGAGAAGAAGATCCCAAACAGTGTAAGTGCGAGAACATAGCCCTGTTTCACGCCACTCAGGATAGGAAAGGGGTCTGATGAGGCGCCGCTATGCTGAATTGTGCCTTTCATATTGTAATGCAATGAGGTGATGATACTTAGTAGCTTTGGTGGACATTCGATCTTTGTTAGTCGTCTGAAGAGACCACGTCTGCTGACGAGGTCAAAGGCTTTGATGAGATCAATGAAAGCGACGTAGAGGGGCATCTGTTGTTTGCGGCATTTCTTCTGTAGCTGGCGAAGGGAGAACAGCATGGTGGATCTCTCTGCTCGAAAGCCACACTGTGCCTCAGGGTAGACACGCTCAGCCAGGCTATGACAGGTTCCAGCTCTTCAAAGTGAGATTGAAACCAGTCTGCATTCTGCTTCACACGTTTGCCATAGGTGATCATTGCTCAGTCATAGATGGAGCCTCTGATGTGGGCCCACTTGGTCTCTGCATCCCCTGTAGGAGTGTTTTGAAGGGCTTTTTCAAGTGAATTTAGAAACTTATGTCACAGCTGTGGAGAAGAAATTCTGCTAGTGTTGATGCGCGGGCGGCCATTCTGCTTGGAGTGATGTAGCTTCTTTGGTTTGAGTCTAACCTTGCTGCACACCAGGGAGTGGGCGGTGTCGCAGTCCGCACTGTGGAAGCTGCGTGTGATTTGGACACTGTTTATAGAGGCTCGCCTTGTGACGATGAGGTCCAGCTGGTGTCCACGACGTGATCTTGGGTGCCTCCAAGAAACCTGGTGACAGGGTTTAGTGTGAAAGAACGAGTTGGTGATGCAGAGGTTATGATAGGTACACAACTCAAGCAGTCTCTGTCCATTCTCATTCATCCTTCCAATGCCAAAGCGCCCGAGGCAGGAGGGCCATGAGTCATGGTTGGCCCCAACCCTGGCATTAAAGTCCCCCAGCAGGAACAGATGTTCGGTATTGGGGATGCTACTAATGATATTATGGAGTTCCTCGTAGAACTGGTCTTTAACATCAGGTGGGGAGCAGAGTGTTGGAGCATAGATGCTGAGTAGGTGTACTGGGTCACAGGCGGTGAGCAGTCGGATGGACAGTATGCTGTCCGAGTCATTTGAAGGTGGCTCTATCATGCTGAGCAAAGAGTTTCTGATGGCGAAGTCCACTCCATGCTGTCTTGGTTCTTCAGGATCCCTGCCCTGCCAGAAGAAGGTGTAGTCTTGCTCTCTTAGAGGTCCGCTCGCAGGGAGGTGTGTCTCCTGAAGTGCTGCAATGTCCACATTGAGTCTACTGAGCTCGTTGTTAATGATGGTGGTCTTCCGAGAATTGTTGATTTGTGTAAGGTCTTCTGACAGGCCAGGACACATAGCTCTGATGTTCCAGCTTGCAAAACAAAGGGCTGGTACCTTCTTTCCTTTTTTGGTCGTGCTATTTGGTGCGGTGTTACAGTCCACTTGTCAGGCAATGACCCTGAGCTCCAAGCACCCATTGAAGCAGGTGGACTGTGGCGGGACAGAACCTTACTGACTGGGGGCTGCCCAATTTGAGGTGGGCGGTAGCTGTCCAGTGAGATGACTTCTCCCACCGACAAAGGCAACCCGTGGCGCCAAATCTCTATGCCAACTGAGCTGGACTTATAACCTGTAACTGCTGCCTTCCGTGTTGTTTTGGTCGCTGTGAGGCGACTATGGAGTGACCTCTCCATGGTGCATGCCTGGGCGGATGTATGGAGGTTGTGAGTTGTCCAAGCACCAAACCCCTCCTCTCGGCCTTATTGGTGGGTCCAAAGGAGTGCAGAGCATGATGTTTGGCACCGGTATGGCTGCAGGAACTGCCGGAAACATGCCAAAGGTGACACATAACCGCCGTCGGGGTTCCGCTCCGGATTTTCTGTTAGGGTTTACTCCCTTAGCCTTGGTCTCTCCCGAGACACCCACAAGGCAGTGGGGTTGTTAAGGCCCCTGCTCAGGGATAGGTGGATGCCGGTGGGAGGAGGTTGGGGGAAGGGGGTACAAGGGGGAGGGGTGCGGGGGGAGGGGGTGCAAGGGGGAGCTGGGAAGGGGGCTGCAGGGGGAGTAGGGGAGGGGGTGCAGGGGAAGGGGGTGCGAGGGGAAGACACATACTAACACATCAGAAACAATAAGACATACACAAAAAGGCTCACACAAAGAACCCTAACAGAGAGAACGATTAATATCGAAAGCACACACCCCAACACAGAGATTGAAAAAAGAGATACATATAGCAACACACATTAAAAACAAAGAGAAAGATACCCACATACCAAGAACACTAACACAGAGACAAACATGCAGATACAAGATAGAAAGAGAGACACAGAGACGGCTAAATGCCAGGAACAGAGAAATAATGATATTATATATCAAGAACAGAAAGACAGAGAGGGCTGGAAGCAGATAGATACACAAATAATAAATATTAGAAGCTGAGAGTTAAGCTTTCTTGATAGTTCCATGTGAAATGTCACTACCCAGTTTGACACTGATTTATACAGAGCAGGTTGGACCCAGATTTAATGCATGGCCTGATGCACAGAGTCACCACTGAGCAAAAAAAAGGAAGATTTATAGAAAAATAAAGGGTAGTGGTTATGTTATTGGACTAGTAATACAGAAGTCTGGATGAGTAATCCAGAGAAGGTGAGCTCAAATCCTACCATGGCAATTTGAGAATTTGTATTCGGTGATCATGAAGTCAGATTGTTTTCAAACCCTAACCAGTTCATTAATGGCTTTTAAGGAAGGAAACCGGACACTTTAACTAGTCAGGCTTATATGTGAGTGCCCTCAAATGCCCTCTGAAGTGGCCTAACCAACCACTCAGTTGTATCAAGTTGCTGTCAGGGCAACAAGGAATGGGCAATAAGTGCTGACCTTGCCAATGATGGCCGTATCCCAAGAATGAATATAAAAAAACTGAGGACTTAATGGGGTGAAATTCATCTTGCACGACAGCACAAAACGGGCAACAGCGAATTAGCAGCCCGCGATACATTCGACCTGTTTTTATTTTCCATTACTTTTAGGCAGAGCGTCAGCCAAACTGCCTATTTGGTGCTCCCACCCACCCAAGTCAAATTTCACTCCTGTTCTATCAACATTTCCTCCGAAAATGCCATTTTGCCAGAATGCATTACTGCATGTAAACCAATGACAAATTCTGAAACATTATATTAGAAATAAAGAAACACTTCCAGAGCAACCAAGTGAATTATGTTATAAACAGATAGATACAGCAAGCACACAAGATGAGGGACAAACTACAGTTATAATAATTATATCGGTTTCAGATCAATAGCGGTACAGTACAATAGATAGACTACAGGAGTCATACTATCGACTGCCTATCACACTGCAGTCAGCAACAATGGAGCTCCTACACATGTGGGGGTCTGTACTCTGCTGCAAATTCATACTACTATTATACTAACAATGAATATCACCCTGACTCCAGCATCCTGTTCGAATGAACTTACATTTGTCAGATGTGATATTCGCTACTTATATTAAGCGGAAGGGAGAATGAACAATAGATTTCTAACCGTGCACCATTGGTGCCTGTAGTCATGACGTTTTATATTAACACAATAAAACAGTCTATTGCAAAGCCCTGCCAGAGTTAGCTTTGGCTTCTTCTGCGACTTGAAGCACTGCTGCACATGTGAAGCATATATATGTGCTGTGTGATGCAAATTGTATGTGCTTGCACATGCACATAGAATGGTAGCAGTGACTAGTATCAGGGTACAGTCCGCTGCAGCAGAGATGCTGTTTACTGTAACAATGTGCTTCTACTGTAAGTTGAGCAAACTTGATTTTGTAAAACTGAAGCAAGTAACTGTTATAAGCAAACTCAGAAATATAAAGGCTGATTTCACTGTCCAGGTATGCAAAATTGGACACCATGAGTGCAATTTGTAAAATCTACCTTAATGTCTGTTGACCAAGCAGTTAGACGTACAGCAGTAGGTATGTCTAAATGACATTTATGGTTGGCATCCTTCCATCTATGAAAGATGACGGACACGCAACAAACAATCCATTTAGGTGGGGTGTTTTCTCTTGGTGCACCTTTGCTGATGGCTGCGAAGGCCAATCCTTGAGAGGCAGGTTCTGCCACAATTGCCACATGTGAAGCTGCCAAGTGACACTTTGAGTTGTTGTTTTTGACATTGGCGCCTGTTGCCAAGCTGCAGTAGCCACCGGTCATTGTGGTAGTGCAAAGCAGTCCACAGGATGTGTCGCCATTTCCCTCTTTCGCCAGTTCATGACTCTCAGGTGCGATAGTCAACATTTAGGGCCTTCATGTCATGCTTGCAAGCATCCTTGAAGCAAAGCTTTCAGTGCCCCACTGGCCATCTGGCCCCGGCTACCTCACCATACAGAAGGTCCTTGGGTATGCCACCATCTTCCATCCTGCGAACGTGTCCGATCCACCGAAGCCACCATTGTTTGATTAGTGCCAACACACTTGGGAGCTCTGCCTTTGAGAGGACTGCCACATTTGTGATTTTGTCCTGCCAGGGTAAACGCATAATGCACCACAGATAGTGAAGATGAAAATTATTTAGCTTCTTTTCCTGGTAGCTGTAAGTCACCCATGTTACACAGCCAGACAGCAAGGTGCTGAGAACACAGGCCTTATAAACCATCAGCTTGGTTCTAAGGGTCAGTCAAAGGTGGTAGCTGCTTTCCCTATGCGTGTATCGAGCTCTGCATCAAGGGACAGATTGTCTATCACCGTGGACTGAAGGTAACAGAATTTGCTTACCACTTCTAGTGGGGTGTTATTTAATGTGATCAGGGGCAAAGATGCAACACCTTGCCCCATGACCAAGGTTTTCTTGATGCTCACAGTAAGGACAACAAGTTACAGGCATGGGAGAGACAGTCCATGAGTCTTTGTAGCTGAGTTTCCATGTAACTAACACAGCATCATCAGCGCAGAGGAGTTCTCTGATCAAAATGTGATGTGTTTTTGACTTTACTTTCAGCCTTGATAGATTGTAGAGCTTGCTGTCTGTGTAAGTAGACTCCTTCCAAATCTCAGGGAGGTGAAGGTCAGGAGCATGGTGAAGAAGATGCCAAATAGAGTGGAGGCTAGGACACAACCCTGTTTCACTCCATTCTTCACTCCAAAACTGTCGGAGGTGGAGCCATCAAACTGTACAGTGCAGCGCATGTTGTCATGGAAGGAACACATGAGACTGAGGAGCTTCGTGGAACAGCCAATTTTTCCCAAAATCTTGTACAGCCCTGCTCTGCTGATAGTGTCGAATGCCTTAGTGAGATCTACAAAGGTAAGGCAAAGGGGTATACTCTGTTACCTACACTTTTCTCATAGCTGGCATATGGACAAGATCATGTCCACAGTAGATCTGCCGGCATGGAAACCGCACTGTGCTTCCAGGTGCACTCGGTCTGCAAGTAAATGGAGTCTTTTAAGTATGGCCCTAGCAAAGGCATTCACTATGATACTAAGGAGTGAGATGACCCTGCAGTTGCAGCAGTCTCCTCTGTCGCCTTTGTGACATTTATACACATAAACGCCCAGACTTTGCTGTAATGATAAGGTGAGGCTATTAGCAGTCACCATTATTACAGGGTAAATCTCAGAGCAAATTCTTGCACCCACACATGTGCAGTTAAATGCAAAAATCCAGACATTGCTGTCAGAGATACCCTGCTCCTCCATAGGGTGTGCTGTTGCAGTCCTCTTCAATTCACTTGGCATTGAAAAGACTACAATGGTGTGAAATTGGGGTGCTTACCAATTAGTTCCCCACAAAGACAGCTCAAAAGTTAAGGCTGGTGTATTCAGGAGTAAGTGCGTTTTTAGCAATGTAATAAGTGATAATTACTACTTAACAACCTCTCTGGCTGGATTTACTTTACAAGTATGGTGTCTCATTCCCTCAGAAGAGAAATAATGTTGGAGACTTTTTTTAAAAATTGTTGTCCTTTTTTTGTCTGTCTCTTTTAGCTCCCTCCCATAACTCTATCTATATTTCCCAATCTTTATTTCACTTTCTGTGCACATTTTAATCTAATTTATATTTCCTGCTTTATACTTCCTGGAGTGGACTCTGCGTGGTTAGTGAAGATTCTTCAGTCTGATTGGTTGAAGAGTCTCGCTGTTTCTTGCCCTGCTTACACATGCCACAGATCTCCTATAGAGGGTGCTATGTTGGAACAGATGCCCAGTTAAATGAAGTCTATGCTCTAACGTCAGTCAAAACTTTGTGGCTACCTGTTCACAAGGTGAACAGCAAGCACTGTTCCTTCGCTGTTAACAGGGAAGTCCAGGCCCGTGTAATGTCCTATCCAGGATTAAAGGTAATTTATTTGTGATTAGCATTATATTGGAAAAGGACACAAGGGGTATATTTCTGATTCCCTGCAGAGAGGGTACAGAGGGCTTGGCAGGTTTCATGCTCCCCCTAGGAGAACTGACCCTGCTCACACATCTTAGGTCAGTCTATTTATCCAAAAGGCATCAAGTTCCTGACCCAATTTGGACTTGGTGCTGGGAGCAGGAATGGTGAATCAACAGGCCCTAACATGGCATGCTGGAAAAATTTAAATAGCTTACAAACATACAAAAAGAGGACAGGAAAAGAGCAAGTGGTCCATCCAACCTGTCCTATCCAGAAATAGTGGACTTGTATGCACCACTAACCCACTCCCGGGCCCCAGCGCCCCTCCCCATTCGAGCAATCTTCCAAAAGGGGCAAAAAAAATAGAAAAATCCTGAAGTCAATTTAGGAAAAATTCTGGGAATTCCTCCCCAATCCCTGAAGGCAAATAAGGAAGTTTCAGGATACTGCAATAACTGATGACACAAGTGATTTCTGGTCCCACTTGCATTCTGTAACCCAAGATGCCTTCTACTCTGAGAAATTGATTCTGCTCCCTTCTGAAGGCCTACACACGCTCACACCCATTCTGGCAGTCTATTCCAGAGGTCGATGACACAGTGAAAATACTCCCTGAGGGGGCGAGTATAGAGACGGGCGCGTGCAAAAAGTCATTTTCCCAGAGGGAGTCGGAAGGGCTACCTGCCCGTAAGTGGCGGGTAGCCAATTCAGGTAGGTTAATAGGTCTTAATTGGCCATTTACAGAGGCTGACTGGCAAGATCAATGCTCCAGGCAGGCTTTGAGGCCCTAACCACCTGCTCGGCCTCAGCTGTGGCCAGGGTTGTGGGCTGCCCCTCCACAATAGTGGACTGGCGGTTGAGGCCATTCGTTAATTTAAAGGTTTCAAAATGAGCAGAGAAAGCACTTCAAAATGGAGATGACATCCCTCTCTTTTACCTGAACTGCAGGCTTCATCTCCTTCTGAGCTGGAGGGCCTCCTATTGACCCTCCAGCTTTGAGAGCCCTAGACGGTGAGCCTGCCCTCTCACCACTAATTGGTCAATTTGGGGAAAAGCACTGCCAGATAATTGTTTTCCCCACAGAATGGGATTGTGACCCTGATTTGACTCTGACATCAGGGTCCCAACCCAAAAGGCAAAATCCTGCCCTATGTTTTCTTATTATACACTGTTACCCAGTAGTCATCCATTCCCTGTCCAACTCAAATAACCTATCCAACTTAATCTGTTAATTGTGTATCAATGCTTTGATTGTATGCAGGTGAAGGGTATTAACTGGGGTCTTAGTTGAGCACTTATAAGCAGAGTCATTGAGACTGGTGAAGGATTATGAGTGAGGAGTAAATATGGGCTCCAGCATTATCCTTCCATAACAAGCTTTCTGGAATTTAGCACAACTAAACAGTATCTCTTCCTTGGTGATGACGGCATCCATCCATCACAGAAGACGATGGCATGTACCCAGGGTGTATATTACTTCTGGATTGAACATGGTCTATTGTGGTCATAGATGCTGACTCATGAGTGGCAATTCTTTCTACAGCTGGCATAGAGAATAACGTTGGCCCAAAGCCGACTGATGCTTTTTTTCTTCCACTAGGCTCTCTTTTCCACTATCTGGTTGTTTCTTTTGTCCTCTACTTTTTCCACGCCCTTTATGACTGCTTGTCATGCTTGCCTCCAGGCACTCTGGCCAGCAGCCTTATATTCTTGCATTAATTACATAAGTTGGTCATTTGTAGAGTGCATCAGGGATTGTTTCTTAGAACAATATGTTGCAAAACCTACCCGGGAACAGGCTATTTTAGATTTGGTAATGTGTAATGAGGTAGGATTAATAAGAGATCTCGTAGTTAAGGCTCCTCTAGGGGGAAGGGCTCATAACATGGTAGAATTTCAAATTCAGTTTGAGGGTGAGCAACTCGGGTCTCAAACCAGTGTCTTCAACTTAAACAAGGGCGATTACAGAGGTATGAAGAAAGAGTTGTCTAAAACGGGCTGGGAAAATAGACTAAAAGGAAAGTCAGTAGATGAGCAGTGGTAGACTTTTAAGCAGATATTTCATAACACTCAGCAAACATTTATTCCAGTCAGAAGGAAGGACTCGATGAGAACGATGAAACACCCGTGGATAACAAAGAAAGTTAAGGAGAGTATCAAATCAAAAACAAAGGCGTACAAAGCGGCGAAAGCTAGTGGTAGACCAGAGGATAGGGAATTTTTTAGAAACCAGCAGAGGATGACTAAAAAACTAATAAAGAGGGAGAAAATTGATTATGTGGGTAAATTGGCAAGAAATATAAAAACAAACAGTAAGAGCTTCTACGGGTATATAAAAAGGAAGAGAGTAGCTAAAGTAAGTGTGGGACCCTTAGAGGATGAGACTGGGGAATTAATAACAGAGAAATGACAGATAATTTAAACCAATATTTTGCATTGGTCTTCACGGTGGAGGACACTACAAACATCCCAACAATAATAGATGAGCAAGGTGTAAATGGGAGGAAGGAACTTGTAACAATCTCTATCATGAGGGAAAAGATGCTAGACAAGCTGATGGGACTAAAGGCAGACAAGTCGCTAGGACCTGATGGCCTGCATCCAAGGATTTTAAAAGAGGTGGCTGCAGAGTTAGTGGAGACATTGGTCGTAATATACCAAAACGCACTGGATTCCGGTAGGGTACCAGTGGATTGGAAAACCGCTAATGTGATGTGCCTATTCAAGAAAGGAGGGAGACAGAAAGCAGAAAACTATAGACCAGTTGGCTTAACATCTGTCATTGGAAAAATGCTAGAGTCCATTATTAAGGAAGAAATAGCAGGACATTTGGAAAAACATAATGCTATCAAACAGAGTCAACATGCTTTTATGAAAGGGAAATCATGTTTGACAAATTTGTTAAAGTTCTTTGAGGATATAACAAGCACAGTGGATAAGGGGGAACTGGTAGATGTAGTGTATTTGAATTTTCAGAAGGCTTTTGATAAGGTGCCACATAAAAGGTTATTGCACAAAATAAGAGCTCAGGTTATTGGGGGTAATGTGTTGGCATGGATTGAGGATTGGCTAACACACAGAAGGCAGAGAGTTGGGATTAATGGGTCTTTTTCAGGTTGGAAAGCCGTAACTAGTGGGGTGCCACAAGGATCGGTCCTAGGGCCTCAACTATTTACTATCTATATTAATGACTTGGAGGAAGGGACAGAGTGTAGTGTATCCAAATTTGCTGATGATACAAAAATAGGTGGGAAGGTACGTTGTGATGAGGACACAAAGAATCTGCAAAGGGATATAGATAGGTTAAGTGAGTGGGCAAAAATTTGGTAGATGGAGTTCAATGTGGGAAAGTGTGAGGTCATCCACTTTGGTAGGAAGAATAAAAAGGCAGATTATTATTTAGATGGAGAAAGACTACAAAATACTGCAGTACAGAGGGATCTGGGTGTTCTTGTACATGAAACACAAAAAGTTAGCATGCAGGTGCAGCAAGTAATTAGGAAGGCAAATGGAATTTTGGCCTTTATTGCTAGGGGGTTAGAGTTTAAAAATAGGGAAGTCTTGTTACAACTGTACAGGGTGTTGGTGAGGCCACAGCTGGAGTACTGCGTACAATTTTGGTCCCCATATTTAAGAAAGATATACTAGCATTGGAGGCAGTTCAGAATAGGCTCACTAGGCTGATTCCTGGGATGAAGGGGTTGTCTTATTAATAACAGCTAAACAGGTTAGGCCTTTATTCATTGGAGTTTAGAAGAATGAGAGGTGATCTGATTGAAACATATAGGATGCTAAGGGGGCTTGACAGGGTAGGTGTTGAGAATATATTTCCACTGGTGGGGAATCTTGAACTAGGGGACATAGTTACAGAATAAGGGTTCACATATTTAAAACTGAGATGCAAAGGAATTTCTTCTCTCAGAGGGTGGTGAATCTCTGGAATTCTCTACCTCGGAGAGTAGTGGAGGCTAGGTCACTGAATGTATTTAAGGAGGAGGTAGATAGATTTTTGAAATCTCGGGGAGTCGAGGATTATGCGGAGCAAGCCCAAAAGAGGAGTTGAGGCCTGGGACAGATCAGCCATGATCTTATTGAGCTTGAGGGGCTGAATGGCCTACTCCAGCTCCTATTTCTTATGTTCTTATGTTCTATGCCCTCATTGGAAAAGAGAAGGTTGAGAGGTGATAGAATTGTTGGTTTAGGATTCTCAAGGAACTAGATAATGTTGACCATGGCATACTGCTGTACCTTATCTGGAGAACCAGAGGACAATGCCCCACGCTTCTTACCAGGTTAAATGCAAGACTAATTTGTGGAAACATTTCTATGAGTGAGTAGACAATCTATGAAACAGGCTTCATAGGTAGATGGTGGAAGCATACAATGTTGATTCATTCAAATGCAAACTAGATAAGATTTCTTCTAGAAAATAATATTTTGTGATATAGTATAGGAGTAATTTGAAACATGACATCTGTTAAGAGCAGCATGCTTGGGAGCAACAGGTGACTTTGGACCTAGATTCCCAAGGATTTCCACCACTGGGAATTTTCCTCGCTCATGTCTGGGTCAGTTGCAGGCTAATTGATAGAGATTGATTGCTATGATTAGTCAACTACTCCATTATCGTTGTATCCTGTGACTGTCAGGATGGTCGAAATTGAACTAGTAATCATAGAGTTTCCTAAGTTTCTCAAGGAAACAAAAAACAGAAAAGGATTTCCAAGGGAACATTATTTATCCTGATTCATCCTCTCATCTTCAAAATATAGCAGTGCCAGAACGTGTAGCACAAAATGGACGGATGTGAAGGCATTAGAGAGGGCGCAAAAAGATTCACGAGAATGGTTCCAGGGATGAGAAACTTTAGTTGCATGGAACAATTGGAGAAGCTGGGGCTGCTCTCCTTGCTGAAGGGAAGATTATGAATAGGTTTGATAGTGGTGTTCAAAATCATGAGGGATCTAGACAGGGTAGATCGGGAGAAAGTGTTCCCATTGGTGGAAGGATCAAGAACCAGAAGACACCAATTTAAGGTGATTGGCAAAAGAGGCAACAGCGACAGGAAGAAAATCTTTTGTATGCTGCGAGTGGTTAAGATTTGGAATGCACTGCCTGAGAGCGTGGTGGGGGCAGATTCAATCAAGGCTTTCAAAAGAGAATTGGATAATTATTTGAAAAGAAAAAAACTTGCAGTGCTACAGGGTAAAGGCAGAGGAGTGGGACTAGGTGACTTGCTCTTGCCGACAGCCAGCACAGACACAACCAGCCGAATGCCCTCCTTCTGTGCTGTAACCATTCTATGCTTCTAATCTATGAAAATCTTTTTTACCATCTTCATAACCAAGCAAAAACTCAAAATAAAAGCAAAATACTGCAGATGCTGAAAATCTGAAATAAAAACAAGAAATGCTGGAAATACTCAGAAGTTCTGGCAGCATCTGTGGAGAGAGAAGCAAAGTTAACGCTTCAGGTCAGTGACCCTTCATCAGAACTCACAGAAGCCTAGCTAGGGTTGCCAACCCTTCAGGATTGTCCTGGACTCTCCAGGAATTACAGATTAATCTCTTGGACACTGCTGCAGGCAACCTGGGAGAAAAATCACAGGTGTATTAAAAAAAATTGTGTGTGTTTTTCATTTATTTAAACACTTTTAGTTATTAATTATAGAAATATTTAAAAATTGTTTTTAGTTATAAAAATGTTTTTAAAATTGTGATGGGACAAAAGGCTCTTTGACTGGTTGGGGTGGTTGGAGATGGGGGTTAAGAGGTCATGTGATAAAAACTCCAGGAATATGTCTATCTAGAGTTGGCAACCCTAAGCCCAGCACACAAAGGTTTATAACGCTTCCTTCAAATCAACTCGTATGTCCTATCTGTCACTCTATCACTTCTGCATCCACCACACACCTCATAATCCTTGGTGTCCATTGTAAATGGATGATTTGATAAAACAGTGTAAATCTAGGGTAAGCACCAGGAAATTGGGTGGAAGTCTAAATAACATCATATTCTCACCATCAACATATTGGAATTAAGCTCCTACCTTTTTCCGTCAGGATTTTCTTTCACCCATCAATCTCCTCCCAACCAGAAATGTGTATGGAGCTCTCAACCCACGCTTCTGTGGTTAGGGCCATTTAAGGGGTGAAAACAATCAGACAACTAACTTCAATAGGTCCCACTAAAGGTGGCAGAAACAGGCCTGCTTTGGTTTCATTGGTCTTAACTGGAATTGCTGCTCTCTTTTTAGGCCACTATATTCACAGCAACAGGGGAATGACTGAATTCATTGAAGCAGTTTTGCAAAGGTACAACAACAACATCTTACATTTATAGGCACCTTTAACGTAATAAACATTCCCAAGGTGTTTCATAGGACACACAATAGTGCTGTTAAAATTGAAATATAATGAGGGTTGAAGGTTTCCCTGTGTCACCCATTAACACATGATGTTTCCAGGCTCCATTTTCCAATGGATTGCTGCTATTTTCTTGATTTTTTCTTTTGTTGTTGTCTTGTGCTTTATGCTGTAGAATCATTTTAGGTCAGTAAAATTATACTGAGGTGACAAGTTCTTAATTCAGGAAAATAAAGCTTTCTGCTTACTTAAACCAATAAAAACTGTCAGCTAGAGAAAGCACAACACGGAATTTTCATTCTGACTGAGGTTTCAGGAAGTGAATTACATGTATAGAAACAGCTAATCACTGATAACACTATCAAGGACTGTCGGAGCATTATTATAATTACATTAGCATCCCTGGCTGTTCAGAAACATGATCCATGGGGTATACATTTCAATGACATTTTATGACCGTAGTTTTTTTTTTGCATTACCGTCAAGACCTGTATCTTGCTATTTTTCACATGATTTAATTCAACATGACATGGAGGATGCTGAGCACAGATCGATTTTTTCTTATTCATTGTTAGGCCTTTAATTGGGCAAATGACAGCTTGTCGCCTAATTGAAAAACAAGCCTGAAACTGGGGACAATTTGTGTCTATGTTTAGTGTGTTCCATGTAACACATGAAAGCCAGCTGAGATAAAGGCATATCATACTAGCTTGATTGTCTTCAAATCGTGGTAACTGCTGATACTTTCACTGCATAAGCTGCCAGCTCTGAATCCTGCAGATTTAAGTAAATGCAGAAAACAGTAAGTATATGAATTTCTGTGTAAATGGTATCGCTACCAGTCGTTGCACATTTTCAAAACACAAAAAACACAGTGAGCCATAGTTGGCTGCAGCAAGGCATCTAACGGCACTTGCCATTAGTTAAACTTGCCCTTACATGTTTAGGTACATCATTTTTTCCATGACAACTTGCTGAAAATGGAAGCTGACAACAGCACAGTGAGGGAAACCGGGCACCAGGGACTTCAGTGAACAAGGCAAATGACTGTCTATCACGTTAGCCAATCAGAGTGAAGTATTGTGAAATAAACAGCACAAGGACTGAGAAGGAAGTGTAAATTAGAGTGGGTGAATTCAGTGTCAAATTAGGCACAGAAAGAGAAATAAAGAGAAGGAAAAATGATTGGATTAAGGAAGAGAGAAAAAAGAGACAGATGGAAAAGTAAAAAAAGCTTTTAATTTTAAATTTTGCATTTTTAAAAATCTCCGACAAAAATTAAATTTTGAAGGAATGAGACTCCACATTTGTAACAGTTAATTTTTAGTGCAGAGATGTTGACAGGCAATAATAACACTTACCTCATTGTTAAAAGGGTACTTAGATTGAAATGGACAAACTTAACTTTCTGTGAAAAATGTATTTTGCATCTACCATGCAAGTATAACCACCTCACGCCATTCAAGGCATTTCAAAAGTGAGGCAAACACCATTTTCATAAAAGCTAATGGTGAAACTGTGCAATTCGAACAGCAATTTTTGAATTTTCAAGTTTAACCACACATCTGCTGTCACCTGAAGTTGCTGTAACAGCTGCACAGAAATAACAGCATTAGCCTCACTGCTATTTTAACAGGAAATTATGAACCATTTTGTTACCATCTCAAAAAAATAGAGTATATGCTTGGGAGATGAATATTGGCAGAAGTAATTTGCAAATAATTGAAAATACATCTAATATTTTCATCAAAAGCAAAATTCTAAGCAAACCTAGTGAGTAAACTGGAAGCTGATTATAGATTGCTTGTAAAGAGGTTAATTAGCCTCCATGCAAAAAAACACAGCACAATAAACAATTCCCTAATTTTCTCAGCATAGACTGTAACAGTCTTTCTCATTGGTCCAATTAAATACCAGACTATCAGAATTCTTTTGAGTATTCCTTTATTCTGTGTCATTTGGAGGAAGGACAAAATGAATGAAATGGATGGAAGCAAAGCAGATTACATCAGAGATGGATAACCTTTATCTGCTTTACCAACACCTTCTAGAGACCAAGGCATACCTACCTGGGAATGCCTGAAGGAATCTGTGGCAAGCTAGCAAGCTCTGTCTCACCAGGTTGGCAATGACTGAGTTCTGGCCTGCAGATATCTTAAACCACTGGGACGGCAGTGTCAAGTTCATCAAAGTTCATCACCTTTAGGCTGGAGATTTCTGTTTCTGCCTGTCTATGATTTTTCACCCAACAAAGTAAAAGAGCTGAAAACTGCAGGTTGCTGAGCAAAAAAACAAAAATAACCCTGTCCTTATTCTTCAGGCTCATTCCAAGATACCACAAGCATCATCTGCAACAACCACCAACCTGCAACGTACAGATGCAGAGAGGGTTTCTGATGCATTGTTAAACAGAACAAACTCCTTCCTCATTTCTTCCATGGAAAACCGGCAACAGAAAGAAAAGGCCTTGCAAGGTTTCCATATAACAGGGGTTGCACTCCATTAATGTGCAATTAGTCAGTGATCTGCAACATGGAATTTTACAGTCCAATGGCAGTTTTCAAGCCTCAGACATAATAACTTCATTTTAAGATACTTATCTGTGCTGAGACCTTTTGAGGGAGAATGCAGACTGGAAGGATGGCTCCCAGGAGTTCTGGCTCATGATGCTACTGAGATAGCCACAAATAGTAGATGAACAAAGATACAGTGAAGTCCCAACAGCTGTCAACATCATTATCAAACACACTATAGGCACTTAAGGCCAAATCATGGAGCATAATAAAGCTGTTACAAGTTTAGGGTCTTGCCTTAGATATTTTCTTGGATACAGAGATGCTAGCCACTCCCATAAGTGTGAGTTCCTTCAGTTTGCTTGCGCCCATACTGCAAAATATCTAACGATGCAATAGTGTAACCCGGAAGAGTAACAATCCTGCAATCTCAATTGGATAGACATCTCTTTCACATATGTGCTTTTTCAATTCCTTCAAAGGCAAACAGGGAGAACACTTGATGGGAAAAGGCCATATACAAACCATGAAGATATTTAATTTCATAATAAGTGAACATACAGCACATCAGTTATGATTAGATTAATTTAGATCAATCAGTACAATTTGTCACTCCGTAATAATACAAAATAATGAACGCACTGCACTACCTTACTTCAGCTGATCATCATACTTGATTGAAACAAATAATTCCTAAATCCTGCATTTTGCTTGTGAACCTGGTCAAAGCTGGTCCTCGCAGTTTTTTGTTTCCATAACTTGATTGTCTCCTGAGTCTGTCTCTGTTTTTTCTTGTATCCCCCCCGCACAACTCCTGCTGAGAAATCGAATGTTAGTTGCTAATGAATTGCTTATTGTTCACAATCTTTAGAGAAAATAACTTCCATTCACATATTAATAAGCACTTATCAACTTAGTGTTTTTTTTCTTCTTTGGCCTCCTTGTCTCGAGAGACAATGGGTAAGCGCCTGGAGGTGGTCAGTGGTTTGTGAAGCAGCGCCTGGAGTGGCTATAAAGGCCAATTCCAAAGTGACAGACTCTTCCACAGGTGCTGCAGATAAAATTGGTTGTCGGGGCTGTTACACAGTTGGCTCTCTCCTTGCACTTCTGTCTTTTTTCCTGCCAACTGCTAAGTCTCTTCGACTCGCCACGCTTTAGCCCCGCCTTTATGGTTGCCCGCCAGCTCTGGCGATCGCTGGCAACTGGCTCCCACGACTTGTGATCAATGTCACAGGACTTCATGTTGCATTTGCAGACGTCTTTAAAGCAGAGACATGGACGGCCGGTGGGTCTGATACCAGTGACGAGCTCGCTGTACAATGTGTCCTTGGAGATCCTGCCATCTTCCATGCGGCTCACATGGCCAAGCCATCTCAGGCGCCGTTAGCTTAGTTGGGTGTATATGCTGGGGATGTTGGCCGCCTCGAGGACCTCTGTGTTGGAGATACGGTCCTGCCACCTGATGCCAAGGATTCTCCGGAGGCAGCGACGATGGAATGAATTGAGACGTCGCTCTTGGCTGACGTACGTTGTCCAGGCCTCTCTGCCGTAGAGTAAGGTACTGAGGACACAGGCTTGATAGACTTGGACTTTAGTGTTCTGTGTCAGTGCACCATTTTCCCACACTCTCTTGGCCAGTCTGGACATAGCAGAGGAAGCCTTTCCCGTGCGCTTGTTTAATTCTGCATCGAGAGACAGGTTACTGGTGATAGTTAAGCCTAGGTAGGTGAACTCTTGAACTACTTCCAGAGTGTGGTCACCGATATTGATGGATGGGGCATTTCTGACGTCCTGTTCCATGATGTTCGTTTTCTTGGTTAGGCCAAATTCGTTGCAGGCAGCCGCAATCCTGTCGATGAGCCTCTGCAGACACTCTTCAGTGTGAGATGTTAATGCAGCATCATCAGCAAAGCGGAGTTCCCTGATGAGGACTTTCTGTGTTTTTTAGACTTATGCAAATAAATGTTGCTTTAAAATGCCACATATAAAAGCAGCTCCTTTTCTCAAATCTTTTCTATGGAAACTGATGAAAAATCCCAAAATGTGGCAATAGTCCTGTCAATGCTGTGGAGATTATCACAATTTAATGCATGCTGTACAATTTTGCCGTGACATAACAATAGAGTAGGTTGAAGATTAGGAGGTCTCCGAGCAGTCAAGAGTCATGGTGATAAGCGAGAAGATATTCCTGCTGAAATGCCTTTGCAGACAGCAAATATCTTACACCAGGCTCCTATAGGAGAGCCCTTCAGCTAATAACCCCATTCACCCAAATGTCCTAATGGTTCCCTCCACATGTATATGGCTTAATAGCCTGAGAAACATTCATCAACATTGTCCTCTACAACAAATCAACTCCATTGATGTCAGTCCTTTGATCTCTAAATGCCTTATTGTGTACAGTAAGTGGAAAGCTCATTGAAAAATGTTGAAATAAAGAAAAACAAATTTAATTCCACAAAAGTGATGAGTGCATGGGGCTAATGTTTTTGGGATCTGAGGCTTACTTCTGACAATGTATGTAATGTGCGTTGTATTGCTTAGTTTTGTGCTCTTTCTAGGTGCACCCTCAATGGTAGATGTAAGTGAGATGGCTGGTTGATGGGTGTCGGTGAAGGATCTCTTGGGACTGAGGTTGCCCCTTGCCTCCTGTGCTTTGTCATAAAATTGCCTTTCAACTGTTGTCAGCACATTCACTGCAGCAATGGCTGACAGTTCCTGACCACTTTCTGTCACATGAATCCTCACCTTTGTGGTGGTGACTGGAGAAGCTGAGTGCGGCATTGTTCTATTTTTACTCATTCATGGGATGTGAACATCGCTGGAAAGGCCAGCCCATTTGTTGACCGTCCATAATTGCCCTTGAGAAAGTGGTGGTGAACCACTTCTTGAACCGCTGCAGTCCCTGTGGTAAAGGTACGCCCAGGGTGCTGTTAGGTAGGGAGTTCCAGGATTTTGACCCAGCGATGATAAGAAGTCAAGATGGTGCATGGCCTGGAGGGGAACTTGCAAGTGGAGGTGTTCACATGTACCTAAGAACACAAGAACATAAGAAATAGGCGCAGGAGTAGACCATACAGACCCTTGTGCCCGCTCGACCATTCAATACGATCATGGCTGATCTTCTGCCTCAACTCCATTTTTCTGCCCACTACCCATATCTATTGATTCCCTGAGTGATCAAGGGCTGAATTTTCATCACGGAGGTGAGAAACGGGAGCCAGGTCTGGTTTTGGGTCAGAAACCTACCTCTGTTGGGAAACTGATTCAGGTTCAGATTTTCACAAGGGTGAGCTTTTAGTTTGGAATTGTCTACCCTAGAGGGTTGTGGATGCTCCACCTCTTGTTAGTTGTTTAATTGTCCACCACCATTCACGATTGGATGTGGCAGGACTGCAGAGCTTAGATCTGATCAGTTGGTTGTGGGATCACTTAACTTTGTCTATTGCATGCTGCTTCCACTGTTTGACATGCAAGTAGTCCCGTGTTGCAGCTTCACCAGGCTGACACCTCATTTTTAGGTATGCCTGGTGCTGCTCCTGGCATGCCCTCCTGCACTCTTCATTGAACTAGGGTTGGCCTCCCGGCTTGATGGTAACAGTAGAGTGGGGAATATGCAGGGCCATGGGGTTACAAATTGTGGTTGAGTACAATTCTGCTGCTGCTGATGGCCCACAGCATCTCATGGATTCTGGGTTTTGAGATCTCTTTGAAACCTATCCCATTTAGCACAGTGGTAGTGCCACACAACACGAGGTGGGTATCCTCAATGTGAAGATGGGACTTCATTTCCACAAGGACTATGCGGTGGTTGATCCTACCAATACTGTCATAGATAGATGTTCTGTGACATTAGATTGGTGAGGATGAGGTCAAGTAGGTTTTTCCCTCTTGTTGGTTCCCTCACCACCTGCTGCTAACACAGTCTAGCAGCTATGTCCTTTATGTCCTCCACCAGTAATGGTGCTACCAAGCCAGGCTTGGTGATGGACATTCAAGTCCCCCCACCCTGAGTACTTTCTGTGCCCTTGCTACCTTCTTCCAATTGATTCATCAGCAGAGAGGGCACGGTAGGTGCTAATCAACAGGAAGCTTCCTTCTCATGTTTGAACTGATGCCATGAGACTTTATGGGGTCCAGAGTCAATGTTGAGGACTCCCAGGGCAACTCCCTCCCGACTGCATACCACAGTGCCACCACCTCTGGTGATAGTGGTGTCTGGGACATTGCTGTAAGGTATGATTCCATGAGTATGACCATGTCAGGTTGTTGCTTGACTAGTCTGTGGGACAGCTCTCCAAATGTTGGCACAAGCCCCCAGATTTTATTAAGGAGGACTTTTCAGGGTCGACAGGGCCTGCCATTGTCGTTTCCTGTGCCTAGGTCGATGCCAGGTAGTCCATCCGGTTTCATTCCTTTTATTACACTTTGCAGTAGTTTGATGCAACTGAGTGGCTTGCTACACCATTTCAGACAGCATATAAGAGTAACCACATTGCTGTGGATCTAGAGTCACATGTAGGCAGACCAGGTAAGGACAGCAGATTTCCTTCCCTGAAGGACATAAGTGAACCAGATGGATTTTACAACAATCGACAATGGATTGGATTTTAATTCCAGATTTATTGATTGAATTCAAATTTCACCATCTGCTGTGGTGGGATTTGAACGCATGTTGCCAGAGCATTAGCCTGGGGGTCTGAGCTACTCGGCTAGTGACATTACCACTACGCCACCACCTCCCCAATCCCCTTGCAATAAAGGCTAACATGCCATTTGCCTTCCTAATTGCTTGCTGTGCCTGCATACTAATTTTCTGTGTTCCTTGTATGAGTACACCCAAGTCTCTCTGAACATGAACATTTCCAAGTTTTACACTTTTTAAAAATGCTCCTCTTTTCTATTCTTATGACCAAAGTGAATACCTTCACTCTTCCCCACATTATACTGCATCTGCCACCTTGTTGCCTACCCATTTAACCTATCTATATCTTTTTGCAGCCTCTTTGTGTCCTGCTCACAGCTTACAATCCCACCTAGCTTTGTATCGTCAACAAAGTTAAGTACTTTGCTCTCTGTCTTTTTTTTATTCATTCATGGGATGTGGGCGTCACTGACTAGGACAGCATTTAGTACCCATCCCTAATTGCCCTTGAGAAGGTGGTGATGAGCTGCCTTCTTGAATCGCTGCAGTCCATGTGAGGTAGGTACACCCACAGTGTAGGAAGAGAGTTCCAGGATTTTGACCCAGCAACAATGAAGGAACGGCGATATAGTTCCAAGTCAGGATGGTGTGTGATTTGGATGGGAACTTGCAGGTGGTGATGTTCCCATGCATCTGCTGCTCATGTCCTTCGAGGTGGTAGAGGTCGTGGGTTTGGAAGGTGCTGTCTAAGGAGCCTTGGTGCATTGCTGCAGTGCATCTTGTAGATGGTACACACTGCTGCCACTGTGCATCGTGGTGGAGGGAGTGAATCTTTGTAGATGGGGTGCCAATCAAGTGGGCTGCTTTGTTCTGGATGGTGTCGAGCTTCTTGAGTGTTGTTGGAGCTGTACCCATCCAGGCAAGTGGAGAGTATTCCATCACACTCCTGACTTGGGCCTTGTAGATGGTGGACAGGCTTTGGGGAGTCAGGAGGTGAGTTACTCGCCTCAGGATTCCTAGCCTCTGACCTGCTCTTGTAGCCATGGTATTTATATGGCTACTCCAGTTCAGTTTCTGGCCAATGGTAACCCCCAGGATGTTGATAGTGGGGGATTCAGCGATGGTAATGCCTTTGAATGTCAAGGGGAGATGGTTAGATTCTCTCTTGTTGGAGATGGTCACTGCCTGGCACTTGTCTGGCACAAATGTTACTTGCCTTATCAGCCCAAGCCTGGATATTGTCCAGGTCTTGCTGCATTTCTACACGGATTGCTTCAGTATTTGAGGAGTCGCAAATGGTGCTGAACATTGTGCAATCATCAGCGAACATCCCCACTTCTGACCTTATGATAGAAGGAAGGTCATTGATGAAGCAGCTGAAGATGGTTGGGCCTAGGACACTACCCTGAGGAACTCCGGCAGTGATGTCCTGAAGCTCAGATGTTTGACCTCCAACAACCACAGCCATCTTCCTTTGCGCTAGGTATGACTCCAACCAGCAGAGAATTTTCCCCCTGATTCCCATCGACTCCAGTTTTGCTCGGGCTCCTTGATGCCATACTCGGTCAAATGCTGCCTTGATGTCAAGGGCAGTCACTCTCACCTCACCTCTTGAGTTCAGTCTCTTCATCTAAATCAATAATATAGATTGTAAATAGCTGAGGCCTCAGGACTGATCCTTGCGGCACTCCACTAGCCAACTTGAAAATGCCCCATTTATCCCCACTCTTTGCTTCCTGTCTGTTAACCAATCCTCTATCCATGCTAATACATGACCCCAACTCCATGAGCCCTTATCTTGTATATTAGCCCTTTGTGTGCCACCTTGTCAAATTTCTATTGAAAACCCAAGTATGCTACTTCTACTTGTTCACCTTATCTAACCTATTAGTTATAGCCTCAAAAAACTCTAATAAATTTGTCAAACACCATTTCCCTTTTATAAAACTATGTTGACTTTGTCATACTATAATTTTCTAGCGCATTGTTACCACCTCCTTAATAATAGATTCCAGCATTTTCCTGCTGACTGGTGTGAGGCTAACTGGCCTGTAGTTCCTTGTTTTCTCTCTCCCTCCTTTCTTGAATAGCGGTGTTACAATTGCTAACTTCCATTCTGCTAGGACCATTCTAGAATCTAGGGAAATTTGTAAAATCATAACCTGCACTATCTCTGCAGTTACGTCTTTTAGAACCCAAGGATGTAGGCCATCAGGTCCTGGGGATTTGTTGGATTTTAGTCCCTTACGTTTCTCCAATAATTTTTCTCCTCTGATATTAATTACCTTAAGTTCCTCACTATGATTAGCCCCTTGGTTACCCTCTATTTCTGGTATGTAATTTGTCTCTGCCATGGCTACAAGAGCAGGTCAGAGGCTAGGAGTCCTGCGGCGAGTAACTCACCTCCTGGCTGCCCAAAGCCTGTCCACTATCTACAAGGCACAAGTCAGGAATGTGATGGAATACTCTCCACTTGTCTAGATGGGTGCAGCTCCAACAACACTCAAGAAGCTCAACATCATCCAGGACAAAGCAGCCTGCCTGATTGGCATCTCATCCACCACCTTCAACATTCACTCCCTCCACCACCAATGCACAGTGACAGCAGTGTGTTCCATCTACAAGATGCACTGCAGCAACACACCAAGATTCCTTAGACAGCACCTTCCAAACCAGTGACCTCTACCAACTAGAAGGACAAGGGCAACAGATGTATGGGAACACCATACAAGTTCCCTTCCAAGCCACACACCATCCTGACTTGGAACTATAGTGCCGTTCCTTCATTGTTGCTGGGTCAAAATCCTGGAACTCTCTTCCTAACAGCACTGTGGGTGTACCTACCCCACATGGACTGCAACAGTTCATGAAGGAGCCTCACCTCCATCTTCTCAAGGGCAATTAGGGATGGGCAATAAAATGCTGTCCTAGCTAGTGATGCCCACATCCCATGAAAGAATTTTTAAAAAATTCCTCATTCCCCATGATAATTTCTCCTGTCTCTGCCTCTAAGGGACCAATGTTTATTTTAGCTACTCTCCTTTTTATATACTTGTCAAGGCTCTTACAATCTGTTTTTTATATTCCTGGCTAGTTTTCTCTCATATTCTATTTTTTCCCCTTTTTATCAATGTTTTGTTTGCCCTTTGCGGGTTTCTAAAACACTCCCAATCTTCAGGCTTACTACTATTCGTTGCAACATTGTGTCTTCTTTTAATCCAGTACTATCCTTAACTTCCCTAGTGAGCCAGGGATGGATCTTTCTTGCTGAGTTTTTGTTTTTAATGGAATGTATTTTTGCTGAACATTCTGAATTTAAAAAAATATTTCCCACTATTTATTTATTGCCAAACCTTTTAGTCTATTTACCCAATCAACCTTAGCCAGCTCTCCCCTCATACCTATATAATTGGCTTTGTTTAGGTTTAAGATTCTTGTTTGGGACTGGAGTATGTCACTTTCAAACTTAACATTGAATTCAATTGTATTTTGATCACTTCTTCTCAGCGGATATTTTACTATGAGATTACTAAATTAACCCTGCCTCTTTGCACATTAGTAGATCTGAAATAGCTTTATCCCTAGTTGGTTCCACAATGTATTGTTCCAGGAAACTGTCAGAAAAGCATTCTACAAACTCATCTTCCAGACCACCTTTGCCAATTTGGTTGGTCTAATTTATATGAAGATTAAAGTCCCCCACAATTATTACATTGCCTTTGTTAGAAGCTCCAATTATTTCTTGCTTAATGCTCTGTCCAACAGTATAACTGCTGTTAGGGCACCTATAAACTAATTCCACCAGTGTTTTCTGACCCTTGTTATTCCTAATCTTCACCCATACTGGTTCTACTTCCTAATCTTCTGAGCCAAGATCCTTTTTCAGTACTGTCCTTATGTCATCCTTTACTATCGGGGCTATTCCTCCTACTTTTCCATTCTGTCTGTCTTTTTGAAATGTTGTGTACCCTGGAATATTTATTTCCCAGTCTTGATCATCTTGTAACCATGTCTCTGAAATGGCGATTAGATCTAAACCATTTATCTCTATTTGTGCCACTAGTTCATTTATCTTATCGGGAATGCTTCTTGCATTTGGATAAAGAGCTTTTAATTCTATTTTTTTACTGCTATTCTTTGCACAGACTTTATTTGCCGATGCACTATTACTGTTAATTTCTCTGTCCCTACCTGTCCCACTCTGCTTATCTTTACCCAAATCTCTACACTGTTTTATTGTCTCAACTTTTCAAGTTTCCAAATCTTCCTGCACCTGAAACCTGCCCACCACCTCCCCGCCCCCCACCCCCCACCCCTTTTAGTTGAAAGCTTGCTTGCTTCCCTTTTCCTTCTAGGTGGTGGAGGTCACAGGTTTGGAAGGTGCTGTCGAAGAAGCCTTGGCAAGTTGCTGCAGTGCATCTTGTAAATGGAACACACTGCAACCACAATGCCCTGGTGGTCGAGTGTGTGAATATTTAAGCTGGTGGATGTGTCACTAGTCAAGTGGGATGCTTTGTTCTGGATGGTGTCAAGCTTCTTGACTATTATTGTATTATTGGTGCTGCATTCATCTAGGCAAGTGAAAAGTATTCCATCACACTCCTGGCTTGTGCCGAGTAGATGGTGGAAAGGTTTTGGGAGTCAGTATGTGAGCCACTCAGCACAGAATGCCCAGCTTTTCACCTGCTCTTATAGTCACTGTACTTATGTGGCTTATCCTGTTAAGTTTCTGGTCAATGGTGACCCCCAGATTGTTGATGGTGGGGGGATTCAACAATAGTAATGCCACTGAATGTCCTGGGGAAGTGGTTAGACTCTCTCATATTGCAGATGGTCATTGCCTGACACTTGTGAATGTGACTTGCCGCTTATCAGCCCAAGCCTGAATGTTTTTGAGAACTTGCTGCATGCAAGCACAGACTGCTTCATTATCTGAGGAGTTGCAAATGGGATTGAACATAGTGCAATCATCAGTAAACATCTCCACTTCTGACCTTATGATGGAGGGAAGGTCATTGATGAAGCAGTTGAAAATAGTTGGGCTTAGGACATAGGACTATGACAGAGGTTCTGCTAAGGGAGTATGAGCAGCTAGGCTCTAAATCAACAAAAGTAATAATCTCTGGATCACTACCTGAACCATGAGCAAATTGGCATAGAGTAAATAAGAGCAGAGAGTTAAATGTGCTGCTCAAAGAGAAATGGATTTCAATTCATGGGGCACTGGCACCAGTCCTGGAGAAAGAGAGAGCTGTTCCATTGGGACAGACTTCACTTGAACTGAGCTGGGACCAGTGTCCTGGCGAATTGAATAACTAGGACTGTAGTGCGAGCTTTAAACTAAATAGTTGGGGGAAGGGTTCAGGTAAGGGGAAATTTAGAAAGTTTAAGTGAAAGGACAAGGTAAATTGCCTACTCACCTTGCCCCATAGTGATATCAAAGAACAAAGAACAGTACATAAATATCATGGCATCAGCCATGATTAGCAACCCTCAGACAATGAGGATGCTACATAGAGAGTGAGAGTTTAACATTGGCAGACTTCCTGAGGTTATGAACCTTTTCCCTCATCTGCTCCCTTGCCCTTTGGGTATTGGGTACAGCATTGACCCATAGGTTTTCCACCTCCTAACCTGCGTGCATGGTTCTTCTATAGGGGATGGGGGAGTGGGTTAGGTTGCAGGAATTGAGGTGTCCTGACGAATCAAACAAGGCAATCTTCACTTGTTGAAGAGTCACCTCCAATATAGCATCAGTAAAGGGAGATTCTCTGTAACGTTGTCCAAACATCTGTACTGTTGTGCAACAAAAATGTTCTTGCTGGTGATTTCCACACTGATCAGCAAGAATTGCACAGCCCCTTTTAAGAGATGCAGCCCCACATAATTTCATGACCTCCAAACACCCCATTGCCAGCAGGCCCAATCCAAATTGGGAGTTTCATGAATATTTAATTAAACTAACTTCAGGAAACCAAGCATGGTAGGCTCTGCATGATTTGGCATCACTGGGACTCATATTTTTGTATAGCACTTACATTCTGAAATTTTTGCATCACTGCAAAGCATTTTGGCCTCGGGGAGATGAAAATGTGTTGTATAGCAGCCAAGTAAGCCGACATACAGATTTCAACTTGAGATACAAGGCCACGGTTAGGTTTCACACCAAAAGCAGAATAATGTAAATACTATGAAGTCAATTTTAATGTTATGACAGTCCTATTTTCCCCCAACCTTTCTCAAAGATGCTGAATCTTGCTGGGATACAGTTCTGAATGGTGGGTACTCACTGGTGACTTGGTGTATGTGAGTCTAGATAATGAGTGCCACCAGGCTTTGTGATCTTGTAAAGAAGGGGGAAAATAAAATTAAGCCTGGTCTGTTCACACCTGAAACCCAAAAATGCACTTTCTAGTCGGGGATTACTGGACAGCAATCATGATGTGAAGCTGCAGTTGCTTTTTTTCTCCTTATGCAAATTTTTAGCAGCCCAAGAATTAGTCCTGGCTAATTCATCTAGACCAAGGATCAAATTGGGCCTTTTTGCTTTGTAATGATTCAGTACAGAGAGGATTAACTTTAATTTTCAAACTTTTAGCTGCTCCTTTACATCACCCTTACATTTCTATTATTAATAAGAACCTGACAGGACTTTCCGCATTTTTCCAGCATTTGGCATGCACTGAAGCATGTACTTGCATTGTTCCACTTTTGATCAATTCATCACTAACCGGTGCAGTCCACTTATACAGCTCTTAAAGCAAGAACTGGCAATGTAAGCATAGTGTAAAAATAAGAATCACAGTTCTCAGGCTGTGCTGAGTTTTCTGATCTTGGCCAAAGCAGTCATAGGAATGCTATGGCCACTTACGCAGGATTTTACCAGGTGACCATTTCCCATGGAACCAACACTGAGGGGTGTCTATGTCAGGGGTTCAGCCTTCAACAAAGAAACCTGTCCTGGATAACAAATGCATTTTGCACATGTTAAAATCTTTAAGTCTTCGCACTGTTAACAAAAGCTGACAACGAACATTTATAAACTAAGAGGCATAAAAAGGCTGATTTTCTATTCCAGGACAATCAATAATTTAGTGTAACGATCTGCAGGGGAAAAAAATGGAACTCTTGCATAGGATGCAATGTTTATATAAAAATAGCAAAAAGTTAATACTGCACATCTTAATATTGACAACGCTATATTAATATATTTAATAGATTTATTATGTGGGCATAATTCCTGAATCACGTAGTCCCGTTTTCTCGTCCTTGGCATCTACAACATTTGCTTGTACAGCAGTAAAAATCCTTGTATTCTGTCCTTGATGCCTGCGCCCTGTCATATCTGTTGGAAGGGAGGCAGTGAGATAAGGCGGAAACTTACTGTAAACTCCTTGGAACTACGAGTTCTCCATTATATCATCATCTTGGATGCATTGACGCATACGATGTATCAACAGATGATAGATAATAAGTGCAATCTCTTCGAATATAGGACACATCATGTTAACAATGTACATTTTTATCCAATTCTTTTCCAATTATACATATCATAATCCTTCTATGACCATTCCATAGATACGTGCTATTCCGTTTGAACGAGAGCTTTGTGCTAAAAAAAATCTTGCAGGTGCAGCAAAGACCTTGGCCGGAGTCTGCTGCTGATTTTTTTTATATTCGAAAACAGTTACACTGTGTTGTTAAATAAGCCCTCAAGGTCTTTCAAATGGGATAAATGTGGATGAGAGACAGCTTCTCAGTATTCCGTCTGCAAGAGGGGTGAGTAGTACTTTTGTAGTGAAAATTAGTTGGACATAATTCCGAACATAGGACAGCATCGAGGAAAAATTATACAGTTGGATGTTAATATATTTTTTCATCAATAAGGTTTGATGTCTAGACTTAAGTACAGATATAGTTAGATTAAATTTAGCGAAACTGTACTATTACTTAGATTTAAGATAGTTCAACAAAATTTTTATTTTTAAAAGAAAGCTTTTATAACGCGCATATCTGTTTCATAACCGAGTTTTGTGTTGCACAGATATGCTTGGATCTCTTACATACTTACATGGATAAATTCGTGTTTGAGAAAAGCTTCGAAATGCTACCGAAACTAAATATGGCGACCAGAAATAGTCACCTTTAATGATTTGTGTAGATCTATTCATTTTTCAGTGTCATAATCTTGATAAGATTGGGCCACCTATTAGTTGGAATAATGTTGCTTGTCCCATTTTAATAAACGCTTGTGTACGGTTTTATTACAGGATTACTCAGGACTTCCTAGAACTTCTCCTGTTACTCGTTGTTCCTTTTTCCTATGCACATACCTCTTTGAGAATTTGGTCTAAAGAGGCATAGGGCATGGGAAAATGGGGCGATGGAGGCTGCGTCTTCTCCTCATTGCAAACCATGAAGAAAAGAAGCTTGTGTCACATCATGTCGTCCTTAATCACTTCCCCTACGTAGCTGGCAAAATGTGTGTATGTTGGTCTTTTTCAATATATTACATTCATAGTGAATAAAACTATCGAATTCTTATTGCCTCGATATATTTCTATTCATTTCTGTAATAAAGTTATCAATATTCAGATTCGGAGCCTGTGTGTTTTCTCTGTTTCGAAGTAGTTTTCCATATAGGGTGAAAATCGAAAGTCACAGTAAAATTACACAAATTATGCACTCATCTATTCAATACAGTCCTGATTAAACCAACTGAGACTATATATATTTTTAAATACTATATATTTTACTGCAGAGATTTGTCAAAGATGTCACTAAATACATAACAAGCTTCAATATCAGTCAGTGTCAAATGTGCAAAGCCCAATCAAACTGCCACTCACATCATGAAATCCCGAGACCAAATACATACACCCTATTAATTATTGCATTACAAGCATATTAGTATGTAACCACAATCGTGTTAGGTTTGGCATGCTTCTATGTGTCCGGCATTTAAAGGCCATAGATTTAAAACTGGAAAATATGAATGGCAATGATTACCACAAAATGTAAGCCATTGTTTCACTGTATTCAATGCTCAAGCTTGAAGAAGCGCATGGAAGTTCACTGTTGTATTCTTTTAAATGACGGCGGAAAAAAACCCTGAAAATAACCCCATCAAAACCTCGGTATTAAAGTGAGGAAAGGGAAGAAATGGGACTGTAAATTAGGTGTCAGTAATGACTGTATTCAAAAATCTTCTGAGAAAGTTTGTAAGTAATAAAAGACACAACTTTATGACTCGCTATAACAGCACTGTCAACTTCGCAATTTATAAAACATAATCAGAAAAGCAATAATATCCTGGTTCTGGCCCACCACTCTTTAGAAAAAGCCCATGTTACCTTCTATTTAAAAAAAAACACAACAAATGATCTCTTTTTTAAAAATTGGAATTTGTTATTTTTGATTTGAAACCTTCTATGTCACTTTCCCCCCCATGTTCGCCCTTTAGGAAGGTGCTGATTAATGCATTGATCCTGATCGCCATTAAGTGCTTTTACCTTGGGTTTAACTCGGATGTTTTAGGCCACCAACTCCTAACAAATAGATCTGCCGTAGTAGGTGGCTGGCAGCCCCGGAATAAACTTAGCACATTCCCGAAAGCTAGCGGAAAGTAAACGATGGATCTACCTAGCTGGCTGCCCAGGGCACCAGCACCACATTAACGCAATCTAAAACAACTGTGTGTGAAGCTAGACAGAGTAATGTTTTGCTATTTGACCGAGGGGGGCTTCGCAGCTAAGCCTTATTCTACCTCGTTGCGGGAAGATTTTGTCGGTGTAATAAAATCACAAAACGTCCTTTATAAACGTATTTAGGATTTAGTTACATGAAATCGTTCCCCCTGCGTCATGTCCACGCACACCGGCGCTTTTGAGCACAGAGAATACAGAAAATGCTGGTAATACACTGCGGGACAGTGAATATCTGTAAAGCGAACACACGCTATGACATTTGGGGCGTGTGACCCATTCTCTACAAACTCTTTAGAGGTACTAACTGAGATGCTGGAGATTCCCAGTATTTTCTGCATTCCGTTTAGATTTGCAGATGTTTTTATTTCACTTTCCAGCAGAGATCACTGAATAACCATCAGAAGCCAGAACCATGGTTGATTTTCTCTTTAAACCAGGGGAAGGACATACTTTTGAAGGACCCCCCTCCCACCCCCCGCGAACTCCCTCATACCTTTCAGAGTAAAGGAAAACAGCGTTAACCATACACCGCAATCTGTAGTGACTTGCCTCCATCAGTGGCAGAGATTGACCAGAGATTGGAGCACATTTGCACTTTCCTATAGCAGATTTGGTTAGGCATAACCTTCTACAATTACATTAATATTCCTTTCCCACTAAACAAATGAAACATGTAACATTTAATTAACAGCTCGTGGTGAGAAGATAGCTGTGGGGCAAAAAAAAAATCAATACTTCAATGAATTGGACGTTTGGCACATTCAGCACTGGTGGTACAAACAGCAATTAACATGCAATATTAAATCTCAGAATCGTATCTGGACATCTGCGTACAGCATCCTTCAGATGTGGCGCGACTTCCGTGCTGCGGGCCTGCTCTCACTATCTGTTCTTGTTTCCCCTTTTCCATGTATACTTCAAACGCCTGTGAAGTAGTTTGGTTAGTTATTTCTGGGGGGAGGCTATTCCAGTATCTTATGGTATTTGGTATGAAGCCTAGACCGAGAGGATTGGCGGGTTACTTGATGGGGTAAGAACATAAGAAATAGGAGGAGTAGACTATTCGGCCCTTCGAGCCTGTTCGGGCCCTCAATAAGACCAGGGCTGATCTGGTCTTGGCCTCAACTCCACTTTCCTGCCTGTTCCCCATAACCCTTGACTTAGGGCAAGCGTTAGGGTGACAGCTTCCCAGCTTCCTCACTCTGGGGAAGAGTATTTTTCTGTGGACTATGTGCAACAAAATCATGAATTAGTATTGATGAATAGATTTAAGAACTGGTTCCACATGCCCCACAGACTAATGGGTTTCCCTCCATTTATGTCCACACACAAGCTTCTTGCACGCACTTCTCGAAAATGAACATTCTAAAATTGCGACTTCCGAAACACTCATTTTAAAACAACTAGTTGGCAGCATGTGCACCTCATCACAGAATCACAGAACTGTTACAGCGCAGAAGGAGGCCATTCGGCCCATCGTGTCTGTACCGGCTCTTCGAATTCATCATCTATTGATTCAGAAGATTAAAACAAGCAGGATGACAATTTGTAAGAAAGTCCTAACATGCCAAATATTATGAATTGCATGTCTTCTGGTAATTAAAAGGCAAGAAACAGCAGATGCTGAAAATAAGATGCTGTCAGGCACAATGGCGGAAACATTCCGTAGATCAACAGTGCTGAGTAGGGCCCACATCCCGGTTCTGTCATAATCGAAGAAGATGGTTGGATTTTTGCCACTAATTCCAAACTGAACTTTTAAAGCGTTTCTAAAGTTAGACCACCTGGATTCACTAAAATATCCAATGTTAAAACATTACTGGCCTCCAATGAACAGAACCTTGTAGTTATATACCCACCACGCAAAGAGCTATACTTTCCTGGTTAGAGAGAATATTATATAGACTGTTGGCTTGCACACTCCAAAAATACTATACAGAACAGTATAGTTGCACCTTAAGACTTTTAACTGACCAGTGACTGCAACTGATGGGAATTATTCAATGCAATGTTTGCTGAGTTCGTAGCTAAATACTATAAGTAGGCGCCAGTGAGATTAGTAAAAGAATGGAGACACAACTCCAACATATATGTAATTCTGTTAAAACACAATAATGAAGCATGATTTTGAGAAGTCAGTAAGATTTGATACTTTTAATGAAATTGTAATAATAGGTCCAAAATGGCGATGCTTGGCAATCTCAATACCCACACATAGACACAACATTATACGTAAGATAGGAATGGATTGTGTTTTGTCTGGATCAGTATATCCGTGATTCATTTTGTTTTAATTTACATGATTTTTCCCAACACCTGATTATAGTATCAACTGAAAATCAGCTTTACTCGAGTGGAACATTTCTTTGAGAGTTGTTTGACCTCGGTCGGAGTTTTAAAATGATCGAAAACTTAGAAATCCGTATGGCCTACTGCAGTGAAAATGCAGAACACGGTTAAAAATCTGCTCAATTATAACAGTGATTCTTGTACCCTCTGTAACCTGACGTCCATTTGTGTCTGTTTAAGCCTCTGAAGTTTTTCTAGTTAGAGACGATATATACATGCAAGTCATTTTTGTTCAACCTGGGGCTGTAGCAATGATCTCTTCATAACTGGAAAATATTTTACAATTGCAGCCATTTCCCGAGAAATTTCCCGAGCCATTTAAAAATATCGATACATTTATTGCATTCTACTTAAGACCACATCTCTCTGGATATATCTGACATTGCATGTCACTTTATGTTTTCAAGTTAATGCAAAATATCAGTAGTTAGGATATGGAAGTAACTTCATAGCAAACAAAAGGGTCACCTCTGCCGTCGCAAAAATAAAAAAAATGAATGTTTTTTTTAAAGCAAGAAAAATCAGCAGGCTTTCCAGACACAGCCATGATTCAAGTCTTGCTGCGGGACAATGCACTCTTCATTCAACTTAATGAAATAAATGCGAACTTCCTGGAATTTCGTCTGTCATAAAAAAGAGTCAAAATTATGTTTGCAGAAGTGAGTATATGAAAACAGAAGTAATGAGTCAGGTCGTACGAACGGAGCTGGATTTTGATGATTTTGTTAACACTATATATTTTACTGCAGAGATTTGTCAAGATCTCAAACTTGAGACTAAGATCATGATTTACTGGGCAGCAGTGATCCCTGCACTTCTATATACTTAGCAGACTTGGACAACCTACAGCAGGCACCTCAAAGCAATGGAGAGGTACCAACAGGGGTGCCTCCACAAATCCAGTGGCAAGAAAGGTGGTCCAGCAGCAGCGTCCTCTCCCATGCCAACCTGCCCAGCATCAGGGCACTAATCACCCAAAACCAGCTCTGCTGGGCAGGACATGCTGTTCGCGTGCCTGATACCAGACTCCCTGTTCTACTGCAGCTGTTATACTCAGAACTTGGTTGCAGCAGGAGACATGAAAGAGGACAGCAAAAATGCTTTAGAAATGTCCTCAAAACATCTGTGAAGAAATCAAACATCCCTGTGGACTCATGGGAGTCCCTGGCTCGTGACCGTCCTAGATGGAGAAAACTCATTTGGGAAGGCATCGTACACCTTGGGGGACTTTGTCGGGAACATGTGGAGGCGAAGTCAAGGCATTGGAGGGAGCTCACAAACCTCCAAACTACTCATCTACCTGACCTTTCAAGCACCACCTGCTCCTCTTGTGGCAGAGTCTGCAGATCAGGCATTGGACTTATCAGTCATCTCAGACCCCTCAAACCAGAGTGGAAGCAAGTCCTTCTCAAACCCAAGGGACTGCCTAAGACGAATGAAGGTGCACTCTATAGGCCACTAACTAGTGGGAAAGATATAGAGGAACATATTTGCCAGGAAATTACAGAGAGGTGCAAGAATTATACAGTAGTTATAATGGGGGACTTCAGTTATCCTAATATAGACTGGGATGGTAATAGTGTAAAGGGTAGAGAAGGGCAGGAGTTTCTAGATTGTGTTCAGGAGAATTTTCCACATCAATATGTTTCCAGCCCAATGGGGAAGGAGGCATTGCTGCATCTGGGTCTGGGGAATGAGGTGGGGCAAATGTCAGTCGGGGATCATTTCGGGGACTGTGATAACAGTATCATAAGATTTAGGTTAGCTATGGAAAAGTACAATGAGCAATCCAGAGTAAAAAATAATTGGGGAAGGGCCAACTTCAATGGGGGTGAGAACAGATCTAGCCCAAATAAACTGGAATCAAAGATTGGCAGGCAAAGCTGTAACTGAACAATGGGCTGCCTTTAAAGAAGAAATTGTTCAGGTACAGTCAAAGTACATTCTCTCGAGGGGGAAAGGTAGGGCAAACAAATCCAGAGCTCCCCAGATAACAAAAGAGATAGACAGTAAGCTGAAGCCAAAAAAGGTGCATATGACAGATGTCAGGTGGATAACACAGTTGAGAACCAGGCTGAATATAGAATGTGCAGCTGGGAAGTGAAAAAAAAACAAATAAGAGAAGCAAACAGAGAGTATGAGAAGAGCTAACATAAAAGGGAATCCAAAAATCTTCTAATGGCATATATTATTAAAAGCATTGTAAAAGGAGGAAAGGGCTGATTAAGGACCCAAAAGGGGAATTACAGATGGAGGCAAGGGGCATGGGTAAGGTACTAAATGTATACTTTGCATCTTTCTTAACCTAGGAAAAAGATGTTTCCAAAATTATAGTGAAAGAGGAGGTAGATGAGACACTGAATGGGATACAAAATGATAGACAGGAGGTATCAGATAGGCTGGCTGTATTTAAAGTTGATAAGTCACCAGGACCAAATGAGATGCATCCAAGAATACTGAAGGAAGTAAGGGTGGAAATTACGGAGGTACTGGCCATAATCTTCCAATCCTCCTTCGATGTGGGAGTGGTGTCAGAAAACTGAAGAAATGCAAACATTACACCCTTGTTCAAAAAGGGTGTAAGGATAAGTCCAGAAACTACAGATCCGTCAGTTTAACATCAGTGGTGGGAAAGCTTTTAGAAATGATAGCTCAAGGCAAAATTAACAGTCACTTGGATAAATGTGGATTAATTAAGGAAAGCCAGCCTGGATTTGTTAAGGGCAAATCATGTTTAACTAACTTGTTTGAGCTTTTTGATGAGGTAACAGAGAGGGTTGATGAGGGTAATGCCGTTGATATGGTGTACATGGATTTCCAAAGGTATTTGATGAAATGTCACATAACAGGCTTGTCAGCAAAGCTAGAGCCATGGAATAAAAGGGACAGTAGTAGCATTGATACAAAATTGGCTGAGTGACAGGAACCAGAGAGTGGTGGTGAATGGTTGTTTTTCAGACTGGAGAAAGGTATATAGTGGGGTTCCCCAGGGGTTGGTGTTAGGACCATTTCTTTTCTTGATATGTAATAATGACATAGACTTGGGTGTATAGGGCAGAGTTTCAAAATTTGCTGATTACAGAAAACTTGGAAGTATTGTGAACAGTGAGGAAGATAGCGATAGACGTCAAGAGAACATAGATAGGCTGGTGGAACGGCCAGACACGTGGCAGATGAAATTTAATGCAGAGAAGTCTGAAGTGATACATTTTGGTAGGAAGAATGAGGAAAAGCAATATAAAATAAAGGATACAATTCTAAAATGGGTGCTGGAGCAGAGGGACCTGCGAGGAAATGTACATGAATCAATGAAGCTGACAGGGCACATTGAGAAAGGGGTTAATAAAGCATATGGGATCCTGGGCTTTATAAATAGGGGCATAGAGTAGAGAGTAGGAACATAGGGCATGATAAACCTGCATAAAAGACTGGTTCAGCCTCAACTAGAGTATTGTGCCCACTTCCAGGCACCACACTTTAGGAAGGATATGAAGGCATTAGACAGGATGCAGAAAACATTTGCAAGAATGGTTCCAATGATGAGGGACTTCAGTAAAGTGGATAGATTGAAGAAGCTGGGGCTGTTCTCCTTGGAGAAGAGGAGATTAGGAGGAGATTTGATGGCAGTGTTCGAAATCATGAGGGGTCCAGACAGACTAGAAAGGGAGAAACTGTTCCTGCTGGAGGAAGGATTGAGGACAAGAGGACATCAATTTAAGGTGATTGGTAAAAAAAGCAACGGCGACATGAGGAAAAGCTTTTTTACACACCAAGTGGGATAGGATCTCAAATGCACTGCCTGAGAGTGTGATAGAGGCAGATTCAATCGTGGCTTTGAAAATGGAATTGGATAATTATCTGAAGCAAAAATATTTTCAGGGATATGGGGGAAAAGTGAGTTGCCATTGCAGAGAGCCAGCATGGACACAATGGGCCAAATGGCCTCCATTTGTGCTGTATCCATTCTATGATACATTTTGAAAGGAAGAATGAGGAGAGGCAATATAAATTAAATGGCCTGAATTTTATTGGGGCGCCACAGTTTCACCCATCATGTTTTGAATCCACCCAGGATTACAGGTATCTCCGAGAAATACAACATTCCCCGGACTGCTATTCTCGCCGCATCCTGAGATCCACACTCAGTGCTATGCACCGCCACATGTACACACTGGACCTCTCTCTCCAGCAGCACCGCCTCACCTTATCTCAAAGCTGTTCTACTCCGCGGTTTCATTTCATCCTTCGTCTCATCCGACGCATTAACAAAAAACTTTTTTTCTTCCTTTCAGGTGTCATCGAACGTAAGCTCCAGCAGCTGATGGGGACTAATGCCCCCCCAGATCCTTCTTCCCCTTCACTTCCCTCTGATCCCACCCCTTCTGATCTGACCCCTTGCCGTGCATTCACTATACCCTCTGACCTTCCCCTCTCTGACGCTGAACGTTCTGTACTCAGCAAAGGTCTCAGTTTTATCCCTTTACGCCCCCTCCTCAATGAATTTCGCACTCGGCATGACGTTGAGCTCTTCTTCAGTCGCCTCCGCCTCCGGGCTCACTTCTTTGACCAGGAGTCCTCCCCCCGACCAGCGGACCCATTCACCCGCCTCCAGCATTCTCCCTCTACCTGGACCCCCTCCCCCTGGCCTCTTACCCGCTCTTGATCTTTTCATTGAAAACTGTCAGCGAGACATTGATCATCTCCATTTCTCTGCACCCCCTCACTCACTCTAACCTGTCCCCCTCTGAACTTGAGGCACTCCGTTCTCTCAGGTCTAACCCCGACATGGTCATCAAACCTGCAGACATGGTTGGTGCTGTTGTTGTGTGGTGTACCGACTTCTACCTTGTAGAGGCTCAGCGCCAACTCTCAGACACTTCTTCCTACCTCCTCCAGACCATGACCCCACCACCACAGTCCACAGGACTGTCACTGACCTCATCTCCTCTGGAGATCTTCCCTCTACAGCTTCCAACCTCATAGTCCCGCAACCCCGAACAGCCCGCTTCTACCTCCTTCCCAAAATCCACAAACAGGACTGTCCCAGCAGACCCATTGTGTCAGCCTGCTCCTGCCCCACCAAACTTATTTCCTCCTATCTTGACTATATCTTTTCTCCGCTGGTCCAATCTCTTCCCACCTACATCTGTGACTCTTTTGACGCCCTACGTCATTTTGACAATTTCCAGTTTCCTGGTTCCAACCGCCTCCTCTTCACTATGGACGTCCATCTCTCGACACCTCCATCCCCCACCAGGATGGTTTGAGGGCTCTCCCCTTCTTCCTTGAACAGAGGCCCAACCAGTCCCCATCCACCACCACCCTCCTCCGTCTGGCTGAACTTGTTCTCACATTGAACAACTTCTCCTTCAACTCCACTCACTTCCTTCAAGTAAAAGGTGTTGCTATGGGTACCCGCATGGGTCCTAGTTATGCCTGTCTTTTTGTGGGATATGTCAAACATTCCTTGTTCCAGTCCTACTCAGGCCGCCTCCCCAACTCTTTTTCCGGTACATTAATGACTGTATCGGTGTCGTTTCCTGCTCCCGCCCCGAACTGGAAAATTTTATCAACCTTGCTTCCAATTTCCACCCTTCTCTCACCTTTACATGGTCCATCTCCGACACTTCTCTTCCCTTCCTTGACTTCTCTGTCTCCATCTCCGGGGATAGGTTGTCTACTAATATTCATTATAAGCCCACCGACTCCCACAGCTACCTCGACTACACTTCTTCACACCCTGCTTCCTGTAAGGACTCCATTCCATTCTCCCAGTTTCTCTGTCTCCGACGCATCTGCTCTGATGATGCTACCTTCCATGACAGCGCTTCTGATATGTCTTCCTTTTTCCTCAACTGAGGATTCCCCCCCACTGTTGTTGACAGTGTTCCTCAACCGTGTCCAGCCCATTTCCCGCACTTCTATCCACACCCCTTCCCCTCCCTCCCAGAACCGCGACAGGGTTCCCCTTGTCCTCACTTTCCACCCCATCAGCCTCCATATCCAAAGGATCATCCTCTGCCATTTCCGCCACCTCCAGCGTGATGTCACGACCAAACGCATCTTCCCCTCCCTTCCCCTGTCAGCATTCCGAAGGGATCGTTCCCTCCGTGACACCCTGGTCCACTCCTCCATTACCCCCACCATCTCATCCCCTTCCCACGGCACCTTCCCCTGCAATCGCAGGAGGTGTAATACCTGCCCATTTACCTCCTCTCTCCTCGCTATCCCTGGCCCCAAACACTCCTTTCAGGTGAAGCAGCGATTTACTTGTACTTCTTTCAATGTAATATACTGTATTCGCTGCTCACAATGTGGTCTCCTCTACACTGGGGAGACCAAACGCAGACTGGGTGACCGCTTTACGGAACATCTCCGCTCAGTCCGAAAGCATAACCCTGAGCTTCCGGTTGCTGGCCATTTCAACACTCCCCCCTGCCGTCATGCTCACATCTCTATCCTGGGCTTACTGCAGTGTTCCAATGAACATCAACGCAAGCTCGAGGAACAGCATCTCATTTACCAATTAGGCACACTACAGCCTACCGGACTGAACATTGAGTTCAATAATTTCAGAGCATGACGTGCCCCCCATTTTACTTTTATTTTTAGTTATTTTTTCTTTTTTCTTTTTTTATCTTTTTTGTGTTTGTTTTGTTTTATTTTATCTTAGTTTGTTCAGTTTGCCTATCCACTTTTTTTTTATGTTTGTACTTGCGGCTGTTCAGTTTTTAGTTCGTTAACACCTTATCTGTACTAATGCTTTGTCTTTCAACATACCATTAACATATTGTTTGCCTTTGTTCCATGACCTTCTGGTCAGTTATTCTCTGTGACCTTGTCCTAGCTACACCTTCTCCTTTGTTATCTCTTGCCCCACCCCTGCTTTACTTGATTAAGACCTTTCACATTTCTAATATTTGCCAGTTCTGAAGAAGGGTCACTGACCTGAAACGTTAACTCTACTTCTCTCTCCACAGATGCTACCAGACCTGCTGAGTATTTCCAGCATTTCTTGTTTTTATTTCAGATTTCCAGCATCTGCAGTATTTTGCTTTTATTATATTATGTCAAAGAATACTTACCTGACAGCTGAAGAGTGGGGCTGCTGTCAATCTGGCAGCAAAGTAGAAAGTGCTGCAGAAATCCAGCAGGTCAGGCAGCATCTGTGGAGAGAGAAGCAGAGTTAACTTGTCAAATTTCACAGACCTGAAAGTTAACTCTGCTTCTCTCTCCACGGATGCTGCCTGACCTGCTGAGTTACCCCAGTACTTTCCACTTTGCTGCCACATACTTATCCTGCTGTGGCCCAGTGTCCTGTGAAGTTGCAATCCTCTTCTCCCACTCAAGTGTAACATTCCTTCTTGTAGGCATGCTGCACCTGGGTGAATAATCTTAAATTTGCACATCCAGGATGTGAGACTTAAATACACAATGCCCTTCAGGAGAGCCAACGTATGCAATAACATCATTGCCATGCCATCATTACTCATGAGCGTCTCCACAGATGCAGTGACATAAACATTGGCTCAGTCAGTTGCTGCCTCTAATGGTTTACACAGGTATGCTGCAGTTGTGGACTGGTGCACAGCAGGTGAGCGAGGGTGATGTGTGTCTTGCAGAGCTCATGTCAGTCACTATGGAGCAGTCACCTTTTGTCTGATAAGCCACTTCCGTACATCCCTACCTCACTGCTAGCCCTGCCTGCAGAGCCTGGGTGCCATCTGCCCTCCCATGCATCTTTCATATTGTAGGTCCTCAGCATCCTCATAGTCCGAGGAGGAGTCCTGTTAACGTCTCTCCTCATCATGCCAGGCCTATTGGCTGCGTAGTTGTGCAAAGCAGCAAAGAAAGGAGCGGGCCTTTTTGGCCCGTAGTACAGGGCATCACCCTATCCATAGAGGCATTGGAGGCGCTCTTTAAGCATGCCGATCTCCTGCTCAATGGTGGTTCATGTAGTTCAGTGGCTGGCATTGTATCTCTCCTCTGCAGCAGTGGTGGGGTCTCTCACCGGTGTCGGGAGCCATGTCTGCAAGAAGCCACCCATCCATCTGAGCCAGTTCAATGAACAGCGGTAGTGACCGGGACTGGCGCAAGACCCAGGTGTCATGGCAGCTGCCTGAGAAGCGGTCACAGATTCGCTGCAAGCATCTGCAGTGTTCACATACCAGCTTCACCTAGATTGAGAGGGTTCCTTTAATGGTGATGTCTGCAGGTGGTATCCTGGTAGTAGGTCTGATGGACACATGAGTACAGTCTATGAACATTACGACCTATGGTTCACCGGCAACGGTGTCAGAACCAATGGCTCTCTGGGCCTGGCTGTGAGAGTCCATCCTGAAGTGGACATCCTCACTGGCCCTCCAGTGCAGGGCATTGGTGACCTTCCTGATGCAGAGGTGCACTGCTAACTGTGTGACCCCACAAAGGTCTCTGGTGGGCCCCTAAAAGGCTGCAGAGGCGTCAGGCTTGAGAATCGCTGCCACTATGAGGAACAGAAGCATGGGATGTCCACCGGACCCCATGAGCTGCAGGTCATCCTTGAGTAGGGCACAGAGACGTGTCACCACCCTCTCTATATGCACAATCTCCTCTGACACTGGTGCTCTGACATCCGATGGCATGTCATGTGGGACCTGTAGATGCACGGCAACCGTAATGGCGGGCTCTCCTTGGGGGCTGCTGCTCACGACCGGGGGCCTCTACATGGATCACACCTGCCTGCTGATATTACCTCTGGTGCATACAGATCCTCACATGCAGAGGATCACACAATGTATGATGAGCCATACCTATTTCCATGTGATAAAGAAAGTTGAACCCTGTATTTATTTGAAGGTTCCTAACAGGGCATGGATTGGTGTTGATGGGTACATCTGCCGCTTTCTTGCATCAGCTATGTGGCGTGCCATGTCTTGCCTATCTTGGCCAACACTCAGAGTGGCACAACATGATCACATCAAGATCCTACCAGCTGAATCGATTCCCCCACCATCCATAAAACCTTAATGCTCCTGCCCTTTCTGGCACCCTCTCCATACACAGGGTGCCTAGTGTGCTATTGCCCCCTCCCAAACACAGAACATACACTGTTAATGGAGGGATGGTACACAGTACCTCCCTTCATGCCAGCACAGCTTTCCCTCCAGTAATCCCAGACCCCCTCCCTTTCAGAATGCAGAGTTAGACCCCTGCATATCCTCCCCTCCCTCCTCCCTTCCAGAATGCGGAGTTAGACTCCTGTGTATCCCCTCTCCATCCTCCCTTCTCTAATGCACAATGAGGACCGGCCGGCTTTTTAGCTCGTGAATGGGATGGCACATGACGGCCGCCCGTTCAATGAAAAATCCAGCAGTGTCGGTGGAGAGGCAGCAGGCTGCATAATCAGCACAGGTAACTAATCATTACCATATGCTGACTGTGGTGCCACCGCTGTGCGGCAGGGGTGGGGGCCACACCAAGGTCCTGCCGCCGGTAAAATGCGGTGGGCCCATCTCAACGGCGCGGGTGATCCGCGGCATCGAGGGGCCAGTAAATTTCACCCCAATGTGGGCAGAAATGAAGAGACTCAAGATCTATCCACAAAGGTCTTTGAAGGTAGCTGGACAAGTTGAGAAAGCTGTTAGTGGCACACAGGTACTTAGGGAGCTGTGCACAGTCAGAAGTGGCATCTTTGGGATGAAATATTAAACAAGGCCTGTTTCCCCTCACAGGTGGAAGTAAAAGTTCCCATGCCATTATTCAAAAAAGAGAAACAGTTCTCCCTATGTCCTAGCTAACATTCATTTATTTATTTATTTTTATTTATTTAGAGATATAGCACTGAAACAGGCCATCGGCCCACCAAGTCTGTGCCGACCATCAACCACCCATTTATACTAATCCTACACTAATCCCATATTCCTACCACATCCCCACTTTCCCTATATTCCCCTATCACCTACCTACACTAGGGGCAATTTATAATGGCCAATTTACCTATCAACCTGCAAGTCTTTGGCTGTGGGAGGAAACCGGAGCACCCAGCGAAAACCCACGCAGTCACAGGGAGAACTTGCAAACTCCGCACAGGCAGTACCCAGAATTGAACCCGGGTCGCTGGAGCTGTGGGAGTCCCACAAGGTGAGTTCTTGCTGCCGATATGGCTTCCTGGTCCCCAAAGCCTCCAATTTAAAAATCTCATCCTCTGTTTAAATCACTTTCTGGCTCCATCCCTCCCTATTTCTGCAATCTTCCCCAGCTCTACAACCCTTTAAGAACTCTATGAGCCCTGACTCTGGCCTCTTGTGCATCCCCCACTCCCTTTGCCCCACTGTTGATGACTGTGCCTTTAGCCAACCTGACCCTAAGCTCTGGAATTCCCTCCCCAAAGCTCTCCACCTCAGTCTCCTGCTTTGAAACACACTTTAAAAAATACCTCTGACTAAGCTTTTGGATATCTCTCCTAATACCTCTTTGGCTCCATGATGCTTTTGTGAAGTACCGTGGAAAATTTTTCTGTGTGTTAAAGGCATGATATAAAAGCACATTCCTTGTGTTCTTTTCCAACCTGACATTCCCCCTCCCATCCCTCCCCACCCCCTCCCTACCCCCAATTCTCTCTGGTTAATCTAGTCCTATATAAAAAAACTTTGATCTTCACTGGCAGGAGAAAACACTTTTAAATCACCAGTGACATACAACTGGCACCAAATGTTTTCATTATGCTGTTAAGTGTTCATAGCTGATTTGGTGAAGAATAATCACTTAGCATTTCAATTACAACGTCACAAAAAGAGGGATGCAGAGGGCACTAGCCACCCCACTACTCCTCATCTGTGAAGCACAGGCACTCAAACTGCTCTACACAAACATCAGTAGTGCAGTCTCAATCAATGGGTGGGAATCAGAAAGTTTCCCAATCCAATCTGGAGTCAGACAGGGCTGTCCTCTCTCCCCTGTCTTGTTTGTTTGCTGTATCGAACCTTTTGCTGAGTCCATAAGGAAGGATGCGGGCATAAGAGGGGTGACAATCCCAGGCAGCGGAGGCACTCAGGTAGAAGCCTCCCTGTACATGGACGACGTCGCCGTCGTCTGCTTGGACCCGCTGTCCGTTCGCAGACTGATGAGCATCTGCGACCAGTTCGATCTGGCCTCGGGAGCCAAAGTTAACCACGGCAAGAGTGAGGCCATGTTCTTTGAGATCTGGGCCAACCAATCCATTGTCCCCTTCACCGTCAGGTCAGTCTACCTGAAGGTACTGGGGATATGGTTCGGAAGGGCCGGGGCATGCACCAAAACCTGGAAAGAGCGAGTAGCCAGGGGTACACTACAAACTAAGCATGAGGGAGCAGCGATATCTCTCCATTGTGGGTAAGAACCTGGTCATCAGGTGTGAGGCACTCACGTTGTTGCTGTATGTGGTGCATGTCTGTCCCATACCCCGCTCCTGCAACGTGCCGGTCAACATTTTCTACTTTATCTGGAGATGCAAAATGGACCAGGTCCAGAGGGATATGATGTTCAAACCTCTGGATAAGGGTGGGAAAAATGTACCCAACGTTGCCCTCATCCTGATGCCCATCTTTGTGTGCGGCTGCATCAAGCTGTGTGTAGAGCCCCAGTACGCAAACACCAAGTGTCACTACGTGCTGAGGTTCTATCTGTCCCCGGTGTTGCGAAGGATGGGTTTGGTCACATTGCTGCGGAATGCTCCATCCAGTTGGACCATGCCGTACCACCTATCCTTCATGGGAAAGTATCTGCGGGAAAACACCTTTGACCACCAATCCATCAGGCAGTGGTCTGCACAGAATGTCCTCAAGGCCCTACGAGAAAAGGAGATGGTGGATCCTGTCGGATGGTTCCCCGAGCAGACTGCCAAAGTCATCTGGCAGAATGCCTCATCACCAGAACTTTCAAACAAGCACCAAAATGTAGCTTGGCTGGTGGTGAGAAGGGCCCTCCCCGTCAGATCCTTCCTGCACACCCGGAGTCTCGCCCCCTCCACACGCTGCCCTCGAGGTGGCTGTGGTGGGGACGAGACAGTTGCCCACCTCCTTTTGGAATGTGTCTTTGCAAAGCAGGTGTGGAAAGAGATGCAGTGGTTTTTGTCGAGGTTCATCCCAAGCAGCTCTGTAACACAGGAGTCTGTGCTCTACGGGCTGTTCCCAGGGACGCACACCGTGATAAACATCAACTTTTGCTGGAGGACCATCAATTCGGTGAAAGACGCTCTTTGGTCTGACTGAAACTTGCTGGTCCTCCAGCGCAAAGTGTTGTCCACGACCAAGTATTGACTGGCACATTCCAAGGTCCAGGACTATGTGTTGAGGGACGCAATAAAGCTTGGGGCAGCTGCAGCAAAGGCTCAATGGGGAAAGACCACTGTGTAAGGTCCTCACTCCATAGTGAACTGAGGGGCAGGACCCATGGGAAACCCCTCGGGCTGTAGACACCAGATATGGGTTTGCTGTAAAATGTACATTGTATATAAAATGGAATGGAAGGATTGTGAGACAACTCACTCCTGTATTGAAGAAAACTGATTTCATTTGCACTTTCTGGATTGTCAACTTGGTGCTGTTTTGAACTGGGTTTTTTTTACAGATTTTTATGAATAAAGTATATTTTTGGGATAAAAAAAAACTTTCAGCTGTTGGGACACGGGGCGATGGGTCCTCCTTGGATCCGGAGCATAACCAACTCCTATCATCGAAGTCTGTCTCCACAATGAAAAGTATAAACAGTTTAAACTAGGCCATTGTGTAAAACGAATAAATACTGCAAAACAAGCCAACCATTTTACGTCCCAATAACGATCTCCTTATAAAATATCATAACTTAGCATAATACAGTCAGCTGCATGAAGTGAAGCGAATTACCGTGTTAGCTGAACACAAATTGAAAAAGTGATATTGATGTGGCACGTTTATCAAACCGAAACGTTTACACCAATGTTCTTAATACATTTACAGCAGAGTTAATGACAGCTTCTAATCCTGAGATGGATCACTTTCATCCAGGATTAAAGACCGACGTGTCTCTGTGTTAAATGACCCCAACTCATATAAACCTGTTATAACGAACAGTTTGATCTGATTTAGCAGGTTCTGCCGGCTAGTTGCATCGTTACTGATTCCCCAGCACATTGTTGTTTGGCGCTGTCAGATAATCGCGTCTGTAATGGCCGGGCGGTTGGATTCCCAATGTTTACCTTGAGTTAATTCATCACCAACACTTATCGTTATATTGATAATGTTAGTTTATTTCGAGTTGAACTTGGCGCCACATCTCGATATCCTCAATTTATCAGGTCGTGTTTTCATGCTTGTTCTGACGGATGTTACAAGGGGCTGCTGAGCCAAACTCTTGTTTATTGGAATCTTTGCTTTGATGTCGAAACGAATTTACTCATCAGTGTAAGGAAACGTCTCATAAATACTCCCTGTTCCTAAAACAGCTGCAGCTTTCTGTTCTGCTCTGTCCGAAAGATGCTAGAAGCCGCATTTTCTGTAGAGTGGCTCGCTCAGAGCAGTCAGAGACTAAACAAGCCTGGAGTAGAGTTCACCCACAGCCAGAATCTGGACAAGCATTCGGCTCCCAGCAGCAAAGCGCTTCAAGGTGAACAAGAGACAGGGTTTGGTGATCTGTGCGGGGTTGAGACGGCACATGGGAAAGACACAAGGAGCCACAGTGGCAGCTCAGTAACAAGTAATAACCAAGGGAGCAAATGTCCACAGAGAACTTCTGAAATCCTTGGTAAGTAATGATACGAACCACAAAAAGTGAATGGACATCTTGCTCCTTCACCATTACTGGTCCTAAACTTCTTTTCGATTAGTTTCCCCTTGTTATTACATACAAACATACAAATTAGGAGCAGGAGTAGGCCACTCGGCCCTTCGAGCCTGCTCCGCCATTCAATAAGTTCATGGCTGAACTGATGACTCCACATTTCCACCTACCCCCGATAACCTTGCACCCCCTTGTTTATCAAGAATCTATCTACCTCTGCCTTAAAAATATTTAATAAACTCTGCTTCCACTGCCTTTTGAGGAAGAGAATTCCAAAGACTCTCGACCCTCTGAGAGAAAAAAAATCTCCTCATCTCGGTCTTAAATGGGCAACCCCTTATTTTTAAACAGCGACCCCTAGTTCTAGATTCTCCCACAATGGGAAACATCTTTTCCATATCCACCCTGTCAAGACCCCTCAGTTCTGAAGAAGGGTCACTGACCTGAAACGTTAACTATGCTTCTCTCTCCACAGATGCTGCCAGACCTGCTGAGTATTTCCAGCATTGCTTGTTTTTATTTCAGATTTCCAGCATCCGCAGTATTTTGCTTTTATCCCCTTAGGATCAAGTTATTTTATTTTTATATTTTAAAAATCTTGTATGTTTCAATCAAGTTGCCTCTTACTTTTCTAAATTCCAGCAGATACAAGCCTAGTCTGTCCAATCTTTCCTCGTAAGACAGCCCGCCCATTCCAGGTATTAGTCTAATAAACCTTCTCTGTACTGCCTCCAATGCATTTACATCCTTCCTCAAATAAGATGTGGTTTCACCAATGCCCTGTATAGCTGAAGCATAACCTCCCTACTTTTGTATTCAATTTCCTTCACAATAAACAATAACATTCTATTAACTTTCTTAATTATGTGCTGTACCTGCATACTAACCTTTTGCGATTCATACACTTGGACACCCAGATCCCTCTGCATCTCAGAGATCTGCAATCTCCCATCATTTAGATAATATGCTTATTTTTTATTCTTCCTGCCAAAGTGGACAATTTCCCACTTTCCCACATTATACTCCATTTGCCAGATCTTTGCCCACTCACTTAACCTATCTATATCCCTTTGTAGCCCCTTTATGTCCTCTTCACAAGTTACTTTCCTGCCTATCTTTGTGTCATCTGCAAATTTAGCAACCATACCTTCGGTCCCTTCATCTAAGTCATTTATATAAATTGTAAAAAGTTGAGGCCCCAGCAGAGATCCCTGTGGCACACCACTCGTTACATCTTGCCAAACAGAAAATGACCCATTTATGCCTACTGTCTGTTTCCTGTTAGTTAACCTCTACACAATAAGCTGTTATTTTCAGCAATAACCTTTGATGTGGCACCTGATCAAATGCCTTCTGGAAATCTAAGTACAATACATCCAGCAGTTCCCCTTTATCCACAGCACATGTAACTCCCTCAAAGAACTCCAATAAATTGGTTAAACATGATTTCCCTTTAACAAAACCATGTTGATTCTGCCTGATTACCTTGAATTTTTCTAAATGCCCTGCTATAACGTCTTTAATAATAGCTTTTAACATTTTTCCTAAGACTGATGTTAAGCTAACTGGCCTGCAGTTTCCTGCTTTCTGTCTCCCTCACTTTTTGAATAAAGGAGTTATATTCGCTATTTTCCAATCTAATGGAACCTACCCCGAATCGAGGGAATTTTGGAAAATTAAATCTAACGCATCAACTATCTCACTAGCCACTTCTTTTAACACCCTAGGTTCACTAATGTCCTTTAGGGAAGGAAATCTGCTGTCCTTACCTGGTCTGGCCTACATGTGACTCCAGACCCACAGCAATGTGGTTGACTCTTACATGCCCTCTGAAATGGCAAGCCACTCAGTTGTATGTAACCGCTATAAAGTCAATAAAAAGGAATGAAACTGGACGGACCACCCAGCATCGACCTAGGCACCGGAAACGACAATGACAAACCCAGCCCTGTCGACCCTGCAAAGCCCTCCTTACTAACATCTGGGAGCTTGTGCCAAAGTTGGGAGAGCTGTCCCACAGACTAGTCAAGCAACAGCCTGACATAGTCATACTCACGGAATCATACCTTACAGACAATGTCCCAGACACTGCCATCACCATCCCTGGGTATGTCCTGTCCCACCGGCGGGACAGACCCACCAGAGGTGGTGGCACAGTGGTATACAGTAGGGAGGGAGTTGCCCTGGGAGTGCTCAACATCGACTCTGGACCCCTTGAAGTCTCATGGCATCAGATCAAACATGGACAAGGCAACCTCCTGCTGATTACCACCTTCTGCCCTCCCTCAGCTGATGACTCAGTACTCCTCCATGTTGAACAGCACTTGGAGGAAGCACAGAGGGTGGCAAGGGCACAGAATGTACTCTGGGTGGGGGACTTCAATGTCCATCACCGAGAGTGGCTCGGTAGCACCACTACTGACCCAGCTGGCTGAGTCCTAAAGGACATATCTGCTAGACTAGGTATGCGGCAGGTGGTGAGGGAACCAACAAGAGGGGAAAACATACTTGACCTCGTCCTCACCAATCTGCCTGCCGCAGATGCATCTGTCCATTATAGTATTGGTAGGAGTGACCACCGCACAGTCCTTGTGGAGATGAAGTCCCGCCTTCACATTGAGGATACCCTCCATCGTATTGTGTGGCACTACCACTGTGCTAAATGGGATAGATTTCGAACAGATCTAGCAATGCAAAACTGGGTATCGATGAGGCACTGTGGGCCAGCAGCAGCAGCAGAATTGTACTCAACCACAATCGGTAACCTCATGGCCCGGCATATCCCCCACTCTACCATAACATCAAGCCAGGAGACCAACCCTGGTTCAATGAAGAGTGCAGGAGGGCATGCCAGGAGCAGCACCAGACATACCTCAAAATGAGGTGTCAACCTGGTGAAGTAACAAAACAGGACTATCTGCGTGCCAAACTGTGTAAGCAGCATGCGATAGACAGAGCTAAGCGATCCCATAACCAACGGATCAGATCTAAGCTCTGCAGTCCTGCCACATCCAGCCGTGAATGGTGGTGGACAATTAAACAACTAACTGGAGGAGGTGGCTCCACAAATATCCCCATCCTCAATGATGGGGGAGCCCAGCACATAAGTGCGAAAGATAAGGCTGAAGCATTTGCAGCAATCTTCAGCCAGAAGTGCTGAGTTGATGATCCATCTGGGCCTCCTCCTGAAGTCCCCAGCATCACAGATGCCAGACTTCAGCCAATTCGATTCACTCCACGTGATATTAAGAAACGACTGAAGGCACTGAATACTGCAAAAGCTATGGGTCCTGACAATATTCCGGCGATAGTACTGAAGACCTGTGCTCCAGAACTTGTCGCACCCCTAGCCAAGCTGTTCCAGTACAGCTACAACACTGGCATCTACTCTGCAATGTGAAAAATTGCCCAGGTATGTCCTGTACAGAAAAAGCAGGACAAGTCCAACCAGGCCAATTACCGCCCCATCAGTCTACTCTCAATCCTCAGTAAAGTGATGGAAGGTGTCATCAACAGTGCCATCAAGCGGCACTTGCTTAGCAATAACCTGCTCAGTGACACTCAGTTTGGGATCCGCCAGGGCCACTCAGCTCGTGACCTCATTACAGCCTTGGTTCAAATATGGACAAAAGAGCTGAACTCAAGAGGTGAGGTGAGAGTGACTGCCCTTGACATCAAGGCAGCATTTGACCGAGTATGGCATCAAGGAGCCCTAGCAAAACTGAAGTCAATGGGAATCAGGCTGGAGTCATACCTAGCGCAAAGGAAAATGGTTGTGGTTGTTGGAGGTTAATCATCTGAGCTCCAGGACATCACTGCAGGAGTTCCTCAGGGTAGCGTCCTAGGCCCAACCATCTTCAGCTGCTTCATCAATGACCTTCCTTCAATCATAAGGTCAGAAGTGGGGATGTTCGCTGATGATTGCACAATGTTCAGCATCATTCGTGACTCCTCAGATACTGAAGCAATCTGTGTAGAAATGCAGCAAGACTTGGACAATATCCAGGCTTGGGCTGATAAGTGGCAAGTAACATTCGCGCCACACAAGTGCCAGGCAATGACCATCTCCAACAAGAGAGAATCTAACCATCTTCCCTTGACATTCAATGGCATTACCATTGCTGAATCCCTCACTAGCAAAATCCTTGGGGCGACCATTGACCAGAAACTGAACTGGAGTAGCCATATAAATACTATGGCTACAAGAGCAAGTCACAGGCTAGGAATCCTGAGGTGAGTAACTCACCTCCTGACTCCCCAAAGCCTGTCCACCATCGACAAGGCACAAGTCAGGAGTGTGATGGAATACTCTCCACTTGCCTGGATGGGTGCAGCTCCAACAACACTCAAGAAGCTCGACACCATCCAGGACAAAGCAGCCCGCTTGATTGGCACCCCATCTACAAACATTCACTCCCTCCTCCACCGATGCACAGTGGCAGCAGTGTGTACCATCTATAAGATGCACTGCAGCAATGCACCAAGGCTCCTTAGACAGCACCTTCCAAACCCGCGACCTCTACCAACTAGAAGGACAAGGGCCGCAAATGCATGGAACACCACCACCTGCAAGTTCCCCTCCAAGTCACACACCATCCTGACTTGGAACTATATCACTGTTCCTTCACTGTCGCTGGGTCAAAATCCTGGAATTCCCTTCCTAACAGCACTGTGGGTATACCTACCCCACATGGACTGCAGCAGTTCAAGAAGGCAGCTCACCACCACCTTCTCAAGGGCAATTAGGGATGGGCAATAAATGCTGGCCTGGCCAGTGACGCCCACATCCCATGAATGAATTTAAAAAAAAGTCCATCAGGACCCAGGGACTTGTCAGCCCACAGCTCCATCAATTTGTTCAGTACCACTTCCCTGGTGATTGTAATTTTCTTGAGTTCCTCCCTCCCTTCCATTTCCTCACTTACAGCTAATACTAGGATGTTACTTGTATCCGCAATAGTGAAGGCCAATGCAAAATATCTGTTCAATTCATCTGCCATCTCCTTATTATCCATTAATTCCCCAAACTCTGTTTCTAGGCAGTTTATTTAGAGTATTCACACTATCGGCATCTTTGTACATTACAATTGATTCGAAGGAGAAGCTATATCAATCAGGTAAGATGTGTTATGCGGATGCGATCTTAACCAGATGACCTGGCCCAATGATTATGCTGGCTTTTTGCAGAGCCCAGGAACAGCAGAAGTTTGGGCAGTGGAAGGTCAAGGAATTGTCTACACAGACCAAGCACAAGAGTATGGGTGGAACAGATACAGTGAGCTGCATGTTTGTGTTTCTGTACAGTAGCTGGGGCCACCTGCAGGGCTGGCATCTCCGGAGAGGTGGACAGTGACTCCAGAACCGAGGAATGGGCTGATCGCCGGCGGCTCCGAACTGTCTTCACCGTGGAACAGCTGCGCATGCTTGAGTTCAGCTTCCAGTGCCAGCAATACCCAGGATCTGAGCAGAGGCGGAATCTAGCTGCAGAACTTAGCCTATCAGAGACACAGGTAAGACCAGGGCTCTTCCCCCTTCCCTGTCCCTACCTCAGTCCTATCCTATATATTACATTCATCCTAACCACTTCCGTGATTCTTTCAAATGTACCCTTGGAACATTGGCCAACTAAATGCATGCGAAGGCAACTCATTTGCCAGCTACTGCTTTTGCCATTTTATAACCAGCCTTTCCAAGACACAGGAGTGTTTTGACCCCAATCTGCTAGCTAATCTGGCCAAGATTGGGAATTCTTGTGCTTATAAACAGCATGATGAAAGAGTTGGGCAGTGTAATGAGGCAGTACATGGGGACTCCCAAAGTGCACCATAAAACAATAGAGAAGCTTTTTCTCACCACCCTCACCTACTCCTTCACAGCAAGTTCCTTGATTTCAGTTATGTCATTGAAGAAAACTTAGAATACAGTGATGCTGCTTTTCTTCAAGGAAAAATATTAAATAAGCAATGTTTTCCACACTTAAACATCCAACATCCTCGCAGTGGATCAATGACAGAGATTCAAAAAACTACAACTCCTGTAAAACTGCAATAAAAACAGAAAGTGCCAGAATAACCAACTGATAGGTTATAGTTTTAGGTGAAGACCTTTTGTCAGAACTGAACAGATTTTCAGAGAGGATCTACACCCAAACATTATAATCTAAATTCCCTCTTTGCAGATGTTGATAGAATTATTGAGTCGTTCTCGAACTTGCTCTTTTTATTTTAGTGCCTGTGGCATTGTGGTAACTATCAATAAGAATTTTTAACAGAAAACAGCCAAGAAGGAAATCCAACTGATTGGCAGACAGAAGACAAAGTCATTTATTGTTGTGCTCTTTGAATGTTCTGAATGATTTCAATGGGGGTGATTAACTGTTCTCATTTTGTCGTCTGAGCTGAACCCTCCCCCCCCCACCCCACCCCCCCACCCCCAGCTATTTGACACTGTGCTTTTGGTGTGACATTGCTCAGCCACGCGTTCCCTATGATGACATCCCAGTAGCTCACCCAAAATGCTACAGCAATCTGTTATCCTATTCCCAAGGGCTGCTGAATTTGCAAACCACCTCAAAGTCCTCACTCCCAACATAATACTCTCATATACCATGACTTCCGTTATAAATGCTCCTGGACCCTAACCTTTCCAGTGCAAACATACTGCAGAATCCACTCCCTAATACTCCCAGATACAAGCATCACGGGCAGGATTTTGTTCTGCCCTTGGAGGTGGGCACAGAGGTGGGGGGACAAATAAAATGGCAGGGGCACCGTTCCCAACATTGGCTAGGCCCCGTGCCATTTTGTCTGGCCAATTGAGATGCTCAAGTGGCCAATTAATGGCCATTTAAAGGCCTGTTCCTGCCTCCAGTTCAATTTTGAAGGTGAGGGGCCCACCGCCATGAGGAAGCTCGCCCAGGTAAAGCCTGGCAGCCTCCTAGTGGGGTCAGGGCGTTCTGTCCTTTGGGGGCAATCCAGGGCCCCTGGAGTGCCCTCCCCAGCGGTGGTCACTGCCCCCCCACCCCCTGCAAAGACCCCCCTACCCTCACCAACACTGTCCCCCGCCCCTTTACCGGGGCCTACCTAAATGGCCCTGATGACCCGACACCACTTACCTGTCTCCTGGAGTCTCCTTGAGTCTTCTCCTCTGCAGGGCCTCCTGCAGTACCAGCAGTGGCCACTGCTCCCAGTGTTGCTGCTGGTACTGCAGAGCTACTGGCCTTTTGATTGGCTGGCAGCTCTTGGAGGCGGGAGCTCGTCCCTGAAAGGGACGGCGTCCCCGGTGGCGGGCAGTTAATTGGTTGCACACTATTAAATAGCTACTGGGTTCCAACAGAGGGACAAGGCGGATTCTCTTCCAGGCTTCCAGCCCGCTGCCAAGACCCCTGTCACCAGAATAAAATTCGGCATCTTCCTATTACTGCTGCATTTAAAAATATTACTTAGAAACCCCTAACCCCCTTCCAATATTCTCACATTCCACTACCACTACCCCAGTGCTCCAACAGGCCAGAACCCGTATTTTGTACAGATATCACAACACTTTCCCAACCTTCCCCCTCCGCTTATCACACATGCAATGTCAAACTTTAACATGATCACAGCCTATTTTGAAAGCAAATTTTCCAGTTAAAAAGCTATAACCTTAATGGTCTGAAAGCTATGTGCCCAAATTCAGAATGGCAAATAACTGTCTCACCAGCAGCATAGAGACAGAAAATGACTCCTGTTAGCACATGTACACACAGACATGGATTTCAAGGTTACAATATCACTAACACTCCTACAATAATCTGTAGTACGAACATAATTTGACTTATGTAATCATAAATCAATAGTCTCATAATATATTACATATGTTACAAGCAATTAGGAAGGCAAATGGCATGTTGGCCTTTATTGCAAGAGAATTTCTGTGCAGGAGTAAAGAAGTCTGCTGCAATTGTATGGAGCTTTGGTGAGACTGCACCTGGAACATGGTGTACAGTTTTGGTCTCCTTACCTAAAGAAGGATATACTTATAGAGGGAGTGCAATGAAGGTTCACCAGACTGATCCCTGGGATGGCAGAATTTTCCTTTGAAGAGAGATTAAGGAGATTATTCTCTAAGAGTTTAGAAGAATGCAAGATGATTTCTATGAAGCATACAAAATTCTCACAGGGTTCAACAGGGTAGATGCAGGAAGGATGTTTCTCCTGTCTGGGGAGTCTAGAATCAGGGTCACAGTCGCAGAATCAAGGGGTTGGCCATTTAGAACTGAGATGAGGAGGCATTTCTTCACTCAGAGGATGGTGAATCTTTGAATTCTCTACCCCAGAAGGCAGTGGAGGCTGAGTCATTGAGCATGTTCAAGACAGAGATCGATACATTTTTAGATATTAAAGACATCAAGGGATATGGGATAGTGCGGGAAAATGGCATTGAGGCAGAAGATCAGCCATGATCTAGTTGAATGGTGGAGCAGACTTGAGGGATCGAATGGCCTACTCCTGGTCCTATTTCCTATTTTCCTATGTTACATGGATTGGTGTCCTATTTGACCCTGAGCTGAGCTTCCAACCACATATCCCCTCCAGCACTGAGACCACCTAATTCCACCTCCATAACATTAACCTGTTTCCACCTCTTCCTCAGTACGTCTTTTCCATGCCTTTTAAAATCGACTATTCTAACGCTGTCCAGGCCAGAATCACACCTTGCACCCTCCATAAACTTGAGCTCATCCAAAACTCTGTTGCCGATATCCTAACTATCACCAAGTTCCATTCATCCATCACCCTTGTGCTCGCTGATCTACATAGGTGCCCAGTCTGGCAATGCCTCACTTTTAAAATTCTCAACCTTGTTTTCAAATCCCACCCTCACCTCACTACACATGGCCTCACCCCTCCCATCTCTAATCTCCTTCAGCCCTACAACCCTCAATATCTGCACTCCTGCAAATTCTGGGCTCTTGCACATCCCCAATTTTCATCATTCCATTATGGACGGCCATGCCTTCAATTTTTTAGGCCCTAAGTTCTCCCTAAACCTCTCTGACTCTTTACCTTTCTGTATTTAAAAAATTCAGTTTTGACTAATATCTCCCTATGTGGTTTGGTGTCCAATTTTGTTTGATAACGTTCCTAAAAAGCAATTTGGATATTTTGCTATAAAGTTGCTATATAAATGTAAGTTGTTGTTGTTAAGGCAGCATATCCTCTGACTCACTATGTGAAATTCTATTAGAGATCTGCTAACGCGTGTTAAAACAAAGAGTTCTTCTATCCCCACTACATATTGTGTTATGATCCCCGTGGAGATCAACAAACCAAAAGAACCGAATTTACTGAACGACCCCAATAAAAACAAAACAAATGGGCAACTTCACTTTTATAACTTTTACTCTAACAATCAAACCAAAATCAACATAAATTAAATATGAATTATCAGACAAATCATGGTCAATATATATATTACAAAGTACATATTAACTATCAGATACAACAAAAATAGATCTTAAAGATTTACGGGGCAGTCCACTCAGCATAAATGGCACCAATTCTTCAAAGCTCTGAACTTCCTCAGGTAGATCTCCAGCTCCTGTCTTCCAAGATGCAGCCACTGATTTGCATCCAACAGCAGTTCCCTTTCAATCCCGAACTCCACGGGTATGGTTTTCACCCAAAATGGTGCACTCCTCCAAAACATTCTCAGCTCTGCTTACGACTGGCTTGATGCCATGGCTCCACAAGTATTACCTTTATCTGTGCCCTTCAGTGACAATCCTTTGCACTGTTTGGATGGGTCTGGTTAATCAGTTCCTCTAAGTAACAGAAACAGATCCTGGATCCAGCCTTCACTTTCGTCAAATTGCCTGCAATACATCTTTCTACTAATTGAGCTTGGATAGCTCAGTCTCCTTTTTATCTGGTTCCTACCAGTTTCAGTTTCCCCTGAACCTGAAGTTTTTGTTTCAGTTTCTGTTAGAACAGTCTGTTCCAGTACCTCACAGTCTGTCCCAAAAAAGAAACAATCTTTGCAGTCAGAGTCATTGCACCTAACAGAACATTCGACAAGTCATCTGTTCAGACAATAGCTCACACATGCTCCCCGAAGGTCCCACAGACCACAGATTCCACGACAATCGTGGTGACCAATTTCAGCAGGGACAGAAGTTGAGGGCCTACAATTGGCCTCATAGTCCCCTGAAGTCTTTAATATCTAAAAATGTATCAATCTCTGTCTTGAACATACTCAATGAATGAGCCTCCACCACCTTCTGGGGTAGAGAATTCAAAGATTCACCATCCTCTGAGTGAAAAAATCAGCTATGATTCCTTCTCTTGAATGCCATTCAGTGAAAATGTCCAGTGGAGTGAATTTTGTGTAAAACAGGATCAGACTTTGTTGCACACTCCCCAAATATCGAATGGCACAGCGACCTTTACCATCCAGATTCACAAAGAGTGGCAATTTGAGTGAGTTAGTGGAGCATGTTGGCAACCATAGAATCATATCCCTGTGAGTCAACGGCAGCAGGTTGTTTTTTTTTTATATTTGTTCATGTGATGTGGGTGACACTGGCAAGAACAACATTTATTGCCCATCTCTAATTGCCCTTGAGAAGGTGGTGGTGAGCCATCTATGTGGTGTAGGTACATCTACACTGCTGTAAAGGAGAGATTTCCAGGATTTTGACCCAGCGATGTTGATGGGGACAAAACTGGAAGAAAAGTAATTGTGATTGCTGGCAGAATGTAATGTTCTAATGTTGCAGGGTAAGAACATACTTCAGGCCCACAAGATTCTGCACAGCTTCTGATGTCAATCATGCTATCTACACACTGACTAGGACAGGCACATCCCCACGAGGGTTGTGGGGGAGAGCGTGTGCAGGAAGGAAAACTTGTAGTTTCTGGTCAAGTACTTACAAACCAGATAGCTTATTTATTAGCGCTGATCTGTCATTTTATTTCTTTTTTTAGGTCAAAACCTGGTTTCAGAATCGTCGTATGAAACTCAAACAGCAGCTTCAAGATGCTCAGGCTGAGGCATTTAAGTCCAGATTGTTCCTTCAGTATTTCTCTCATCCATATGTCTCCATTCGCAGCTTGTATCATATGGCAGATTCCAGCTTCCTTCCTCATTGTGCCGCATGTGGATCTCACCACACTCAGACTTCTACCTCTGATCGCTCCTTAACACTTCTTGACCATCAGCCAAATTTACCTCAGATCAGTGCAAAAGCTGCTCCTTTTCGATTCCATCCATATCTCACTATCTAATAAAGGAGTAAATCTATAGCAGCATAACATGCACATCAAAAGGAATAATTATAAACTTTCTTTCATTATGCAATATATTATAGGATATTTATTTTTCTCGTAATTTTGCAATCAGTTGTAGGATATTTTTGCATTTATATGTACTAATACTGATGTATTGCTAAATTTTCATGAGCAATCAGTCATGTATAATCTAGCCTAAATCAGGGTGTACTAATGAGGGAAAAATACATTGGTTTGCACTGTTGCGATGCACATTTCCCTTTATTGAAACTTGTGGAATTTTTTCAATACAGTTATATTAAAAAAAGTTCTCAAAGGAGCTATCACGAGAATACATAGGAAACTGCATGATAGAGCCACTATTTCTGGAAACAGAAAGCTTCTGGCTCATGATATTGTATAAACAGGATAAAATATTTGGTTCAATTTCCCTAGGGTTTGCTTCAACCAGATTGAGAGTTCTAGTATTTTTTTTCTTTGTCCTTCCAATTTCTCCCTGGTACCCTCCAGTCCTGACTCAAACTGAGCTGCGTGTCCGTAGAAATCAGTGACCACCAATACCTCCAAATGACAGTTTCTCCTGAATATTGTGGGTTAGTCATAGCTGCCCAGAACTGTCACTGGACAGCAATCAGGAGCAGGAACCCTGGTCCATTCCTTTTTCTCTATGCAAGCTCTTCTGAGATTTGTAGCTCAGCATAAATAGGAAATATATTTTTGTGTATAGTTCTGTTACCGTAATATTGGTCAGTTGTTGTTATCACACTTTCATGTTATGGTATTGAACTTAATCTATGATGGATCACTGATGGTACAGGAAAAACATACAAATAAAAGCATAGTGTAATGACCTGTAGCATAAAGTGCGCTTCACACTGAAACAATATAATTCCATCAGATTGATTACAAAAGATGATCTTAAAATGGTGTGGCCACTTTTTCGTATTGGTTGAAGGCTCTTGGTGGTGATGAGCAGTAACCCAGTTTAGTTACCATGGAAACCAAATTTTGAAAAGGTATTTATCTGAATACAGCAATAGATTGTGTACTTCAATGGTAAATGTGTTCAAATGGTGATATCGGCTGGATTTTACATTGGGTGGGAGGACCCGTCCACCAGCCAAAAAGTCAGGGGCAAGCCCACTTCTGCCGGACTTGAGAGCCATGCTCTGATTTTATGTGGTCCAGGCCCTTAATTGGCTTCGAGCAGGACTTCTGCCCCTCTGAGGAAGGAAGTCCCGCCTCCAAGAGCTGACAGCCAATTAGCAGGCCGGCAGCTCTCAGTCTCAGCAGCGCCACCAGAAGCGGTGGCCACTGCTGAGATTGAGAGCCAGGAGTGAAGCAAGAGGAACACTGGCCCCGGAAAAAAGGTAAATTTGTGGGGCCTCGCCGGGGACTATTGGTCAGGCCCCACCGAGGCTAGGGGGGTTCATTTGGGGGTTGGGGGGGTCGGAATGTATTTCAGTGGGGGCGGTTGGGCCATTGGTGGACCCTCCATGGGACACAGGGTGCCCATTCAGGAAGGCCCTCCCCCCAGCCGGTAAGGAGGTCCCCAGATTTTAATGGGCGGCCTCCTGCGGTGCCTGAGTAACTCTAGTAATATAACAGCGGTGGTGGGAGGAGGCCCTTAAATGGCAGTTAATTGGTCACTTAAGGGTGTTAATTGGCCTGGGGTAGGCGGACCACTTTTTGTCGCGGCCTCCCCTTGTAAGATTGTAGCAGGGGCAGGAAGGCAACGTAAATGGCACCCCCCGCCTCCCACTCAATTTTACGACCACCTCTCCCACAGCCCTCTCCTGCAGGGGTGGTGGGGGGGAGGGGTGTAAAATTCCGGGAATAGTGTTCTTTTAAATATATGGAGATACCAGAAGGTATACTGTGGGATGATAAGTCAAATACTTAATGAACTCAGTTGAAATTCCTCTCTCTCTTTCTGAAAGTTTAGCAGAGGCATTCACCCATTCATTTCGAGCAGGTTAATGCCTCTGCTCAATTAACAAAGTTAGGAATTTTAGGTAAATGTGTTAAGCATTGTAATTTGGTCTCCCATGAGCTGCATTGTTTCTATTCTAATGAGAAAGAAATTACATCAAAAATTTACTAGAGTAGGCAGATCAATTTTATTTGATTAAGCCATTTGTCGTGCAGGCTAAAGGCCTGCTACCCGACCCGAACCTGACGGGACCCGACGACATGTGTCAGGTTCGGGTTGGGTTGGGTCGCTCTTGTGGGTCCGGCTTTCGGGCTCGATTCGGGTCAGGCCTGGTCCATGTCGGGCCGGGTCTGGGTCGGGCCAGACACACACAGTACTACCTTTTGCTCTGCTGGGAGGAAAAGGGAAGTTGAGTAAGTAAGCGTCAAAATTTGAAAAGCCTGCCTGAGCTGGGAGTCCAGGACATCAAGGAGGGAAACGTGTATCCGGACTCCTCAGACTCTGAGTCTGTGCAGTGAGACACTGGTCACGGTTAGCCAGTTACATTGGCTGGGCCACATTATCTGCATGCCTGACACAAGACTCTCAAAATAAGCTTTCTACTCCGAGCACCATCACGGCAAGAGGCTACCAGGAGGGAAGAGGAAACGCTACAAGGATGTCCTTAAAGCCTCCCCGAAAAATGTGACATCGCCACTGATTCATGGGAATCTCTTGCCTGAGACTGCCCAAAATGGAGAAGCGTCCGCAAAGGTACCAGCCAGTTCGAACAACGTCGACCTGCCCAGGCAGCGACCAAGCGAAAACAGCGGAAGGAGCATTTGGAAATTCGACCATCCCATCCACTCGCCTCATCAAACACCACCTGCCCCACCTGTGGCAGAGTGTATGGATCCAGAACTGGACTATTCAGTGACCTAAGGATCCACAACCCTGGAGTGGAAGAAAGTGATCCTCCTTCCCAAGGGACAGCCTAAGAAAAGATAGAAAATTCCTGAAAAAGTCACGGAAACCAGTGCTTGTGGGCATAAGCATGTCACTACAATAAGATCATAAGTAATAGGAGCAGGAGTAGGCCATTTGGCACCTCGAGGCTCCTCCTTCATTCAGTAAGATCACGGCTGATCTGATTGTGGCCTTAACTCCACTTTTCTGCCTGCACCCTTCTCCACATCACCCCAAGCACTGAGTCAATGACTCAGCCTCCATAACTCTCTGGGGTAGAAAATTTCAAAGATTAATGACCCTATCTCTGAGAGAAGAAATTCCTCGTCATCTCCATCTTAAATGGGAGACCCCTTATTTTGAAACTGTGCTCCCTAGTTCTAGATTTCCCCACAGTAAAGCCTGGCTCAGGTATAAAATTAAAACCCAACCTGAGCCCGACCTGACGACAGCCAACCCGAACCCAACCCAGGCCTGAGTCCTTTAATTTTTTTAAGTGCCCGACCCGACCCAAAAATAACAAACATATTGTTGAAACTGAAAAAAATCGTGGATTAAAACAAAAACAATACGAAACAAAACAGTACAGTCCAGCCCGACCCGAGCCCGAATGCTGGATGCAGAACATAAACCCGACCCAACCCGAACCCGACACACGTAGTCGGGTTTGGTCGGATTCGGGTTGGATAGCCAGGCTTTAGCCCACAGCTTTGATTGTAGGTAGATTGTGCTTTTTGTTGGGGCCCAGTATTCTTCTTAAACCTTGTTCACTGTAAGAGACTTTTCTCTCTTGGGGTTCATGTGTCTTCAGTGTGTTAGTGTCATGTTATGACCAGGTGAGAAAGAGGTCTGGGGTTCCCTTTCAGCCTTCACCTGGTCTTACCGTAACAAGGTTTAATTTTAAACACACCGTGTTTTTAACTCCCCCTTGGTGAATCCTTGTTCACCGCTAGCTTGCATACCACTTTCCAATTATAAGGCAAAGAAACCAGTACACACAAGTTTTCTTAGGTTTAAAGAAGAAAGATTTAAATTTATTAACTTTAAACTTAAACTCTAATTCGGTTAATGCCTATGGATACACGATATTGGGGGTGTTGGCCTGAGAGAGGACACTGATATTGGAGCACCTGTCCTGCCACTGAATTTGCAGGATCTTGCGGAGGTACGACTGGTGATATCTCTGCAGGGCTTTCAGATGTCTGCTGTACAGTGCCCATGTTTCTGTGCAGACAGGAGGGCAGATAACACTGTGGCCCTGTAGACCATGAGCTCGGTGCCAGGTTTGAGGTCTTTGTCATCAAACACTCTTTTCCTCAGACAACAGAAGGCTGCACTGGCACACTGGAGACAATGCTGAGTTTCATCGTCGATGTCTGCCCTTGCTGAGAGGAGGCTCCTAAGGTATGAGAAGTGATCCACATTGTCCAGCAGTTCGCCATGGATCTTGATAGTCGGGGGGCAGTGTTGCACTGCGGGAGCAGGCTGGCAGAGGACCTTTGTCTTCCGGATGTTTAGCTTAAGGCCCAATCTTTCATACGCCTCCGTGAATGCATCGACGAGGGTTTGAAGCTCGGCCTCTGAGTGTGCGTGTACGCAAGCGTCATCAGCGTACTGCAGCTCAATGACAGTTTACCCACCTAAAATGGGCCTTGACAACCAAGCAGTTTCTGGACTGACAGGAAGTCAGCATTTACAGAGGGACCTCTGCTTTTGAAAGAAAATATCGAAGTTTAGATTTGTACGAGGCGACTTTTTTTTTGGCAGTTTTTGCCCAAATTTTGGTTGCCACATTTTTGGTTGTGATTGCCACCAGGCTCCAGGCTCTGACTCCAATCAGGTTCTGTACTGTTCACCATTAAGCTATATTGATGGACTTGTATAGTAATACATAAGTCACTCTGTTTGTACATGTAACACAAAGCCATGCCTCTATGTCCACTGCATGTACATTTTGGCTGCAACCCTGGGCTCCTTTCCTGTCGCCCACCACACAGTCCTGTTTTGCCCCCCTTCCCGTCCTTTTACCAACCCCGCCTCCCCCCATCATGAATAACTTCCCAAGACTCCACCCTATTGCATCATACCCTAATTCATCTGCGGCTACTGGCCCACTGAGCACCTTTCTCAATGCCTGCCTAAGACTGAGTCTACTCTGGGTGGGCTAATAAGGATTTTTCACTGCAGTCATTGCAGGTTTCTGCTACTGCCTCTTTCTCCTTTAATACCGTCAATCCAGCCAACTTCCCTTGTTGAAACTGAATCTCTCCAACGCTCACCCTTTACTCCACAACAATTTGATCAGGCTGTCAAATAGAAATGATCAAAAACGATATTTTTCTATGTGCTGCACTTCATCCCTTTCTTCAACCAGAAGGTGGAAGAGTTAAGCAATGTAACTTTGCAGCTAATTGATTCTAAGATGACACATCTGGCCATGAATGATTGAAGATGTGTCAACCCTCAATGGCAGGATATATAACCATAGTACTACACTATCACAGTGACTATATGCCAAAAGATACTTCATTGGATGTGAGCCATAAAATCATAGAATGATAAAGCACAGAAGGAGGCTATTTGGCCCATTGAGCCTATGCCAGCTATCCAATTAGTCCCACTCCCTTGCTTTTTCCAATTTATCCAATTCCTTTTTGAAATTGATTATTGAATCTGCTTCTACCACGCTATCAGGCATTACACTCCAGACCATGACAACATGCAGTGTAAATAGTCTTTTCCCCAAGTTGCCTCCAGTTCTTTTGCCAATTACCTTAAATCCATGTCCAATGCTTACTAAAACTTCAGCCATTAGAAACAGTTTCTACTTAATTACTCTTAGATTACAGGACGATATAGATGGGCTGATAAGATGGGCGGAGCAGGGGAAAATGGAATTTAATCCTGAGAAGTGTGAGGTGATGCATTTTGGGAGGACTAACAAGGCAAGGGAATATATAATGGATGGTAGGACCCTAGGAAGTACAGAGGGTCAGAGGGACCTTTGTGTACTTGTCCATAGATCACTGAAGGCAGCAGCTCAGGTAGATAAGGTGGTTAGGAAAGCAGATGGGATACTTGCCTTTATTAGCCGAGGCATAGAATATAAGAGCAGGGAGGTTACGATGGAGCTGTGTAAAACGTTACTTAGGCCACAGCTGGAGTACTGTGTACAGTTCTGGGCACCACACTATAGGAAGGATGTGATTGCACTGGAGAGGGTGCAGAGGAGATTCACCAGGATGTTGCCTGGGCTGGAGCATTTCAGCGATGAAGAGAGACTGAAAAGGCTGGGGTTGTTTTCCTTAGAGCAGAGAAGGCTCTGAGGGGAGATATGATTGAGGTATACAAAATTATGAGGGGCATTGATCGGTTCGATAGGAAGAAACTTTTTCCCTTAGCGGAGGGGTCAATAACCAGGGGGCATAGATTTAAGGTAAGGTGCAGGAGGTTGAGAGGGGATTTGAGGAAACATTTTTTCACCCAGAGGGTGGTTGGAATCTGGAACGCTCTGCCTGAAGAGGTGGTAGAGGCAGGAACCCTCATAACATTTAAGAAGTATTTAGATGAGCACTTGAAACACCATAGCATACAAGGCTACGGGCCAAGTGCTGGGAAATGGGATTAGAATAGGTAGGTGCTTGATGGCTGGCACAGACATGATGGGATGAAGGGCCTCTTTTTGTGCTGTATAATTCTATGACTCTAAGACTTGTTTATGTATATTCCCAGGTCTCTCCGTCCGGCACCCACTTCAAAATTGCAGCATTTACACTATTCTCCTCATCCTTTACTCCACACTTCTCTGTGTTAAATGTCATCTGCCATGCATCTACCTCATTTCACCAGTCTGTCTATGTCCTCCTGAAGTCTGTTACCATCTTCCTCACTGTTTCCTACATTTCCAAGTTCTGTGTCATCTGGAAACATTGACATATGCCCTTTCTACCCAAATCCAAGTATTAACATATATTAAAATTAGCAGTGATCCCAACACCGACCGCTGGGGGCCACCACTGCACATTTCCCTCAGTCTGAAAAACAATTGTTCACCACTACTCTCGGCTTTCTGACCCTTAGCCAACTTTGTCTTCACATGACCACTGAACCTTAAATCCTAGGGACTTCAATCTTATTAACAATTCTATAATGTGGTACTTTATCAAATGCATTTTGAAAGTCCATACATGCAACAGCAACCACTATCCTTATCAACTCCCTCCATTATTTCAAAGAACTCAGTCATGTTAGTCGAACACACAGAAACGTAGAAAATAGGAGCAGGAGTAGGCCATTCGGCCCTTCGAGCCTGCACCACCATTCAATGCGATTATGGCTGATCGTCCAAACTCAGTACCCTGTTCCCACTTTCTCCCCGTATCCTTTGATTCCCTTAGCCGTAAGAACTATATCTAACTCTTTCTTGAATATATTTAATGATTTGGCCTCAACTGCTTCCTGTGGTAGAGAATTCCACAGGTTCACCGCTCTCTGGGTGAAGAAATCTCTCCTCATCTCCGTCCTAAATGGCTTACCCCTTATCCTTAAATTGTGACCCCCCCGGTCCTGGACTGCCCCGCCCTCGGGAACATCCTTCCTGCATCTAGTCTGTCTAGTCCTGTTAGAATTTTGTAGGTTTCTATGAGATCCCTTCTCATTCTTCTAAACTCTGGCGAATACAAGCCTAATCGACCCAATCTCTCTTCATACATTAGTCCTGCCATCTAGGAATCAGTCTGGTGAACCTTCGCTGCACTCCCTCCATAGCAAGAACATCCTTCCTCAGATAAGGAGACCAAAACGGCACATAGTATTCCAGATGTGGTCTCACCAAGACCTTGTATAATTGCAGCAAGACATCCTTGCTCCTGTACTCGAACCCTCTCATTATAAAGGCCAACATATCATTTGTCTTCTTAAATGCCTGCTGCACCTGCATGTTTACTTTCAGCAACTGGTGCACAAGGACACCCAGGTCTTGCTGCAATCCCCCTTTCCCTTTCAGATAATAGTCTGCCTTTCTGTTTTTGCCACCAAAGTGGATAATCTCACATTTATCCACATTATACTGCACCTGCCATGTACTTGCTCACTCACTCAACCTGTCCAAATCACACTGGAGCTTCTCTGCATCATCCTCCCAGCTCATACTCCCACCCAGCTTTGTGTCATCTGCAAACTTGGATATATTACATTTAATTCCCTCATCTATATCATTTATATTGTGAATAGTTGGGGTCCTAGCACTGATTTCTGTGGTACCCCACTAGTCACTGCCTGCCACTCGGAAAAAGACCCGTTTATTCCTACTCTTTGTTTCCTGTCTGCCAACCAGTTCTCTATCATGTCAGTACCTTACCCCCAATCCCATGTGCTTTAAATTTGCACGCTAATCTCTTATGTGGGACCTTATCGAAAGCCTTCTGAAAGTCCAAATACACCACATCCACTGGTTCTCCCTTATCTATTATCCCAGTTACATCCTCAAAAAATTCCAGTAGATTTGTCAAGCATGATTTCCCTTTCGTAAATCCATGTTGACTTTGTCCGATCATGTCATTGCTTTCCAAGTGCTCTGCTATTACATCTTTTATAATGGACTCTAGCATTTTCCCCACTACTGATGTCAGGCTCACCGGTCTATAATTCCCTGTTTTCTCTCTGCCTCCTTTTTTAAATAGTGGGGCTACATTAGCTACCCTCCAATCCATTGGAACTGTACCAGAGTCTATAGAATTTTGAAAAATGACCAGCAATGCATCTACTATTTCAAGGGCCACTTCCTTACGTACTCTGGGATGTAGATTATCAAGCCCTGGGGATTTATCAGCTTTCAATCCCATCAATTTCCCTAACACCATTTCTCTACGAATACTGATTTCATACAGTTTCTCCTTCTCACTTACCCTATGTTCCCCAACATTTCTGGCAGGTAATTTGTGTCCTCCTTTGTGAAGGCAGAACCAAAGTATGTGTTTAATTGGTCTGCCATTTCTTTGTTCCCCATTATAAATTACCCCGTTTCTGACTGTAAGGGACCCGCATTTGTCTTCACTAACCTTTTTCTCTTCACATGTCTATAGAAGCTTTTACAGTCAGTTTTTATGTTCTCTGCAAGCTTACTCTCATACTCTATTTTCCCCTTCTTAATCAATCCCTTTGTCCTCCTTTGCTGAATTCTAAATTGCTCCCAATCCTCAGGGTTGCTGCTTGTTCTGGCCATTTTATATTTCTCCTCCTTGGATCTAATACTATCCCTAATTTCTTTTGTAAGCCAAGGTTCAGCCACCCTTCCTGTTTTATTTTTGCGCCAGACAGGAATGAACCATTGTTGTAATTCATCCATGCACTCTTTAAATGCCAGCCATTGCCTATCCACTGTCAATCCTTTAAGTAACATTCCCCAATCTATCATAGCCAACTCGCACCTCATACCTTCATAGTTTCCTTTATTTAGATTCAGGACCCTAGTCTCGGAATCAACTCTCTCATTCTCCATCTTAATGAAGAATTCTACCATGTTATGGTCGCTCTTCCCCAAGGGACCCCGCACAACAAGATTGTTAATTAATCCTTTCTCATTACACAATACCCAGTCTAGGAAGGCCTGTACTCTAGTTGGTTCCTCATTGTATTGGTCCAAAAAACCATCACGTATGCACTCCAGGAATTCCTCCTCTTCAGTATTCTTGCTAATTTGGTTTGCCCAATCTATATGTAGATTAAATTCACCCATAATTACAGTTGCACCCTTATTGCATGTGTCTCTAATTTCTTGTTTAATGCTATCCTCTACATCACCACTGCTGTTTGGGGGTCTATATACAACCCCCACTAACGTTTTCTGCGCCTTGGTGTTTCTTAGCTCCACCCATACAGATTCCACATCAGGATTCTCTGAGCTAATATCCTTCCTCACTATTGTATTGATTTCCTCTTTTACTAACAACGCTACTCCACCTCCTTTCCTTTTTGCATGTCCTTCCTAAATATTGAACATCCCCGGAAGTTCAGTTCCTATCCTTGGTCACCCTGCAGCCATGCCTCCGTAATCGCAATTATATCGTATCCATTTACATCTATTTGCACGATTAATTTGCCTACCTTATTGTGAATACTCCGCGCTTTGAGACACAATGCCTTTAGGCTTGTCTTTTCAACATTCTGAGTCATCTTTGCATTATTTCCCACTCTGGCCTTATTTGTTTCTTGCCCTGAATTTCTATGCCTTCCACTTTTGCCTTTTCGTTTTTTGTCTTTCATTTCTATCCTTGTTTCCTCCTCCTCAGACTCCCTGCTTTGGTTCCCATTCCCCTGCCATTCAAGTTTAATTCCTCCCCAACAGCACTAGTAAACGCCCCTGCAAGGACATCGGTTCCAGTCCTGCCTGCCTGTAACCCGTCGCACTTGTACAGGTCCCACCTTCCCCAGAACCGGTCCCGATGTCCCAGGAATCTAAATCCTTCCCTCCTGCGCCATTTCTCCAGCCACGCATTTATCTGGTCTATTCTCCTGTTCCAATACTCACTAACACAGGAAGTAATCCTGAGATTACATTTGTGGTCCTGCTTTTTAATTTAGCTCCTAACTCCTTAAATTCATCTTGCAGGACCTCATCCATTTTTCTACCTATGTCGTTGGTACCGACATGTACCATGACCACTGGCTGTTCACCCTCTCCCTTCAGAATGTACTGCAGCCACTCCGAGACATCCTTGAACCTAGCACCAGGGAGGCAACATACCATCCTGGAGTCTCGTTTGCGGCCACAGAAACGCTTGTCTGTTCCCCTTACAATTGAATCTGTGCAGCCATTACCTGCGGTGTGGCCACCTCGCTAAACGTGCTGTCCATGACGTTCTCAGCATCGCGGATACTCCATAGTGAATCCACCCACAGCTCCAGCTCCACAATGTGGGTAGCCAATAGCTGCAGATGGATACACTTCCTGCACACATAGTCGTCAGGGATACTGGAAGCGTCCCTGATTTCCCACATAGCACAGGAGGAGTATATCATGGGTGCGAGCTCTCCTACCATGACTTACCTTTAGATTAATTAGTTAATCCCTTTAAAAAATACTAATTACACTAGGGGCCTCGTTCTACTCCAAACAATACCCACTACAATCTAAAGTCCTTAATAAATTACACTAATTTTTTTAAAAACACACTTTAGTAGTACTCACCTTATCACTTGATTCCCCTTCATTTTTTAAAAGCTATTTAAATGCACTAACAGCTGTTACTTACCCAACCAATCACCTTGCAGAATTCCCGTGATGTCACTGTAAGTTTTTTTACCCCTCTTTTGAATCTCAGCGCGTGCCGGCACAGAGAGCGACAGAGCCTGCCCCCGCTCTGTTCACCAGGTCACACGATTTGCCTTTAACAAATTCACGCTGACTTTCATTTATTAACTCACATTATTCCAAGTGCTAATTAATGTCATTCCAGATTAACGCCTCTAAATGTTTCCCCATTGCAGACATGAGGCTGACTGGCCTGTAGTTGCGGATTTATCCTTCCTTTTTTTGAAGAGATGTGTCCTCAGTACCTTGCTCTATGGCAGCGAGGCCTGGACAACGTATGCCAGCCAAGAGCGACGTCTCAATTCATTCCATCTTCGCTGCCTTCGGAGAATACTTGGCATCAGGTGGCAGGACTATATCTCCAACACAGAAGTCCTTGAAGCGGCCAACACCCCCAGCTTATACACACTACTGAGTCAGCGGCGCTTGAGATGGCTTGGCCATGTGAGCCGCATGGAAGATGGCAGGATCCCCAAAGACACATTGTACAGCGAGCTCGCCACTGGTATCAGACCCACCGGCCGTCCATGTCTCCGCTATAAAGACGTCTGCAAACGCGACATGAAATCGTGTGACATTGATCACAAGTCGTGGGAGTCAGTTGCCAGCATTCGCCAGAGCTGGCGGGCAGCCATTAAGACAGGGCTAAGTTGTGGCGAGTCGAAGAGACTTAGTAGTTGGCAGGAAAAAAGACAGAGGCGCAAGGGGAGAGCCAACTGTGCAACAGCCCCGACAAACAAATTTCTCTGCAGCACCTGTGGAAGAGCCTGTCACTCCAGAATTGGCCTTTATAGCCACTCCAGGCGCTGCTTCACAAACCACTGACCACCTCCAGGCGCGTATCCATTGTCTCTCGAGATAAGGAGGCCCAAAAGAAAAGAAAGAAAAAGAAGTGTATAAGGTTTGCATTCCTCTAGTCCTCTGGCACCATTCCCTTATCTAAGGAGGATTGGAAAATTGTGGTCAGATCCTCTGCAATTTCTACCCTTATTTCCTTCAGCAACCTAGAATGCATTTCAGCTGGACCAGTGACTTTTTTTACTTTGAGCACTGCCAACATTTTAAGCACCGCCCCCCCTTCCCCCCCCCCCCCCCCCACCCCCATTATCTATTTTTATCCTAACCAATTTCTCTACTACCTCCTCCTTTACTGTGACATTGGCAGTATCCTCTTCTTTAGTGAATACATGAGGTACATGAGATCTCTTTTTGGTCTCTAAGCAGCCCCACTCTTCCTTTGGCCACCCTTTGGGACATCCTGAGACCATGAAAGGCACTATATGAAGACAAGTTCTTTCTTTACTCCTGAGTGCAGTTGAAGAGTAACCAGTGAGCCTGACACATACTAGGGTCTGAGGTTCTTCTGCCTCAGCTGCAGATAACCATATTAACCAATACCCTTATTTATACATGGACCCGGCCTGACAACCAGCAAGAAGCTTATTGTACCTTCTCCTGTGCTGTGATGCTATAACCCTGCTAAACTTCACCAATTAAATGTAGGGAGCAGCATCAACCACTATACGTGGCCTTTTTTCACCTCACAAAAACCTTTGACTCCATCAATCGTGAGGGTCCTCAAGTTTGGCTGCCCTCAGGAATTTGTCGCCATCCTTCGCCTACTTCATGATGACAGGTAAGCCATAATCCTTACCAATGAAACCACCAAAGACGCTATATGTGAAGATGGGCGTCAAACAAGGCTTTGTTATTGCACCAACCCTCTTCTCCATCTTCCTCGTTGCAATTTTGTACCTCACCTCCAGCAAGCTCCCCACAGGAATGGGGATAACCTACAGGACGGACAGGATGTTATTCAACCTCCGTCGCCTCCTCTCCAAAACAAAGGTCACTTCAACTTCAGTCAATGAGCTTCAGTACACGGATGCATTTGTGTGTGTGCTCACTTAAAGACTGAACTCCAAGTCATTGTTGACTGCTTCACTGACGCATATGAGGAGAAAACTAAGATGTTCTTCCAACCCACTCCCACAGCATATCATCATCCTCCGTCGATCAGGTTCCATGGTGGGTTCCTGGAAAACATGGACCATTTTCCATATCTCGGGAGACTCCTCTCAACAAAGGCAAGCGTAGATGACGAAATCCACCAGCGACTTCAATGTGCCAGCTCTGCCTTCGACTGACTGAGGAAGAGAGTATTCGAGGACCAGGATCTCAAACCCGAGACTAAGGTCATGGTGTACCGGGCAGCAGTGATTCTTGTGCTCCTATATGCTTCAGAGACTTAGACAATCTACAGCAGACATGTCAAGGCACTGGAGAAATACCACCAACACTGTCTCCACAAAATCCTTCACACTCATTGGCAGGATAAGTGGTCTAATGTCAGCATCCTCTCCCAAGCCAACATTCCCAGCATCAAGGTGCTAATCACTCAAAAGCAGCTTCACTGGGTGGGCCACTTCACTTGCACACCTGACACCAGGCTCCCAAAGCGACTGCTTTACTCGGAGCTTCGCTGTGGCAAAAGATTCCTAGGAGGAAAGGAAATGCTTTAAGGATGTTCTCAAAGTATCCCCAAAGAAATCTAACATTACCCACCAACTCATGGGAGCCCCTGTGCCTCGATTGCTCAAAGTGGAGAAGGTGCATTTGGGAAGGTACTGAGCACCTCGTGAGATTTCAATGGGAGCACGTGGAAGCCAAGAAATGCACAGCCCCCCAAGTAACTCGTCTATCCAACTCTTTAAGCATCACCTACCCCACATGTGGTAGAGTCTGTGGTTCACGCATCGGACTCGTTAGCCATGTTAAAACGCACTGAACCGGAGTGGAAGCAAGGCATCCTCGGTCCCGAGGGACTGTCTAAGAAGAAGAATCTTCACCAGTAGAATCACAGAATGGTTACAGCACAGAAGGAGACCATTTCGCCTGTCATGTCAGAGCCAGCACTCTGCAAGAGCAACTCATCTAGTCCCAGTCCCTCACCCTTTCCCCGGAGCTCTGCAAATTAACCCTTCAGGTATTTATCCAATTCCTTTTTGAAAACCACAATTGTACCTGTCTCCACTGCACTCTCAGGTAGTGCGCTCCAGATCCTAACCACACACTGCATTAAAAAGTTTTTCCTCATGTCGCTGTTGGTTCTTTTGCCAATCACGTAAATCGGTATCCTCTGTTTCTCAACCCTTCTGCCAATGGGAACAGTTTCTCTTTATTTAATCTGTCCAGATCCCTCTTGATTTGGATACTTCTTTCAAATCTCCTCTCAACCTCTTTAAGGAGAACAAACCCAGCTTCTCCAATCTATCTACATAACTGAAGTCCCTCATCCCTGGAACCATTCTTATAAATCTTTCCTGAACTCTCTCTAAAGTCTTCACATCCTTCCTAAAGTGCAGTCCCCAGAATTGGACACCATACTCCAGTAGAGGCTGAACCAGTGTTTTAAAAAGGTTCTTCATAACTTCCTTGCTCCAGTACTCTATGCTTCTATTTATAAAGCCCAGGATCTTATATGCCTTTCTAACCACTTTCTCAGTCTGCCCTGCCACCTTCAACTATTTGTGTACATATATCCCAGGTTTCTCTGTTCCTGCAACCACTTAGAACTGTACCCATTATTTTATATTGCCTTTCCTCATTCTTCCTACCAAAATGTATCACTTCACACTTCTCTGCAATAAATGTCATCTGCCACATGTATGCCCATTTCACCATCCTGTCTATGTCCTCTTGAAGTCTATCTCTAACCTCCTCACAGTTCACAATACTTTCAAATTTTGTGTCATCTGCAAATTTTTAAATCCTGTCCTATACACCCAAGTCTAGATCATGAATATATATTCAGAAAAGCAGTGGTCCTAGTACCAACCCCTGTCCGAAAAAACGTTCACCACTACTCTCTGTTTCCTATCACTCAGCCAACTTTGCATCCATACTGCCACTTTCCCTTTTATTCCATGGGCTTCAACTTTGTTGGCAAGTCTCTTATGTGGCACTTTATCAAACGCCTTTTGAAAGTCCATATACACCACACCAACCGCATTACCCTCATCAACCCTCGCTGTTACCTCATCAAAAGGCTCAAGAAAGTTAGTTAAACATGATTTGCCTTTGACAAATTCATGCTGGCTTTCCTTAATTAAAACACACCTGTCTAAGCAGCTGTTAATTTTGTCACGTATTATTGTTTCTAAGTTTTTCCACCACTGAGGTTAAACTGACTGGCCTGTAGTTGCTGGGTTTATCCATACACCCTTTATTGAACAAGGGTGTAACATTTGTAATTCTCAAGTCCTCTGGCATCACCCCTATATCTAAGGAGGATTGGAAGATTATAGCCAGTACCACTGCAATTTTCATCCTTACTTCCCTCAGCATCTTCAGATGCATCCTATCCAGTCCTGATTACTTACAGCCACCCTATAGTACCTCTTCTATCAATTTTTGGGCCATCCAGTATCTCAACTACCTCTTCTTTCACTATGACTTTACCAGAATAAGATGCTGCTAAAGACAGATGCATAGTATTCATTTAACACCCCCCAATGCCCTCTACCTTTATGCGTAGATCCCCTTTTTGGACCCAAATCAGCCACGCCGCTCGCTTTTCTACCCTTTTACTATTAATATGTCTATGGAAGATTTCTGGATTTCCTTTTATGTTAGCTGCCACTCTCTTATATTCACTCTTTGCCTTTTCACTTCCCTACACACCAATACCCCTGCACACACATACTGGTTACTAAGCTTTGGCTTTTGCCATCTGAAAGATCCATCACATCTCAGAACATCACAATGAAGTACTTTTGAAGTGTAGTCATGGTTTTAATGTAGGAAACATGACAGCTAATATGCACACAGCATGCTCCCACAAACAGCAATGAAAATGCCTAAGGGCTGCTGTTCTCTGGGTTTAAGTTTGCTCCGATAGAGTGAGAGATAGCACTTAATATCAAGCAAAGAGGAATTCAGTAATTTAATTTAGTAGCTTTGAAGAATGGTGATGTATCATGCATATCAGACTGCTAACTCAGACATGTCAACTCTTACAAATTTATTGTGAGAGACATGATTTCTCAGTAAAATTAAGTCTCGCTCGCGATACCATGAGAAGGTTCTCAAATCTCAGGATTTTTCACAGGATATCTCTCTTAGCCTGCTATGTCCTATTTCTCCCCCGGATTGCATGGACCATTATGAGGTCATGATGAAGCACCACAGGACGGTGCAAGTGGACATGTTGGTGGCGCCATGAGCAGAAGACATCATGGGAAGCATAGGACGAGATTCAATATCTGCCCTCACTGTTGCTGAGCAGCTTAGTCAGACCTGCTGCCCAGAGCAGAACCCTGGCCCTGGCCCCAGCAGCAGGTGTGAACTGGGAATCACCACTTCAAGAGCTGGGAGCCAAGTGCTGCAGTGACTCAATTTGAGAGTCGGGCCTGGTCGAGTAAGACCGGCCGCACCCAGGTAGGGGGCAGGCAAGGGAAAGGCAAGAGATGGTGAGATGGTGAGCTGGGGGACTGGAGTACTAGCACTGTGTTTCACTCTCTCTCCTCAGCCTATGGAAGCCTAGGGAATTTGCCTAATGTTCAAATTCCTGCCTGCCCCTCCACTCTTGGAATACTAAGCTTTTTACCATTTTTTAATTTCTTCATTCCACTTTTGATGTCCCCTCATTTCGTCACTACAGTCCTGTCTTCTCTATTCAGTTCTCTCTACCCTTGCTGCTTTAAAAAAAAATCCCAAAACACTTTTCTTCTATTGTGCCTTTCATTTCCCAACTTACTCTTTACTATTAAATTTTCACCTCCTGCTCAGCATCCACTGTTTGCAATCTTCAATGTAAAGCAGTTGGAGATGTGTCCTTGCATAAGGAGTACTGTAGAATTGCAAATTGTTGTCTATTGAATCAAAAGAGCAGCACAGTTTTATTACTCACTTAGTATCTATTATTCTATATGTCCATTTGTTACATTAAGTTATTTCAAGATATTGCAAATGAAAACAACTTATATTAATATGGCACGTTAACGTAATAAACCATCACAAGACGCTTCACAGGAGCGATATAAAGCCATATTTAACACTGAGCCACATTAAGGCAATATGAGGGCAGATGGCCAAAAGTTTGGTCAATGAGGTAAGTATTAATGGACGCTTTAAAGGAGGAAAGAGAGATAAACACGTGGAGAGGTTTAGGGAGGAAATTCCAGAGCTGAGGGCCCAAGCAGCTGAAGGCATGGCCACCAAAGGTGGAGCAATTAAAATCTGAGATATGCAAGAGGTCAGAATTAGATGAGTGCAGATATCTCATAGTGTTGTGGGGCTGGAGGAGATTACAGAGATGGGGATGGGTGAGGCCCTGGAGGGATTGGAAAATGAGGATGAGAATTTTAAAGTCAATGCAGGTCAGTGAGCACAGGGGTGATGCGTAAACAGGACTTGGCATGAGTAAGGGCACAGGCAGCACAGTTTTGGATGACCTCAAGTTTAAGGAGGGTAGAATGTGTGACACCAGCCAGGAGAGTGCTGGAATAGTCAAGTCGAGAGATGACAAAGGCATAGATGAGGGTTTCAGCAGCAGATGAGCGAAAGCAGGGGCAGAGACAGGTAGAAATACAGAGGTGATAATAGACAGTCTTAGCAATGACCTGGATGTGTGATCAGAAGCTGATCACAGGATCAAATATGACACCAGGGTTGGTTCAGCTGGTTCAGCCTGAGACATTTGGGAAAGGGATGGAGTCGGTAGCTAGGGAACTGAGTTTGCAGCAGGGACTGAAGAAAATAGTTTCAGTCTTGCCAATGTTTCATTTGTGCACATCCAGTACTGGAAGTCGGACAAGCAATCTGACAACTTATTAACAGTGGCGGAGTCAAGAGAGGTGGTGGTGAGGTAGAGCCGGATGTCATCAGTGTACATGTGAAAACTAATGATGTGTTTTCAGATGATGTTGCTGAGGGGCAGTACGTAAATGAGAAATAGGAAGGGCCAAGGATAGATCCTTGGGGGACGCCAGAGGTAACAGTATGGGAATGGGAAGAGAAGCCATAGCCATTGCACATGATACTCTGGCTATGACAATAATGATTAAAACTGATCATTGAAACTAATAACTGAAATCTTCATATTTTATAGGTGGGGAGCATAGATATAGTGATACACAAGGAATCACAATGATGTGGGACAGGTTGGATGAACCAGAGCGTCTTTACCTGCCAGTTAATGTTCATATGCTTGTCTTAACTGCCACTATCATATTTTGAATAACTCAAATTTGGAGGTGATAATAATGACTCAACTGTAGATAAATGTATTTTAATGTATTAATGCAGTAAGCTGTGATATGTGGATTAAGTTTCATCCTATAAGAAGGTGGCTATTTCAGCCAATAGTGTCTGTGGTGGGAGGGTGGATCCTTCTTTAACAGGTGGGGGGATAACTGGTAGGATTTTTTTTTAAGTTTTGGAAAACATTTTCAAATGCAGTAATGATGATGGTTAGTTCTTCGTAGACGAAGATCAAGGGAAGATTCGGCTTTATGCGTGCTGACATGATTGTTGGTGGCTAAACAGTCCAATTCTAGATCTGCAGGCTCTTGAACATTTATGCGACAGGAATTCTTTACCAGGAGGAGCCTGGGCAGAAGCAGCTTCCTCCCATTTTCAACGTTTCTCTCCTGCAGCTTCGTGTCTTAAGAATTCAAATCTGCGTGTGGCATTCCTGATTTTAGAGTACCAGTTGTTCCTGTCAGCAGCTTCCTGCTCCCACGTCCATTGTTCAATGTCAGCCAAGGAGAGTTGTTTCTTCAGTTGGTCCTTGAAACGTTTTTGCGGAGCACCTTGATTCCATTTCCCGAGGCACAGTTCTCCAAACAGCACTGCTTTTGGCATTCTGGTGTCTTTGATGTGCGCCACATGCCCTCTGCAGTATAGCAGTCATTGCAGGAAAATGCTCACAATGCTGGGTAAATTTGCTTTTCTGAGGACTTCAATATTTGTAATATAGTCCTGCAATTTTACATTTTTTTTTAGAGATACAGCACTGAAACAGGCCCTACTAATCCTACACTAATCCCATATTCCTACCACATCCCCACCTGTCCCTATATTTCCCTACCACCTACCTATACTAGGGGCAATTTATAATGGCCAATTTACCTATCAACCTGCAAGTCTTTTGGCTGTGGGAGGAAACCGGAGCACCCGGAGGAAACCCACGCAGACACAGGGAGAACTTGCAAACTCCACACAGGCAGTACCCAGAATTGAACCCGGGTCGCTGGAGCTGTGAGGCTGCGGTGCTAACCACTGCGCCACTGTGCAGATGGAGTGCAAGCAGCATTGATGAAAGCATTAAAGTAGCATTAGTTTACTGTACAGGACCCAAGATTCTAAGCCATACAAGAGGGTAGTGATAACAACAGCTCTGTACACCTGGATTTTTGTAGAAATATGCAAGGAGTAATTTTTCCAGACTTGTTCAGAGAGGCAACCAAAAGAGCTGTTGGGTTTGGACAAGCGATCGTCAATGTCTTTGCTGATGGAGGCATCGTTTGAAATAACACTTCCCAGATATGTGAATTAATCATCAGTGTTGAGACTTTGGTCATCGATCTGTGGTGCGTTGTAATTTTCTGGGGGTGGATACTAGAACAACACTTCTGTTTTCTTCAGACTGATGGCAAGGCCGAATGCCTTTGCTGCTTTTGAGAAACAGTTTATGATGAACTGTAGTGCTTCCTGTGTGTGGGCCACAAAAGCACAATCAGCAGCAAAAAGACGTTCCATGGTGTGCACTTCTGTGGTCTTTGAAAGCACCGAGTCATCGGAGATTGAAAAGACTGCCATCTGTTCGACACAGATGTAAATACCCTCTTTCAAATCTCTCATGGCCTCTTGAAGCATCATGCTGAAGAAGATGGAAAAGAGGGTTGATGCAAGAACACAACCTTGTTTTACACCCTTGGAGATGGGGAAGCTGTCAAAGAGTGCTCCATTCCGTTTCATCTGAGCTTTCTGTCCTACTTGCAGCTATTGGAGTACCTCCAGGAACTTAGGTGGGCAACACAGTCTAGACAGTATTACCCACAGTACATCCCCGCTGATGGTATCAAAGGCCTTTGTGAGGTCCATGAAGGAAACATATAGGCCCATGTTCTGTTCCCTGCATTTTTCTTGGCTTTTTCTCAGTACAAAGACCATATCCGTAGTTTCTCTGTTTGGCCTAAATCCACACTAACTCTCAGGGAGAGTTTCCTCAGCAATTGATCATACAAGTCTGTTTAGAAGTAATCTTGCTAAGATTTTGTCTGCAATGGAGAGCAAGGTAATCCCTCTGTAATTTGAACAAGTCCAACTTTTCCCGCTTGTTTTCACAGAGGATGACAATCACTGCATTGCAAAGGTCCTGTGGCACTGTCTGTTTCTCCCAGCAATCTGTAAACAGCCCTGTGGGCTTGTCGAGAAGCGTGCTTTCTCCCTGTTTGCAGACCTCTGCTGGAATACCGTTGATTCCTGGGGCCTTGGGGAATTTCAATAGTGCTATAGCACTCGAGATCTTTTCATGGGTCAGGGGTGCAGCCAGTTTGAATTTTGTTTCCCCTTGTGGTATCCTCCCTATTGAAGCTTCCTCCACTGTCCTTACATCCCCAAAGAGGCTCTCAAAGTACTCTGACCATTGAGTCATGATGGCCTCTTGGTCAGTAGGCATGGTTGTGCTGTTAGAAGATCACAGTGATGCCTGCGTCAGGTGGGGCAGTCCATAAACCATCTTCAAGGATTTGTAAAAAGATCACATGTCGCCGCTGCCTTCATGACTCTGCATCTTCTCTGCCATTGCTTGCCACCAGTCGTTTTGAATGATTTGAAGCTTGGTTTGTAGAGTACCGCAGACTTCCCTACAAGCACTTTTACAGATTGGTCACCTGGTCTCGCAGAAGTTTCATGTAGTGGGAACATTTCTTTTGGAGCAAAGCTTGGATTCTGGAGTTGTTTTCATCAAACCACTCCCTGTTCTTTCTCACTGACCACTTCTGCAAGATGCAGTAATATAGCTTTTGTCAAGGGCTCCCTGACCTGTTAGTTATTAAATAAGCCATTACTGAAGTTTATAAACCCACCGGACAATGGAGATGTTGGGATTGGTATGTCTGCTGGCTAACCCAAAAAAAACAATGAGTTGCTCGGGTCACTGCGGGCCTGGGCACATCCAGTGCTTTGAAGGTAAATTAAAATTTTCTCCACTTGTGTCCAGTCATTTTCTATGGCAACTGATAGGATTAACCTTCAAGTCGCCGAATGGCTGCTGCAGAAGCATTAAGGATCACGCAATCGGCAGCTATTCTTTCCAAGGGATTCGGGTTTCAAAACAAATGGACGTCCCCATGATTGATTCAGTGGGTCATTCATATTACAAAACGAAACTCATTCATATTACAAAAAAAGCTAAAAAGTAGGAATTTCAGCTCTCCTAAAACCAAAAGTCCACCTTAACCCCAGAGATCTTGTAACATTGGTGAGGCAGGGTGTGTTAGGAAATAACTGAGGTTAAACAAAATGCATGCATTGGTTATGAATTTAACACCGTCAGATACAGTTACTTTAAACGCTTCTGCCCAAAACAATCACTGTAATTAAAGGGGGAAAGTTTGTGACTTTTAAGCAGTTGTAGCAAAGTGGCTGAAGTTGAAAGCAGTAAATTAGCCTCTGTTTAAATTCACAGTTACATTTTCGCACTGAGACGGGCGCCAGGAGTCTGGCGCTTAAGTGTTAACATAAATCGTTAGTGTTGTGGTTGTTCCTATCGTTTGACTATGATCAAAGTCTTGTGGGAAGGGAAAACAGTAAAACTAGCCCAAGCAAATGCAAATTGAAGTGTTTACAAATCATTTACAGTGCTGTCGGGTTGTTGCTAATCTCCAAAAGCGCCATCACTGATATGCAAGAAATTATAATAAATCTGACGGCAATGGATAGCAGTGACTCGAAGTTTGTTTGCAGATACAATCACTTTCAGGAGTAGGGCAAATCCCAATTTTATACAAATCAGCAAGGAGCCCTGATAATACCACAAAACGAGCGATTGGTGCCCCTGGGTACTGGATCTGTCCAATGTAGCCCCAGATCTGTGTAATTCCTCAAAGGTGTGAATTTCTAAATTTGATTTTGGGAATTAATTTCGGGAAAGAGTGATGTACATTCCGCTTTGATCAGTCATATATTTCAGTCAATACCTAGACTGATTGGTCCATGAGTCCAGTAATTCGTAGAACATTCCCTTAAATTGTGGAATACAGAAAATAATTATAGGCATTGCCTGTAGAATCGCTCCGTGCTTTTCAAGGTGTTGATAGGTTTTACACTTTACAAATTAGTTCCCGCGTTCGGCTACCGAACAATGACTACTTTCAGAAGTAGTTCCTGGACTGTTAAGTGCATTGGGGCCTCATGAGGATATACATTATTTTGTTCTTTTGAAGGATTACTTCTGTGCTGTAAATTTGGACCCGTTGCATTTCATGCTGCAGGAATTCAAAAAGCCGTTTGATCCTGGTGCAGATACATCCCGTAGCATATACTTGCAGAGTCTGAGGATATATGGGTTATAACAATAGTGGTGTTTATGTCATGCCGGTGACATTAGGGCCACAGATTTAGTGCCTGAATAAAACTAATTCCATTTTTATAAAGTGCTATGCTTGGTTTTTCCTGGTGCTTTGGATTAGATTCCATGGATGCCCATTATCTGCAAATATTCATTACCTATAAGCCAGTAGCCACATAATGCCATGGTAGTGCAGTGGTTATGGCACTAAACCAGTAACCCAGAGATCGGTGGCGGGGGGAGCGGGTGGGGGGGAGGCGGTGAAACTTATCTTCATCAGCAGCCCATTTTACACCATTTAATGAAAGCCCTCATCCTTTTCCACATGTCTGCAATTGACCACCCACGCCCCCCCCCCCCCTCCCCCTCTCCCCCAACACCTCTCCTCCATTGTCCAGCTGGGTGGGACTGCACATACCTGGTTCCATTCCTATCTATCCAGTCACAGCCAGAGAATCACCTGCAATGGCTTATCTTCCAGCTTCTGTCTGTCACCTGTGGTGTCCCCCAAGGATCTATCTTTGACCCCCTCCTATTTCTCATCAACATGCTGTCGTTCAGCGACATCATCCAAATGTTCCACATGTATGCTGACAACACCCAGTCCTACCTCATTCCACCTCTCTTGACACCTCCATTGCCTCTGATTTGTCACGCTGCTTGGTCGACATCTAGTATGGATGAGCAAAGATTTCCAATTAAATAATGAGAAGACCAAAGCCATTGTCTTCAGTTCCCACCACAAACTCTGATCTGACCCTCTCCCTGGCCACTGTCTAGACTATTAACAACCTTAGCGTCCTATTTGACGCTGACCTAAGCTTTCGACCCCATACCCTTTGCATCACTAAGACTTCCAACTCTGTAACATTGCCCCTCTCCGCACTGCCTCAGCTCACTTGCTGCTTAAATCCACATCCATACCTTGCTACTTCTAGGTTTGACTATTCCAATGTCCTCCAAGCCAACATCTCACCTTGCACCTTGCATAAACTTACCCTCATCCAAACCTCTGCTGCCCATAACCTTACTCATACCAAGTTCTGTACAACCATCACCCATGTGCTCACTGATCTACATTACTCCTGGTCCAGCAACGCCTTATTTTTAAAATTGTCATCACTGTTTTCAAATCTCTCTATGGCTTCATCCTCCCCATCTTTTCCAATTCTAGAATTCTCCGAGATCTCTGAACACTTTGAATTTTGGTCTCAGGCAGACAACCACTTTTCATCACTGCACAATTGATGGTCATGCCTTAAGCTAACTATGCCATAAGTTCTGGAAATCTCTCCCTAAACCTGTCTCCCTTGCTGCCCCTCTCTCCTCCTTTAAGATACTTCTTAAAACCTATCTCTTATGTTGCTCGGTGTCAAACTGCATTTAATAACCCTCCTATGAAGCGCTTCGAGACATTATATTACATTAAAGGCACTATGTAAATACAAGTTGTTGTTGGAAAAGAAAATCAGCCATAATGTAAAGCATGCTGAAAATTACACTGCGGCAAGTTATGACATTTAATTCAATAAATCTGGTAAATTAAGGTTAGCAACACAATTGCAGGTTCTAAATCAGGTCCGGCCTACACACAACACTTGGTTACAGTAGAGAATGTGGGGTTGATTCTTAATCCCTTCTAAGTGGCTTACCCCCTCAGTTATGCAAAATATCATTAAAGATTCATCACAAGTTCACATATGCACAGTGCTAGTTGGTGATCTTTTTATTTATTATGTTTCCTTTTCTCCTCTTCTCTCCTGAAGGTACTGACTCTTGCAGGACTACAGGTCCCAGCAGCCCTGGAGTACCTTGCTTAAATGGCTATTCTTCATGAGTGAGTCTTGACTGCAAGTGTTAGTGAACTCAGCAATCTCAGGGTGGAATCAAAGAGCCTCTTAATATGCATGATTTACGATCATTTCAAATTTAGTTCCCACTTTAGGTTCCCATTTACTGCTCAGACATTGAGGTGATCACCTTGCTCTGAAACAAGTTTGCAATTTTCAGCCATAAAACAGCAAATTATGCAAAAAAGTACTTTCTTGGTTGTAAAGTGCTTTGGGAATTCTTGAGGTTATGAAAGGCATTATAAATAAATGCCACCCTTTTTCTTTAAATCACCTTTGGTGACCTGCAAAATGTGATTCCATAATCCAATACAAATAGGGGTACAGATATTGAAAATAAATATTTGGTCCAAATGTGAACAGTAATCTGGACTGATTGTACTAGAATGCAGTTGTCTCCTTAGGCCAATCTTCCAGGTCATCTGGCTTCTCAACTTGGCTAAAGGTAACAGCCCTATTTGGATCTAAAAGTACTTTCTAAGAGTACTTTCTGAATTGTGAAAAGTTAAAAGTAGCGGAGGTCCAAAGAGACTTCGGAGTTCATGTACATGAATCATTAAAATGCCATGGACAAGTACAAAAAAAAATCAAAAAGTCTAATGGAATATTGGCCTTTGTACCTAGAGGATTAGAATACAAGCTATGCTAAGACCACACCTGGAGTACTGCAAGCATCACATCTTAGGAAGCATGGAGGGAGTACAGCATGGATTTACTAGAAGGTTACCTGGACTCCCAGGGTTACATTACAATGAGAGATTTCATAAACTAGCATTGTGTTCCATGGAATTTAGAAGATTGAGGGGCAATTTGATCAATGTTTTCAAAATATAAGGGAGAACTAATAGGAGATAGAGAGAAACTATTTCCAGTAGTTGGGTAATATAGACTAAAGGTTAGAACCAGGCCTTTCAGGATTGAAATTAGGAAATGCTTTTGCATGCAAAGGACAGCTGAAGCTAGGTTAATTGTTAATTTTAAATCTGAGATTGATAGATTTGCCTTAACAAAAGAGATTAATGGATATGGAGCAAAGGAAATATGGAGTTAGGTCACAGATCTGCCATGATCCAATTGAATGGTGGAACAGGCTCGAGGGGCTAAATGGCCTACTCCTGTTTTTACGTTCCTATTCAATTCAATTCAAGATTTATTTACTGGAGGATTTTAAAAAGATTTCACCAATTGCAATGCTAAATTACAATCTTACACTGACAAATGGTAGTGGAGACACTCGCGACCTGGATCAGTTACTAATAGATGCTGCAACCTGTTCTTTCTCGATCATGATGGTGAATGCAAGCCTGTGATCAATCGAGACAAGAGGCTTCCCCCAGCTGGACATCACAAACTGGTAAATGACAAGAGGGTTTGTTCAGGCCGGCCGAGAATTTGCATGTCTGAAGAAACATCAAAGGAAAGATAATGAGCAAACAGTGGGGGTCCAGTTTGAACTAATTAAAGACATCAATGAAATACTGGGAATTGGTAAATCTGTTAATCGTTGGCGCCATAAGGTCTGTGTGTGCCCATTGTACTGAAGACTTCTACCTGGGCAGACACCACACAGCAGTTCCTGGAAACTTTCTCCCGATCCGTGCCTTTCTCATCAGCTTTTATAATGATCTGGTATCTTTTTGAGTTGTATTTCGAATTTCACTACCATCTATTTCTGACACATTTTGCAGTCATTGACTATTTACAGAGGACTTAGTGTATTCATCACTGAGATCGACTTATATACTGCCCCAAGTTTTTCCCAGCAATGTGTTGTTCTAATTGGCTCCCACTCCGCTGGAAGATATGCAAGTTTCCCAAAGTAACACGTTAACGGAGACGATCTCAAAATGTTGTCTCAGCAGATTAAACTCGAATGAATAAACCAGTCGGGGGTAAACAGAGAAATCCCATTTGTAGCAGGCCAACCAACAAATGGTTGGTTCAGGTTAAAAATTGATGGGAATCAATGAGAAACAATAAACCTTCAGTAGTTGAGTTAATTTCATCTGGATTGGTTTCACTGCCGGAACATTGCTTTTACAATGCAGTCAAAGCGTGTCGTTCTAATTTTCTTTATAAGTTTCTAAGAGACCCGCTACGTGTATGAAGGTATTCGCGGGCTCGTGAGGGATCACCTCTTCGTACCAAGGTCTCCAAAAACATTTGAAAATATCCACCTTTATGAAAATTGCAAAGTTGAGCCTACAATCACACTGTAAGAGTGTCTTATAACGACTCAAAGTCACTAGCCCGTTTGTGTGAATTGCGTGGCCATAATAACGTGGAGAATTTAAAAAAAATGAAAAGTTGTGATCGCCGCACCTGGGCCTGTTGCTTGCAGTTATAGGACAGCAACTCTGCAGCTCAGTGGGCGATCTCACGGCTCCAGGTTAAATTGATATCATTGCTTGATAGGCTGACACGTCTACGATCAGTGTACCAGTTCATGGTGTGAACCACCCGGCAGGTCCAATGCAAATTAGAAGTGCTTCCCAAGCCGATTTTAATCGATTTACAATTGTCCCATCACATCATTCTATTGAAGTATAGAACACACGTGGGTGGCACAATGAGCATTGTAATAATCAGGACTCTTTTGTATCTAAATTATTCAAATTTAGATATTCCGTTCGAAGACCATTGGCAAGCAATTGGCTTGAGTAGACACTGAGCTATCTGTAAACATGTCCATTGAAAACTGCCAGAGGAAAAATTATCTGGGTGAAGTAATATTTACATTCTAATTTGGATCGAATGTGTTTATCTTCTAGACAAGAGCCGTTTAAAGAAAAGAGCATACAAATAGGAAGATCTGGAATACAGACAGACCTATCAACTCTCTCTCGTTCATGCCGAGATTCAGACGTTCTTAGTTTCAGTTGCAACATGTTTTACAACTCTATCTGTTTAAACAGATTCACATTTTCGCTGTCATTATTTTATTTCTAACATTTCCGCTAATTTGTTTCTCAGCATAGATCCTTAATGTAATACCATAATGCAGTAAAATAACATTTATACAGCACCTTTAACATAAAACATCCCAAGGCACTTAACAGAGGTGTTATCAAACAAAATTTGACATCAAGCCACATAAGGAGAGGACCAAAAGTTTAGTCAAAGACATAGACTTTCAGAAGCATCTTAAAGGAGGAAAGTGAGGTCGAGAGGGTGCGGAGCTTCAGGAAGGGAATTCCAGAGATTAGGGCCTTGGCAGCTGAAGGCATGTCCACCAATGGTGAAGGAATTAAATTCGGGAATAGGTTAGAAACTGGAATTAGAGCAGCACAGATCTCTCAGAGAGTTTTGGGGGTGGAGGAGATTACAGCGATAGGTGAGGCCACGGAGGGATTTGAAAACAAGGATGAGAATTTTAATACCAGAAACCAATGTATGTCAGTGAGCAAAGGGGCAATGGGTGAATGGCACTTGATGTGAGTTAGGATATGGGCAACAGAGCTTTGGATGATGTCAAATTTAAGGAAAGTAGAATGGGAGAAATGAGCACAAATGTACTGGAATAGTCAAGCTTAGAGGGAATAAAGGCATAGATGAGGGTTTCAGCAGCTGAGGGAAGGGTGGAGGTGGATGATGTTTTTTTTCCAAAATATACTTTATTCATAAAAATCTGTAAAAATTACATTGCCAAACAGTTTCAAAACAGCACCAAAAATACAAACATTGCAAGGGAGATCAGTTTCCTTCAATACTGTCATGAGTTTCTTCACAACCCTTCCGTTTCACAATTGTCATGTCAATTACAGTTTTACATTTACAGCAATTGAGAATATTAACGATACAGTTCGAGGGGTTTCTCATGGATCCAGCCCCTCAGTCCAGCTTGGTGGGGGAACCTTACACTGTGGTCTTTTCCCATTGAGCCTTTGCTGCGGCTGCCCCTAGCTTTAGTGCGTCCCTCAGCACGTAGTCCTGGACCTTGGAATGTGCCAGTCTGCAACATTCAGTGGTGGACAACTCTTTGCGCTGGAAGACCAGCAAGTTTCGGGCAGACCAAAGGGCGTCTTTCACCGAATTGATAGTCCTCCAGCAGCAGTTGATGTCTGTCTCGGTATGCGTCCCTGGGAACAGCCCGTAGAGCACAGACTCCTGTGTTACAGAGCTGCTTGGGATGAACCTCGACAAAAACCACTGCATCTCTTTCCACACCTGCTTTGCAAAGACACATTCCAGGAGGAGGTGGGCGACTGTCTCTTCCCCACCACAGCCACCGCGGGGGCATTGTGCGGAGGGGGCGAGACTTCGGGTGTGCATGTTCGGATCTGACGGGGAGGGCCCTTCTCACCACCAGCCAAGCTACGTCTTGGTGCTTGTTTGAAAGTTATGGTGATGAGGCATTCCGCCAAATGACTTTGACGGTCTGCTTGGGGAACCATCCGTCAGGATCCACCGTCTCCTTTTCCCGTAGGGCCTTGAGGACATTCTGTGCAGACCACTGTCTGATGGACCGGTGGTCAAAGGTGTTTTCCCGCAGCAACTGCTCCACGAAGGATAGGTGGTACGGCACGGCCCAACTGCATGGAGCGTTCCGCGGCAATGTGCCCAGGCCCATCATTCGCAACACCAGGGACAGATAGAACCTCAGCACGTAGTGACACTTGGAGTTTGCGTACTGGAGTTCTACACACAGCTTGATGCAGCCGCACACGAAGGTGGTCATCAGGATGAGGGCCACGTTGGGTACATTTTTCCCGCCCTTGTCCAGAGATTTGAACATCGTGTCCCTCCAGACCCGGTCCATTTTAGATCCGGAGGTGATTGATGTTACAGAGGTGGAATTAAGCAATCTTGATAATGATGTGGATAGGTGGTCAGAAGCTCATTGCTGGGCAATGTAAGTACTACACTTTATACTTACATTGCACTTTTAATGTAGGAAAATATCCAAAGGTGCTTAACAGAAGCATAATCAGACAAAGATTGACACAGAGCTGAAGTTGGGAAATATTAAGGACCACCAAAAGCTTGGTCAATTAGGTAGATTTTAAAGTGTTCTTAAAGGAGTAGGGGGAAGTGGAGAGGCAGAGTGCTTTCTGGAGAGAATTCCAGAGCTTAGGGCCTAGATGACTGAAGGCATGACCAGCAATGATGAGGCAAAGGGAGGGGGTGCACAAGACCTGAGTCAGAGCAAGACAGTGTTCTGGAGGTTGTAGAGCTGGAGGAGAGATAGGGATGGTTGAAGGCATTAAGGGATTTAAACACAAGGATGAGAATTTCAAATTTGGAGGTGTTGGAAGTCAGTCTAAGTCAGCAGGGGCAGTGATGAAGGGATTTGGTATGACATACAATAGGTTGTATTAGGGTTTTGGATGAGACTAAGTTTGTGAAGGGTGGAAGATGATGGGGGCAGGACGATTAAGAGAGCATTGGAATAGACATAGCTGGAGGTAACAAAGGCATGGATGAAGATTTCAGCTACAGATGAATTGAGGTGAGTGATGTCAAAGAGTAGGAAGTAGGTAGTCTTTGTGATAGAAAGGATATGGGGTTGGAAGCTCAGCTGAAGGTTGAATAATATGCCAAGGTTGCAAACAGTCTGGTCCAACCTGACATGGTGGCCATGGAAAGGGAATGGAATCAGTGTCAAGGGTATAGAGTTTATGGTAGGGGCCAAAGATGATGGCTTTGCTCATTGCAATATTTAATTTGAGGAAACTGTGGCTCAATCAATATGGTAACACAGAGGCAGTGGAGGATTCAAGGGATGTGGGAGAGGTACAGATGGGTGTTTTCAACATACATGTGTAAGTTGGCCCAATGTCTTCAGATTATATTGTCAAGAGGCAGCATGCATACAAGAGGATGGGACCAATATTAGATCCTTGGAGAACTCAGGATCCTCGGCTCACCATCATCTTCTCAAGGGCAATTAGGGATGGGCAATAAATGCTGGCCAAGCCAGTGATGCCCGCATGCCATGAACAAATAAAAAAAAACTCCAGAGGTAATAGCAGGAGGATAAGCCTTTGAGAAGTGGGAAGAGAACATTTAAATCGAATGTTTTCAGAAGGTGCTGTAAATACACAACAGACCAGTGCCTCTATGGAGAAAAGTTAGGCTAATGTATCAGGTTCTAAGGAAAGTCCACATCTGCAATCTTAGCCTTTTTTCACTGCTGGGAGCTGCCATGTATTCCCAGCATTTGTAGTTTCTCTTCTTATAGGAGCTACAACAATACTATCCTTGTCTGAGGGTGAAATAGAGTAGATTGAAAATGGAAAATGCTGGACATACTTAACAGGTCAGGCAGCATCTGTGGAGAGAGGAACAAGAGTTAACGTTTCAGGACGATAATCTTTGATGAGAACTGATGAAAGACCATCAACCTGGAGGCAGATGAAAGGAGAAATGACTCCTTTTCCTCTTATTATACTATTGTGACTGGCTGCTCTAAAGAAACTGACCTTTCTCACTTTGATGGGGCCCACATCCACCATGAGGCACCAAAGACAACACTGCAGAAAATTGCAATGGATGGTACCATTTTTTGACATCACCTGGAAAAGGGGCAAATTCAAAGTGTCTTCTGCCTGAAGAAACCGTGGCACAGGACAAATGGGGCAGAGACCCAATTTAACTGGCTGTCACCCAAGAATCCACCTGCCACCAGATAGCCCTGATTTTCATGGTGGTAGATCTAAAAGAGTGCCATATTATAGGAGGAAATGTCACAAATATAATCACCATGAATGGTCCTGGAATATTTCTTGAATGACACACCCACAATTATCAGGCTAAATCTCACATCACCTGTAATCATTACATAAACAACTAGGAAGTTCACGGTACAGCCTCAACTCTGAAAGGTCATCCACCTGAAATGTTAACTCTGTTTCACTTTCTAAGATGCTGCCCGACCTGCTGAGTATTTCCTGAATTTTCTGTTTTTATTTCAGATTTTCAGCATCCACAATTTTTTGCTTTTGTAGTAGAAATTGTAAAAGTAACTGTTTATTCTTGAGTAAATTTTGTTAGATTCAAATTCAATGGATATTTACATGCAATAAAGAACCAGTAATTACTCAATATGAACCAAGCAATATGAACATAGGTTCAGCCTGAAGCATCCTTCCTGACTGCTCTTATTCATAATCCTCATCTGTTTGGACATTCCAACCAACTGGAATTGTTTAGGTAGGTTAAAATCAAAAAGAGCCGGTTCCTTTTAAATAATTATTTATTTTTATTCAGCTTGTAAACCCACACTGTGATACAAGAAAAAGCACATTGGAATTTTTCAAACCTACATGAGTACATGAGTCAATGTTTATTAGGGTGAGGGTCACTCACTGTGTAACTGTGTCACTGTTTATTCAAGGTAAGGGGCACTCACAGTGTTTTAACAGATGTGCAGAGTATTTCTTAAATGGTAAGAGTTTAGAAAGTGTAGATGTACAAAGGGACCTGGATGTCCTCATCAATAAGTCACTGAAAGCTAACATGCAGATGCAGCAAGCAATTAAGAAGGCTAATGGTATGTTATCCTTTATCGCAAGAGGAGTTGCTTCAATTGTATAGAACCTTGGTTAGACTGTACCTGGAGTACTGTGTGCAGTTTTAGTCCCCTGACCTTAGGAAGGATATTATTGCCATAGAAGGAGTGCAACGAAGGTTCACCAGACTTGTTCCCGGGATGGTGGGACTGTCCTGTGAAGAGAGATTGGGGAAACTGGGCCTGTTTCTAGAGTTCTCTAGAGTTTCAAAGAATGAGAGGTGATCTCATTGAAACCTACAAAATACTTACAGGGATAGACAGGGTAGATGCAGGTAAGATGTTTCCCCTGCTTGGGGACTCTAGAACCAGGGGACACAATTTCAAAAGAAGGGGAAGCCGCTTAGGACAGAGATGAGGAGAAATTTCTTTACTCAGAGGGTTGTGAATCTTTTGAATTCTCTACCCCAGAGGTCTGTGGAAGCTCAGTCATTGATTATGTTTAAAGCAGAGATTGACAGATTTCTAAATACAAATGACATAAAGGGATATGAGGATAATGTGGGAAAAAGGCATTGAAGTGGATGATCATCCATGATTGTATTGAGTGGTGGAGCAGGCTCGGGCTGAATGGCCTACTCCTGCTCCTATGTTCCGATGTTATAAATTGTATTTCTTACTTCTCAGCAATAAATCAGCAGCGACCCATACTATCCATCTCTTGGAACCAATACAATTTAGTTCCCTAAAATAGAACATTCAAATAATAGAGAAATAGGTGTTGAAAATTGCAGCAAGAGGATAATTAGTCAAAGAAATGTTGCCAGTGTGAAAGCTCCTTTGAGCCAATTATCTATTCTAGTCCAATATGTTGGCATCAAAAAGAAATCAATCAAAATGTCATGCAAAACCAATTGGTCAGAAAGTGACTGGAGCTTCTGATGCATTCTCTGGAGAAATGGTAATTACAGACCAGTGGTATAGATGAGGAAAATAATCATAAAGGGGCAGAGACCTCAAGCCTTTAATGTTCATGTGCAGGGCTGCTTATTTAGCATGGATATGGTCATGATCCAAGAATGTGCATTTATGTTATTCTCATCAAGTTGTTAAATGCTATTTTTCTAAATGTATAAAGCACATTTCAAATGAAATATTACTGACATTTTAATAGTTGTCAGTGTAATGAATGATGGTATCAAAAACGAGCTGATTAAACAGTTACTGAGACAAGAAATTACATTGGACTGATCATAACTTACTTGAAATTAACGAATGTGGTTGGCTTTTCTGGCCTCTACATGTGACCAGGTTAACTATTAGCTAAGAATATGAATATTACTTATTGTATTATTTTAGCGCGTTAAAATGGAAAAACAATGCTGACTAATTATTGAGGAGAGTTTGAAAGCTTAACTAAGCTCAATGCTTAGTAATATATTAAAATAGATTGACCTTTGCAGAGTTGACTAACCCAAACTGAGAAAAATAGAGCTCGTTACATAGAACAGACGTGAATTTCCCTGGGATTAAAGTGTACAACCGTTCTGTTTTGATGTGACTTGTGTGTTGCAGTCTATCCCATTATAATGGGACTTTTTAAACACGGGATTCACACTAAACCGCTGGCTGCAGTTTCGTTTGACTGGCTGATTATACATCCAGTAAGCCGTCGGAAGCACTTTGCAAACTGCTGAGAGCGATTGTCAAAGAAAACGATACGTGTTTAGTGTGTATAAATATATATTCCTTTGATTATTTATCATGCCTCTATTTACGAAACAGCAAGGATCCCTCAGATGTGTAATTTTATGTCCCATTTAGAAAGGCCAGAGAGAATGGCCGCAGACTTGGTGGAGCCAGCATTCACGGATTTGCCGGATATTCCAGCACATTAATGATTTCCTAAATTAGAGCCAATTGTTTGGCATTGTCTGTCCGTTATCTTTGCTTTGAAGTCTCTTCACACATGGAAATCTCTGCAGAGAAAGGCCATATAAATGAAGCTGGTGGCCTGTCGGAAGCCAGACGGATCTGCGAGTGGAGCCACAGGAGGCAACAGGGGCAGCAGAATCGCCAAGTGGGAAGATGGTGAAAGAAAATTTTTCGATTGACTGGCTTGCTCGAAGTAGCCGCGATGGGTACACTGAAAGGAAACCTAAAGAAGAATCTTCGAAAGATTACATCCCCTGCCTGCCTCTATCTCTGAATTTCAATCCACAAGACTCCGTACAGCCCACACCTGAGATCTCCCAAGAGAGACTAACAGGGACTGGAGACTCCACAGCCGAAATAAAGAGACAAGCATTGCCTTGGATGGGTGGTTGTGAGCCAGAACACGCACTGAAGGAGTCAGCTGGCACTGACTGTAAGTAAAAGATGTGACTGAACTGTAATAGTCTGGTAGATTGAAGATTGTGTTCTAGATATCCAGTATGGACATTCACTGACATCTGGTCTGTTTTCCCTGCTCAGTGTCCAGGCGTGAGGACTGCTGGGGCTCGGAGAGTGACTCCGGCCGGGAGGAGGGAGAGAGAAGCGTGGACTCGGAGTGTGACTGTGACGCCCCTCGCCGAATGCGCACCGCTTTCACCGCCCAGCAGATCCACAAGCTGGAGAAGAAGTTCAAGCGGCACACCTACCTGGGGGCGGCCGAGAGGTCCAAACTGGCAGCCCTGCTCCACCTGTCCGAGACCCAGGTAAGTGGCATTACTCCAGATCGTATTTCTAAATGAAATGTGCCTTGCATTCTGTGTACTGCTATGGGAGTACAAATGCAAGTTGTTGATGGAATTGGCAAGTCCTTTTTTAACGTGGATATTTTCTCCCCCTCCCTAGGTGAAGACGTGGTTTCAGAACCGCAGGATGAAACTCAAACGCCAGCTGCAGGATCTGTGCTCGGTTTCCTTTGCTGCTCCCGCATTGCTGAGCCAGCCGGTGCCAATGAGAGACCCACTTCTGGCCCCATGCTCTTTTCCTGGATATTACATGAACGATCGCGGCATCCTCCAAGCTGCCAGCAGCCCCCACCGCCTCCCACAGCCCGTATACCAGCACCCAATCCAGGGACACAGTGTGAGTGTGGAGCAAAGCCTGTCCCGGTATCATCCCTATCTTTACCCGCTGATGCTGACCCCTTCCCCAGGAGGACTGTATATCTGTTCCTGATGGAAATCCCACCTGAACTGCTTGACGATGCCACAACCCAGAACTGCTGGACTTTTGTGTTTGGGAAGCGATTTTGTGCAATACCGTTAATGAGGAAAAAATTGTAAAACAGAAAAAGTACTCATTTATTTAATACCCTAATTTAATTTTGTAATTTTTCGATCTATTTTGGTAATAAAATTCACGTTGGTAAAAACGCCCGTCATTTCTGGAGTGCACTCTTGTTATATTTGGATGTTGCTGGTTCTATGCAGTACATGCAGCTTTCACCAGATCCTCTATCCCACTCACTCATACCACAGGGTGCAGCAGTTCAAGTTTGACGATAGGTTCCATGATCTCAAATTGGGATTTTTAAGTCCAACTTGAGGATGGCCCAATGGTGACCCTTCAAAACAGTATTGTGGGGATGTTGCATTTTTGTGTGGAAGGTGCCCTGCAGTGGCTGCCTTGCCTGTTTCAATGGTTTAGGTGGACGTTAGAAGCCCACTGTAATACTTTTGAGTCGTGAGTTCTGGTGTCCAGGTCAACATCATAAAAAGATTTTGCTAATGATTCCTTTATGTATCGCATTTTGTGTAAAATGCATACAGGTCAAAAAAATTCAATCTTTTTTTTTATTCCCAGGCTACACATAGGACCTGACAATGTTTACTACTGATGCTAACCATTTACGTTATAAGCTGCTTTGTCCTGTAAAATGTTGATTGGTTATGATTAATGGAAAATAGTGGCCACATTATTTCTTAGCGGTCTGTTCTCCATTATTTTAATACAATTAAGTAGAAGGAAAAACTACCTACAGATTTATTTTAAGTAATGACCTTATTGAGTGACCATTATCATCAGTTTGCACATGGCTCACATTGAAAAGGTCAATTTGTTAAATGTACAAAGAAAATCATTGTTCCTGAGAATTATATTCATCTGCAAATTGCTGGATAAATCTGTTTCCAAGCAGATGGTGAAGCAATGATACAATCTGCCCAGTACTAATTACTTGATTCTGGCCAGGGAAAGCAGTACACTTAAAATGCTTCAAACATAATTGTAATCCAAATGAATTTCAGGGTTAGAGTGTCTAGACTGATGGCGCCAGGTTGTTGCATGTTGACAAGTGTCATCCAAGCTTCACAAATCTTTGTTTTCCCTCAAGCTAACAATGTTCATGGGGAACTCTCATCTCCAAAAGAATAAATCGTTAAAAACTACAAAGCCTAACAGTTCCATAAACAATGACAAGCATGTTTATTTAAAAAATAATTCTTGTTTAAAGTTCTAAAATTCTCAAGATTTCAGGCTTAAGTAATCTGGAATGATGTAATACTGAATGCCCACTTACCCTCAAATACCTGAATTCCAGGAGTCAGGTCCATCTCTGCAGATGTTGGTCTCAGCTTGGCAGATGGCCTGTCTGCAATGGTGAGAATAAAAGTAAAAACATAGAATCATATTGGCAAAGTTGAAGCTTGTTGTCCACTTTTCCAAATGCCTTAAAGATGCTCTTGGGCCATGCTGCAGAAAGTGTACAAAGGTTTTACAAACCACGCAATCATATGTTTTTGATATCCATCTGCAACTGTAATGATGCTAAAAGACTTGGCTTGCTCGAACCTTACTGACCCACAGACACGATCAACAGTAGGTTGCTAATTAAATAATGCTAACAGGATTTAATTGAATAACCAAGACCCATTGTGTGGGACAGAACCAAAGTTGAAAAGAGAGAAAGCAATTAAATGAAGTTAGGCAATGCCAAGATTTGGGTTTTAAATCCTGCATAGTATATGAGGAACGGAAAGGCAGGATGCACAAATGATTCATTTTTGGGGGCTCGGGTAAGGATTGAATTTAAAGGGAGATGGAGCCTTGAGTAAATAAGGAAAAGTTGTTTCTACTGGCAGGAGGATTAGTAACCAGAGGGCACAGATTTAATATAACTACAAAGAACCAGAGGGAAGTTGAGATTTTTAAAAATGTAGCCAAGTTATGATGATCTGGAATTCAATGGGTGATAGAAGTAGATTCAATAGTAACTTTCAAAAGGGAATTACTTACATACTTGAAAAGGAAACCTGTACGGCTCTGAGGAAAGAGCAGGGAAGAGTGATTAATTTGATAACTTTCAAAGAATGACCATCTTCTGTGCTGTATGATTCTATGAGTTCTATTTAGCTAACTTTTCTCTTTTATTAAAGGCACTGAATCATACTGGGGTTCAATTTCACAGTTGCTGGTTGCACTTTGGTTCCAATCCCCTATGTCCTTGACAGAATAATGAAAGCTATTCCATTACGGATGGTCAAACTATCACTGAACCTGATAGTGTCTGACAAAAGTCTTCAAGCTTAATAGCAGTTTCTTTAAATCAGTCACAAAATACAAGATATTTAGAAACCAGCAACAGCCATCATGTCCACAGAAGCAAAGATCATTACCGCTACATTGCTAGAAATATTCAATTCAGTTGGCTTCTCAGAAGAGATTTTGTCCAACATGCTGCACGGATTAATGTCTTAACTAGTGACAGTACCAAATAAAAACTCCGATTCATCCCATATCATCCTCACTTAAATAGAGGTAATAATGGAACACTGACATGTATGCTAAGCAGAACCTAAATGACTGGACAAAATATTGCTGCCTACTATGCACCTTCCAATAGTTTCCCCTAGAATCCTCACAGGGTTCGCACAATTGAAATTGCCCCATGGCTGCTTGAGTATGCAGTCTATTAATGATTAGTGAGGCATGGTCAGCAAATATAACTGACAAAGGAAAAAGTGTAGATTACGTACTTAAATTGATCTAACTAGGTTGGCAAAATTTACATAGGACAATCTAAAATGTGCATTGGGCTGCCAGAATCATAGAAAAATTATGGCACAGGTGGTATGAGCACAATGCTAAGCACACTAGCACTAAAATATCAGCCTGCATTTTGTGCTCTAGTCCCCAGAATAGGGTTTGAACCCACAAGCTTCTGATTCAGATGCAAGAGTGCCATCACTGAACTAAGGTTGACATTTCCATGTTTTGCCCACTCCAGATACCTGAGCACGAAATTTTAGCTGATGCTCCAGTGCAGTATTGAGGGAGCACTGCAATGCCAGTGGTGCCCTTTTTCAGATTAGACGTTAAACCAAAGCTCCATCTGACCTTTCAGGTGGATGTAAAAGATCCCATGACACTATTTAGAGGGAGAGTACTGTCCTGACCAATATTTATCCCTCAACTAACATCACACGAAAAAAAGATTATCTGGTCATTATCAAATTGCAGTTTGTAAATTGACTGTAGTGTTTCCTACATTACTACAGTGTAAAGTGCTTTGGGATGTCCTGAGGTCATAAAAGGTGCTTTATAAATGCAAGTCTTTGGAAGACCATTCGGCTTAATCACTCTTTGCATGTTCTGAACTTGCCTTATACTGGTTTCTTCCTCTTGTCCTACAGTCAACGTTTAACTTAAAATACTACTTTGGATCTTTCTATTCCACTTGGTGATGTTTTAATTCAGATTCAAGGACAAATGCATCTGTGAGGTGGCTCCAGGTTTATGTGGCTAAATCTGGCTCACCTATTCTGACAGCAGACCTATGAAAATTGTTGTAAGAATACAGGAGTCAGATTTTGCAGCAAAAATACAATGATCTGACTCAGAATGCTGGGCTCCCAGGATCTGAATTTAAAAATTCCAGGAAGCTCCAAGGTTCATTCCCCTGTCCATATTACAGTCATAGAGTCATAGAGTTATACAGCACAGAAACAGGCCCTTTGGCCCATCATGTCTGTGCCAGCCAACAAGCACCTAGCTATTCTAATCCCATTTTCCAGCACTTGGCCCATAGCCTTGTACGCTAGTTCCTGTGTGCAATCAGAAACAGTATATAAACAGTAAACAGTACTGGTGGAGACAGATCTGTATCTGGAACGAAACAATCTGAGATTTTCAAACTGAACTTTCATCCTTGAGGGCAGGAAACAGGAGTCAGTGTGTGGAACCCGTATCCTAGTGAGAGTCAGTGTGTGTGGAACTGTACCCCAGTGAGAGTCAGTGTGTGTGAAACTGTACCCCAGTGAGAGTCAGTGTGTGTGAAACTGTACCCCAGTGAGAGTTGAGTCACCTTATCTCAGAAGTGGATGCTAGATGTGCTATAATTGCCTGGAGTGATCCTGGGTTAAGGGAAGAATGTTCAGTAGGGATCCTGCTGCTGATCACAACACCATAATCCCGTAATGAGGTAATGTACAAAAATGCTCCTCTCTGGTTGATCAGGGTTTACGTCCCAGTTCAATAGAGAGCGGCTGACCATCCTCCAGCAGCTCTCACTGCTGCTGGTGACATCCACACCAGTCATTGTAGGCGATGACTTCAACTGCATCATCGATGCAGCTGGACAATCCAGCAGGGCCGACAGTCAAATGGACGCCACATCCACACTTCTGATGGAAACAGTAAAAGATGCCAATCTGCAGGATGCCTTCAGCAACCCTGCAGATGGAGCGCAGCGTAGATACACCTGGTCGAGATCAGACGGGTCTGTCCATTCCAGGATCAATTTTCTGTTTGTGTCCAGTGCATTCATGGTCAGATCCACCGACGTCATTCTTCTCTGACCACTGCCTCCTACTGGCTGACTGTCACTTACAGGACGACCAGGAAGTGGGCAGGAGGATATGGAAGTTGAACGTGAAACTGCTGACCCCAGAGAACATTGAAGAGGTTTTCTCCGGGTGCTCCGGTTTCCTCCCACAAGCCAAACGACTTGCAGGTTGATAGGTAAATTGGCCATTATAAATTGTCACTAGTATAGGTAGGTGGTAGGGAAATATAGGAATAGGTGGGGATGTTTGGTAGGAATATGGGATTAGTGTCGGATTAGTATAAATGGGTGGTTGATGTTCGGCACAGACTCGGTGGGCTGAAGGGCCTGTTTCAGTGCTGTATCTCTAATCTAATCTAACTCAAAAGGGATTACAAAGGTTGGAGAACCGTGAAACCCCTTTGAGTTCCTGATACACTGGTGGGAAGCAATCAAGTCAAACATCAAGAGGTTCTTCATCCTCAAAGGCGTTCAGAGGGCGAGAGAGACATAGAGGGAAATGTCCCGACTCCAGAAAAGAATGCAGAAGCTGCTCCTGCTGCAATCGATGGGGGTTAAGGTCAAGGAGGATCTCCAAAAGGTGAAGAGCCAGCAGGCCACTCTCTTCTGGCCCGGAGTAGCCCCGTGGAGCAGGATGAGACGTGCTCATGCTTCTTCTTCCAAAAGGTACACAAATCGAGCTCTGATCAGCAGCCTGAAGGAAGAGGATGGCTCAGTAACATCATCGCAGTCTGGCATACTAAGGATCAGCAAATCCTTTTATGCCGAGCTGTACGACATGAAGCTCATGGACAGCACGACCTCCCAGTCCTTCCTGTCATCTATCACGGAGGTCTTCGATGATAGTAGGCAGGAGAATCTGGGCAAACCCTTAACTCTGGATGAGCTGACAAAGGCCATCAGGTCCTTCGAGATGAGAAAAACTCAATGAAGTGACAGCTTACCGGTCGAGTTGTATTCGACTCTGTGGGATTGGATTGGCTGAGACGTGCTGGCAGTATACAAGAGTATGCCTCTGGCCGGCAGCATGTCAGAATCCATGAAGAAAGCCTCATCACCCTCATCTACAAGCGGAAGGGGGAGAGGGCAGAAATCAGAAATTGGCGGCCCATCTCACTGCTTAATGTGGACTACAAAATTCTGTACAAGGTCTTAGCCAATCAGATCAATCCTGCTCTTGAGTTAGTGACTTACTCCAATCAGACCTGTACTGTACCCGCAGGAAGATCTCTGATAGCCTCACACTACGCAGGGATACAATTGCCTATGTATGGGACAAAGGGGTGGACACCTGCCCCATGGCATGACCAGGAGAAGGCCTTTGACAGGAAATCGGACACCTACATGATGGACATGCTCTCCAAAATGGGGTTTGGGGAGGGAATCCGCAATTGGATCCAACTGCTCTACACAAACATCAGTAGCGCAGTCTCAATCAATGGGTGGGAATGGGAAAGTTTTCCATTCAAATCTGAAGTCAGACAGGACTGTTCTCTCTCCTCTGTCTTGTTCGTTTACTGTATCAAACCTTTTGCTGAATCCAATAGGAAGGCTACAGACATAAAAGGGGTGATAATCCCAGGCAGCGGAAGCACTCAGGTCAAAGCCTCCCTAAACATGGATGATGTTGCAGCTTCTGCTCGGATCCAGTGTCAGTTCACAGAATGATGAGCATCTGCAACCAATTGGAACTGGCCTTGGCAGCCAAAATAAATTGCAGCAAGAGCGAGGCCATGTTCTTTGGGAACTGGGCCAAACGATCGTTTGTCGCCTTTACCATCAGGCCAGACTACCTGAAGGTGCTGGAGATATGGTTTGGTGGGGCAGGGTGTGCACCAAAAACTGGAAGGAGCGAGCAGCCATGGTGAAATAGAAATTGGTCATGGTAAGAACCTGGTCTTCAGGTGTGAGGCACTCTCAGTGTTGCTGTATGTGGCGCAGGTCTGGCGCATACTCCATTCCTGTGCCATGGTAGTCACTCGAGCCATCTTCTGCTTTATCTGGAGATAGAAAATGGATCGTGTCCACAGGGGCATGATATTCAAACCTCTAGATAAAGGGAGAATGGGAGAAAACATACCCATCATCGTCCTCATCCTGATATTCACCTTTGTCTGTGGCTGCATCGAGCTGTGCATAGAGCCCCGGTACGCAAACACCAAGTCTCATTATGGTTGAGGTTCTATCTGTCCCCGGTGTTGCAAAGGATGGGTCTGGCCATTTTGCCACGGAATGCTTCATTCAGTTGGACTGTGACATACCACCTGTGCCTTATGGAAAGTGTATACCGTGGTGCGGAGTCAACTCCCCCTTGGCCCCTTTATTCCCTTCACCCACTTGATCCTGGCCGTCACGTGGGACTAAGTCCTCTTAGTTCAGGCTAAGGCTGGGTGTTTGGGATATCGGGTTACAGGAGAGCCACCCTCCACCTAATCCACCGGTTACAGTTAATGGCTTAGTACAAAGAGGAAGAAACTCACTTGGTTAGACAAAAGCATGCAACTCAAACTGGGTTATACAGTTAATAACAAAGCTAGCTAGAATTGATAAGCACACCCACTAGGTTCCTCTGACCTTTCCCCGACCTAGTCACAGAAAACAAAGGATAATACCCGAAAAAGGGGAGAGCTGACGCTGGCCAGGCGTTCCGTTCTCTCTCTCTTTTATGCCATCGCCGCATTGCTCACGCAGGGTCTTCCACTTCCGCGATGGTTGATCTCCGGAGTTTCTCACTGTCTCTATGCCCAAGATTCTCTATTCTTATTCTCTTTCTCTATCTCTTCAAAACTATTCTGTCTCTTTCTGGTTGGTTTAAGCCTGCTCACCTCGTTCGTATCTTCTCCTTATTGGCCGAGGCCCAAAGACCCCGGTATCACACCATGTCCAAATAAGGCTCTTTTCCTGTGATCTCTCCTTTGTCTTGTCACATAAATTAATTAGTTCAAACTGGTTTTTACCAGTACAGGCCAGTGTCTGAGCTCCAGGTTACTATAGTTCACAAACAATCCAGCAGTTTGTAACAGACTCTGTATTTCTCGCAGCCCCTGGCCAACATCTCCCCCCTCTTGATCCAAAGATACCTATCTTAGGATCATCAAGTTTTCCTTCTCTGTGAACCATTCCTGAGAACGTCATTGTCCCCCAATGGGTGTGCAATACTGTTACATATAAAAAGATACGTTATAACACTTAGTATATACAGTTGTGTTTTTACAGTTTTTGTTTATATTAATAACTGTTCCTTCTGTTTCATTATAGCCCCATCATCCAATCTTTGCAAAATTTCATTTTTTCCACCTTCTCAGCTGATATACATTGAGTACAACAATTATTGGCGCACATAGAATCACTATGACAGCAATATGTGATACAATTCTGATCCATGGATGTATTTGAACATTAGATCCCCAATTCCAAAACTTACTCCAAAACCCTGGGTCACGCAACAGTTCATTTGCCTTGTCGGCATGAATTCTAATTGTTTTAGTGTGTTTATTCCATTGATGAATGATCTCTTTTGCCTCTTCTGCTATTTGTGCCCAATCCGCAGTTAGGTGTGGGATGGGTGGTAATTCGGTGGCAATATATTCCCGTACTTCTTGATTTGTATCAGTACGTTGGATTGTGACATTCTCCTTTATCACTATCCTCGTTATTGGCTTAGGCAGGACTTGTCCGCCAACAACCAAGTCCGAGGTTACATTATGAATGGCTACATTGTGTCCCTCCAGAGGGCACTGTTTCCATCCCTTGTTGTAGTTCATAGCAGCTGTGGCTTTGTAATACGTTTGCCCCACAAGGGCATATTGTAAAACGGTCTGGTTATTAACAGGCAAAATGGACAATGAACAATTTTCATAGGTGCTGAACCCGCAATTTGTAAGTTTCTGTCTCATTGTGTCTTCCAGATAGGCCCAGTGATTCCCTCCTTGATGACATTTTGACAAATCTACCCCTTTTCTCAACACCATCCATTACAATGGCATGAGATGGTGGGTTACTTAAAGATATCCAAATACCCTCTTGGTACTTGCCCACGTTATGGACTCTCTTTAAAGGGTAGGTCAAATTACTCCCGTGTCGGGGAATATGAAACACTGCCCCAGCATAATATCTTCCTCTATCCTCGTCACAGGTACCGAACACTCTGTTAGTTAATTTCAAACTTCTACTCCCTCTAGTATACCCAATGATTTTCCCACGCACGCCAACCCATCCACTCCCGCATAATACAAATTTAAATCTTCTCGCTTTCCTTTGTTGGTTCGAACTATCTTGATCTGCGGAGCAAAGTTGTTTCTGGCCACGGGATAGTCTTCCCGCGTCGACACTGCTTCAGGTGTGTTCATTCGTCGTGACAGCTCCGATGCGGGTTCACCTTTAGTCCCAAATATGGTCAATCCAATAGCAATGAAATGCATCACCCTCTTCATTGTGGGCTGGACCTGTAATATACAAGTGTAATTTCTGCTCTTATTTACAGTTTCATTCTTATCCTATTTTAAGTCCAGTCTCTCCATGCACTGAGCCAGACTGTCTATATCTTGTTCCCAATTTGTTTCTGATTCTAACCGTCCATTTCTTCTAGCCCACTTACTTCCCCTGTTTACTTTATTTTTCTTTCATTTTTTCTCTCGATTTCTCTCTGTATGTGGATGTACAACATCAGGTTGTCTTTCAAACACTTCCGCTTGGATCCGCAGTTGATCCTGCTCTTGATCTCCCTGACCTTTGGTCGGAACATCGGTAGCATCAAGCATCACATGCCAACTGTGATAATCTTGTTTTTCTCCTACTAACTTTAACTGATTAATGTGATACCAGCCACTCTTATCTGGTGCTGTCAATACTTTGTATACATATGGACTAGCTTTATTTACTATCTCAAAGGGACCCGTGAACTTTGGACTCAAGAATGAGGTGGGCTGGTATATTCTGATCATTACCCGTTGTCCGGGGTCCAACTCTATCGGGCTGGCTTTCGCAAGGAAATAAGCCTTGCTTTGCTGTCTCTTCTTTCCTTGTTGGTGAGCTGCCACATAATTTGCTTCTCTCACTGTTTCTACTAGTTGTTGCACCTATTTTTCTGATATAATACTGTCCACCTCGGGTTCGGACAAGTGCAAACCTACCAACCCCTCCATTCCTCTCATGTCCCTTCCCGTCATGAGTTTATAGGGAGTATAGCCTGTTGATGAAGCTGCGGTATTCCTGATTACCATCAACACATAGGGCAAAACAACCTGCCAGGTTGTCTTGTGCTGCTGTACCATTTTAGCTATCATGTTTTTCAATGTCCGATTCATCCTTTCCACAATTCCACTAGACTGTGGTCTATAGGGTATGTGGAATTTCTGTTTGACCCCAAAGAGGGTCATTACATTTTGCATTACTTGGGCTGTAAAATGTGTTCCCTGATCTGATTCTATGCTTCGGGGTAAACCCCATCGAGTGAATACCCTTTCTAACAGAATTTTCGCGGTGACTTGGCTGTATTTGTTCTGGTTGGGAAAGCTTCCCAACGTATCTACTATTACTAGAATGTATTTAAACCCTCCTGGAGTGGGGGGTAAGGGTCCTACATAGTCTATCTGTAAATTAGTCCAAGGCCCTTCCACTGGTCTAGTATGTCGGAGGGCCCCTTTCTTGACATTCCTATCAGGGTTGTGTTGTGCACAGATCAAACAATTCTTGATGTAGTGTTCCACGTCACCTTTCATTCCAGGCCACCAGCACACCTCCTTTATCCTTTCCAGGGTACTCTCTGTCCCTTTATGTCCCCATAACTCATGGTACCAGTGAATTATTTGGTTTCGTCCCCCCTCTGGCACTACGAATTTTCCTTCACATAAAATCACTCCGCCCTTGTACTCTTTGTATGTATCTGACTCTACTCCTTCCATCAGTTTTTTCAATTCTCCATCTTTCTTCTGCTCCTCTGTTAAATCCATTACCTTAACCTGTTTCCCTTTCTGTTCCCCAATGTCCTCAATCGGTGGCTGCCATTCCTGCCCACTAACAGCACCTTGTTTGGCTAGCTCATCCGCTTTCCTGTTCCCTTCCGGAGTAAGTTTTGAATGAGCTTTTATCTTTGTGATCCCATATCCTTTCCCCTGTGCTCCTTCAAAGATGTATCTTAATAATGGGGCCGATGGAAGGGGCTTCCTATCCGCTGAGACAAAACCTCTCGCCTCCCATAAGGGCAAGTGTTCCGTGAGGCTATTACAGACATACATGCTATCAGAATATATAACTGATCCGGGCGGGAGGTATTCTGGGTGGCCAACCACATATGCGACGACTGCTAATTCTGCCGCCTGCGCGCTCATGGTTTTAGGCAATTATAAGGCTGCGCTAAATTTTTCCTGACCGTGTTCATCTTCTACATATATCCCACACCCAGTTCTCCTCTCGCCATCCTGTACTGATGAAGAACCATCCACAAAAATGTTTAAGTGGGGTTCTTTTTTCTTTGCATCTTTGCTTTCGCTCCCCATTGCTTTCTCCAATCCACTCCTACCCCCTCCTCTTTGTTTTGATACAAATGGTCCCTTGGTTTCATTGGCTATCATGACTTGACACTCATGCTTCTCTCCTTGATACACTAGGTTGTCTGCCAACATAGTGGTAGTTTTTACCCCTTTTACGCTTATGTTTCTTCCTTGCAACAATAGTGTCCACCTAGCAATTCGGTTCTGACTTACTGACCCGTCTTTGGTCCTACCGTCTAATAGTAACTGTACAGGGGTATGTTCTGTCAGTATTGTAAGTGGGTTCAGTCCCACTATGTAAGTAAAATACTGTACTGCCCAAAAAACTGCTCACAAATGTTTCTCGCACGTCGTATACCCCTGCTCGACCAGTGAAAGCATACGTGAGGCATACGCTACTGGTCTCAATTTCCCGTGTGTCTCCTGTAACAAAACTGCCGAGAAGGTGGTGTGTGTGGTAGCTACCTCCAATGAAAATGGCTCAGTTGGATTTGGGGTTTTCACCGGCCAAATAGGCGAGTTGTTAGTGGAGGCTACCGGTCTTAGTATCCCTTGTAGCAGCAAACTCTGTATCACCTTTCCCACCTCCTCTTCTGCCTGTTTCGGAAAACCATACTGCTTCTGTGGTACACTCCCGGTCATTTTCTCACAATCATGTTTATGTCGAGCAAATACCACTGAATTCCGTGTGATAATTTGTTGTACTTCACTATTGTTACTCATTTCTTCTGGTCTTGTCCACATTTCCCCGAACATGCATATCCTATCCTGGTATTCCCCCACCGGGATGGATGTGTGATCTATACTACCCATGCCCAAGGGCATTTGCCAAATCGCGCAATTAACAGGGTCAAAACAGAGTCCCGCTTTAGCCATGTAATCACACCCTAATATATGTTCTTGTTCTCTGGGTAACTCAATGAGAACCACTGAGTGCTCTATTGCTACGTCCCCCACACTGACTTCCAACGGTACGCTCACATATCCCACTTGTGAATGTCCTGTGAATCCGATTAAAACAAGTTTACTTTGAATTTTCCAATCTACTTTACTAACATTGGTGGTGTTTACGGTGGTTCGGGATCCTCCAGTGTCCCAAAGGAACGTGACAGGGCGACCTCCAATCCTACCATTCACTCGGGGTCTCCCTGTGTTATCCCATCGCGTGTCACACACCCATAACGGAGAGGCCTGCGACCGTCATTGTGGTTCGGGTTACGACCCCTAAGATGGTGCTATCTCTAGTATATCACATTGAGGATTTGACCTGTTCAGTACTTCCACGGGTAGGCTCTGGCATTTGTTCTGGCCTCCTCCCCGACCTGCATTTTCTCATCTCGGGTTTGGGCATTCTCTTTTGAAATGTCCCTCCTGGCCACAGTTATAGCAGTGGGTCGGCCCGACCGGAGTTCTCCCTGTTCCTGGGACGGATCCTCTCCAATGCCTCTACCCTTTCCTCCTGTCTGAAAGGCTGGGTGGGGTGCCCTCTGTGTAGTTCCCCTCCCTTCATTTCTCCAGGTTATTGTCTGATCTTTGACAGGCATCGCCTTTCCCCCAGGGGCCTTGGAGAATTTTGTTGTTTCCTTCTCCCATGCTCTAACCATCCTCCTGAGTACCCAAGCCTCTGTGTGCGTGTCATCAGAGGGATCAAATTGATCTAGTGCCATTCTTGACTCCTCAGTGCCATGCGACACCAGCGTTCTCAGCCATCGATTTCTAATCTCTGGCGTTGGATTTGCTCTAACTAGGTTTGCACCATATACCCCTTGAAACACCGCCCAGATGCAGGCCGCAAACGCGACAGGGTGTTCACCTTTTCTTTGATAGCATTTTGTTAGCGCCTCCACTGGGTCCCCTCTGTTAGCGCTCATGACGTTTAATACTTGTTCTTTTAAAGCCTCATTTGTGCCTCTACCGACTTTTTGCTCCTCCGGTAGGACGGAGTGTATGTGTGGGTGTAGGCACATTATAATTAATTTTCTTTCTTCAGCATCATCTAAGCCGTGTATTCCTCTCTGTTGACTGACCATTTGGAACAGCTCCCTAGGATCATCCCCGGGTGCGCACGTCCCAATGTCTTTCGCAATATCCCTCAATTGCTGTACCCCCAGTGGAGTGGAATATGTCATACGCGGGCCAGCTGCCACCTGGCCATCTGCCCCTATCGCTGCCCTAGTGGTCACAAGGGGGGCCATGGGGGCCGATGGCTCCTTTGGCTCTGGCTCATATGCTGGCGGAGGATCCTTGGGTAGAGGGTCTCCGTCATCATGGCTGTATCTAGCCGCTTCATCTGCAAACTCATTCCAATCTATGGCCCCTTCACCGTTCTCCTCACTTCCTTCAGGTGCAAAAACACAGATTATACCTCTCTGCGTGGCTAGCTGCTCTTGCAGTCTCGCGATGTGCTTTTGACACTTTGTGTGATCAGCTGTATTACTTCTCTTTTCCTGAGCTGCTCTCTGAATCACATTCATGGCAGTTTGTAAATTACTACATTGTTGTTTCCATCCTTCCACCTCAGCTTTACCTGCTTGCGCTTCTCCCTCTCGCCTACTTTTTTCCGTAACTAGTTTTTCACACTGTAACTGATATTGGTTCACATGCATCAAATTCGCACTTCTCTGTCCCTCCAAATCAGTTACTTTTTCACTAAGGCGGGCTGCCTCCTCACGGAGATTTTTAATCTTTTCCTCTAGTCTGTTCTGCTCATTTTTAGCCTGCTGTTGGCATTCTATCCATTCCTCAAGTAAACAGCCAATAGCTACTGACTTCTGTATTTTTTAAAATTTCCTTGCTGACATCTTTGCTTGTGCAATCTTCCAAAGGGCTTCCCCTACGGGTTTTCCCTTGTCGCTAGTGTGACCAGCATACTCCCCATATTGCGGCCACTTCCCTATTACGTATTTTTGGAGGAATCCCTTCCAATCAAAACATTCCGAGTCTCCAGGGCTTGGAGATTCCCTTTGATTCGTCATCTTATGTTAGTCTTTCTTTGGCCTCCTTATCTCGAGAGACAATGGATACGCGCCTGGAGGTGGTCAGTGGTTTGCGAAGCAGCGCCTGCAGTGGCTATAAAGGCCAATTCTAGAGTGACAGGCTCTTCCACAGGTGCTGCAGAGAAATTTGTTTGTCGGGGCTGTTGCACAGTTGGCTCTCCCCTTGCGCCTCTGTCTTTTTTCCTGCCAACTACTAAGTCTCTTCGACTTGCCACATTTTAGCCCCGTCTTTATGGCTGCCTGCCAGCTCTGGCGAATGCTGGCAACTGACTCCCACGACTTGTGATCAATGTCACAGGATTTCATGTCGCGTTTGCAGACGTCTTTAAAGCGGAGACATGGACAGCCAGTGGGTCTGATACCAGTGGCGAGCTCGCTGTACAATGTGTCTTTGGGGATCCTGCCATCTTCCATGCGGCTCACATGGCCAAGCCATCTCAAGCGCCGCTGACTCAGTAGTGTGTACAAGCTGGGGATGTTGGCCGCCTCGAGGACTTCTGTGTTGGAGATACGGTCCTGCCACCTGATGCCAAGTATTCTCCGGAGGCAGCGAAGATGGAATGAATTGAGACGTTGCTCTTGGCTGACATACGTTGTCCAGGCCTCGCTGCCATAGAGCAAGGTACTGAGGACACCGGCCTGATACACTCGGACTTTTGTGTTCCATGTCAGTGCGCCATTTTCCCACACTCTCTTGGCCAGTCTGGACATAGCAGTGGAAGCCTTTCCCATGCGCTTGTTGATTTCTGCATCAAGAGACAGTGATAGTTGAGCCTAGGTAGGTGAACTCTCGAACCACTTCCAGAGCGTGGTCGCCAATATTGATGGATGGAGCATTTCTGACGTCCTGCCCCATGATGTTCATTTTCTTGAGGCTGATTGTTAGGCCAAATTCATTGCAGGCAGCCACAAACCTGTCGATGAGACTCTGCAAGCACTCTTCAGTGTGAGATGTTAAAGCAGCATCGTCAGCAAAGAGGAGTTCCCTGATGAGGACTTTCCGGACTTCGGACTTCGCTCTTAGACGGGCAAGGTTGAACAACCTGCCCCCTGATCTTGTGTGGAGGAAAATTCCTTCTTCAGAGGACTTGAACGCATGTGAAAGCAGCAGGGAGAAGAAAATCCCAAAAAGTGTGGGTGCGAGAACACGGCCCTGTTTCACGCCACTCAGGATAGGAAAGGGCTCTGATGAGGAGCCACCATGTTGAATTGTGCCTTTCATATTGTCATGGAATGAGGTGATGATACTTCGTAGCTTTGGTGGGCATCCAATCTTTTCTAGTAGTCTGAAGAGACCACGTCTGCTGACGAGGTCAAAGGCTTTGGTGAGATCAATGAAAGCAATGTAGAGGGGCATCTGTTGTTCACGGCATTTCTCCTGTATTTGACGAAGGGAGAACAGCATGTCAACGGTCGATCTCTCTGCACGAAAGCCACACTGTGCCTCAGGGTAGACGCGCTCGGCTAGCTTCTGGAGCCTGTTCAGAGCGACTCGAGCAAAGACTTTCCCCACTATGCTGAGCAGGCAGATTCCACGGTAGTTGTTGCAGTCACCGCGGTCACCTTTGTTTTTATAGAGGGTGATGATATTGGCATCGCGCATGTCCTGGGGTACTGCTCCCTCGTCCCAGCACAGGCATAGCAGTTCATGTAGTGCTGAGAGTATAGCAGGCTTGGCACTCTTGATTATTTCAGGGGTAATGCTGTCCTTCCCAGGGGCTTTTCCGCTGGCTAGAGAATCAATGGCATCACTGAGTGCTGATTTGGTTGGCTGTACGTCCAGCTCATCCATGACTGGTAGAGGCTGGGCTGCATTGAGGGCAGTCTCAGTGACAGCATTCTCCCTGGAGTACAGTTCTAGGTAGTGCTCAACCCAGCGGTCTATTTGTTTGTGTTGGTCAGTGATTATGTCCCCTGATTTAGATTTGAGGGGGGTGATTTTCTTGATGGTTGGCCCAAGAGCTCTCTTCATGCCATCCTACTTTCCTCTGATGTTTCCGGTGTCTGAGGCCAGCTGAAAATGACTGCATAGGTGTTGCCAGTAGTCGTTTGCGCAGCGCCTGGCTGTTCTTTGTGCAGTGCTTCTGGCTGTTTTAAGTGCTGCGGATGTTAACTCGCTGGGGGCTTTCTTGTAGTTCAACAGTGCAATGCGCTTAGCGGCTATGACAGGTTCCAGCTCTTCATTATGAGATTGAAACCAGTCTGCATTTCTCTTCGCACTTTTGCCGTAGGTGGTCAAAGCTGACTCATAGATGGCGTCTCTGATGTGGGTCCACTTGGTCTCAGCATCCCCTGTGGGAGTGTTTTGAAGGGCTGTTACAAATGAATTTAGAAATTTTTGTAACAGTTGTGGGTGAGAAATTCTGCTCGTGTTGATGCGCGGGTGGCCCTTCTGCTTGGAATGATGCAACTTCTTTGGTCTGAGTCTAACCTTGCTGCACACCAGGGAGTGGTCGGTGTCGCAGACTGCACTGTGGAAGCTGCGTGTGATTTGAACACTGCTTAAGGCGGCTCGCCTTGTGACAATGAGGTCTAGCTGGTGCCAACGACGTGATCTTGGGTGCCTCCATGAAACCTGATGACAGGGTTTAGTGTGAAAGAACGAGTTGGTGATGCAGAGGTTATGATAGGTACACAACTCAAGCAGTCTCTGCCCGTTCTCATTCATCCTTCCAACACCATAGCACCCAAGGCAGGAGGGCCATGAGTCATGGTCGGCCCCACACCTGGCATTAAAGTCCCCCAGCAGGAATAGGTGTTCGGTGTTGGGGATGTTGCTAATGGTGTTATGGAGTTCCTCGGAGAACTGATCTTTAGCTTCAGGTGGGGAGCAGAGTGTTGGAGCATAGATGATGAGTGGGTGTACTGGACCAGAGGTGGTGAGCGGTCGGATGGACTGTATGCGTTCCGAGCCATTTGAGGGAGGTTCTATCATGCTGAGCAAGGAGTGTATTGAGCTTTGGAGGCTGAATTTAAGAAGGATGTATCATGAATTTCTTTCAATCGTTGTTTACTATGAAAACAGACTCTCCTTGAGCCACTGGACTTCTAGCCAATTATATATCCTTTCAAACATGATGTTATTCCTTGCCTGGATTGTGGACTTGGCTGCCAAGTTTGTAAGAAACAGATATACAGGTAGGCCCTAACCTACAAAGACTCCTTTAATATCTGGAGTGAAACTGATGAAAAAATATTTTTTTGTTACCAATTTTTCTCCCCTGCCTCTGCTCCTTCTTGCTGAGGTATGGACCCACAAGAGCTGGTTACACAACGGTACCTTTCCCTAGAGGCCACTACTCATATGTGACTGTTGACAGAGATAGCAGGCTATGTGGACAACATCACAGCCAAGTTCGATCCTTCTTGATCCCACATCTACACACCCATTACTCCCACTTCTAATTGTCCATAAGCAGTTTCTAGGCAGAGATTAGGGGTGGGATCAATGGAAAAATCTGGTCTCTTTAACCTAGGGGTACTCAGACTAATTGTCCTCAGTACCTTGCTCGACGGCAGCGAGGCCTGGACAACGTATGTCAGCCAAGAGCGACATCTCAATTCATTCCATCTTCGCTGCCTCCGGAGAATACTTGGCGTTAGGTGGCAGGACCGTATCTCCAACACAGAAGTCCTCGAGGCGGCCAACATCCCCAGCTTATACACCCTACTGAGTCAGCGGCGCTTGAGATGGCTTGGCCATGTGAGCCGCATGGAAGATGGCAGGATCCCCAAGGACACATTGGACAGTGAGCTCGTCACTGGTATCAGACCCACCGGCCGTCCATGTCTCCGCTTTAAAGACGTCTGCAAACACGACATGAAGTCCTGTGACATTGATCACAAGTCGTGGGAGTCAGTTGCCAGCGATCGCCAGAGCTGGCGGGCAGCCATAAAGGCGGGACTAAAGTGTGGCGAGTCGAAGAGACTTAGCAGTTGGCAGGAAAAAAGACAGAAGCGCAAGGGGAGAGCCAACTGCGAAACAGCCCTGACAACCAATTTTATCTGCAGCACCTGTGGAAGAGTCTGTCACTCTAGTATTGGACTTTATAGCTACTCCAGGCACTGCTTCACAAACCACTGACCACCTCCAGGCGCTTACCCATTGTCTCCCGGGACAAGGAGGCCAAAGAAGAAGACTCAGACTAATTGGAGGCACCTGTCCATCTATTTAGTTAGGTGTGTCACTGCAACATCTAATGAAACAAAATGGAATAGATAAATAATTATGAACTGGTTGATACTCATTCCAAGAGCTATGACAATGTCCTTTTAACTCTGGGACTATAAATGGCTAATATTGGGACCAGGAGGAAGGACATAGAAAGCCACAAGACATAGCTAATTGCATAGAGATTTTTTTTTTGCAGGGACGACAGGAATCAGCTTGAGCAGCAAGCGAAAGTAGGATCAGGTTACAGGAGACATTTGGGAGCAGTACTACACTGTGGGCACCAGAGACTCAGATGAGATCAAGCCGTGGACAGCAATCCAGAGTAGGACCAGGCTGTGGGTGACATATAGGGCTGGAACTAGAATTAGATCCTGACCATGGGCAGCAATCAGGAGTTGGGCCTTTCTTCACGCAGCCTTGCATAATATCAATTCGGTGGGTTATTTTGTAGAAGTCTGTTAGGACAGTTCAATGAAAGGGAGAACAACTATCCTTTTGTCTGAAAATATTTAAGTACGTGTAACAAGTGCTAAGAAGTTTTCGTATGACTTGGAATCTTTTTAAGAAAGTTTTCACTGCACCATTTAAAAATATTTATTCTTAAAAGTCTCCTCTAAATTGCTGGTAAATTAACCAGATATACTGTCATAAATACCATCCAAATCCCTAGAATATGTATTTTATTTACAAAATGCTGCAGAATTTTCCAAATCTGTCACTGCCGGGCAGCTGGTCTTCAGGTATAATAACCTCCATACCTCCTCAGGAGGGTGAAGAGAGAAGAGAAGCACATTTTTGGGGGTGGGAGGTGTGAGAGGGGTAAAAATACAATTGATTGCTAATGTGAAGCTTTTGCACAGCCAATTACACTCCTACTAGCAGCGACCAGATCAGATTCTAAGAATAAAACATGAATTTGATGCCCTTTTCAATATTAACAAGGAGGTTAACAATTCACTGTATTTAGTATCACTAATGATATTACATCAATCTCTAAGGGTGGAAGAACAGAAGCTGCAGCTGACAGGTGTTTTAGTGTGAAATGATGTGTGAATTAACCCACTAATAAACTGTGAAACATTTTCAGTCAAGCCCACTAAAGCACATAATTACTAATTTTGTGTTTCTAGAGTGGGAGGAAGGTAAAATTACATTGTGTACACTCTGTACAAAGCAGTTTGGAGAAGGAAACTAAGTCAAACCAAAGCAGATGTACAGTTTCCCATTTTATCTCTGCAACTATGGTTGGAGAGCAAAGCAACTGAACCAGGGACACTGCCATATTCTTGGGAGGTGGTAGTCTGATTGCTAGCTTTTCATTGGAGGAGCAGTTTTCTGGGCATAGGGCTGCTAGCCAGTTTACACAACAGCCCTCTGTGAATCTTCTTAAAAGGTTTTATGGGTTCAAAGCTCTAATGTGGTCAGGTCATGGCCTGACAGTAACCTTAATTACTGCTCCCAGCACAGATCAGAAGGCAGGAGACCCACATGAATGAACAGGTTCACCTCAGAAAAATCTACCAGTCTAAATAGTTGTTCCTCTAGTGGAGAATAAAGTTAACAGATAGATGGTGTTGCCAGTTTTCACAGCAGGTGTGAAGAGGAGGGAAACAAGAATAGACTGACACATGCCTCCCATTATCAACAACTGTGTTCTCCTCGTCCTGCAGTATCAGATATTCCTGAGGTAGGTCCCGACTGAAATATTTGCTGGTGAGATGATTTCAGTTTTGCCGACATTAATCTGGAGGAAGTTTTGGCTTATACATGTCTTGATATCAGATGAACAATTGGATTTCATGATCTTTGGATCAATAAAAGAGGCAGGGAAACAGGGTTGGGTATCATCAGCATGCATGTGAAACCTAGTCACACGCTTGCAGAAAATATTACCAAAGGAGAACGGGTGTAAATGGTGAAAATGAAACCACCAAGAATGGACCCCTGGGAGACAGTAGAAGTGATTGTGAAGTAAAAGAGATGCTCTTGGAGGCAATGTGATGCCTGAATTGACTGCAACAGGTGTGGGTAGAACCTAGAGAGCACAGTTATGAATGCGGTGCGCAGAAAGATGTTGGAGAAAGAATGAGGGGTCAATGATTTTGAAGGTGATTGACTGGTTGAGGAGGATTAAGCTGCAGCTGCAATTATATCAAATGTTGTTTGTGATCATGATCAATGTAGCCTCAATGCTTTGTTGGACTGGAAGCCAGAATGGAGGTATTTGAACTTGAGAATTGGAAGTGTAGTAGTGAGGCAACAAAGTTTGAGGACTTTGGAAGGAAATGCAAGGTAGGAGATAGGGTGGTTGTTGGAGAGAATGGAATGGATCAAGTGGTTTCTTTGAAGTCAGTGCCAATAAGGTAGGGAGAGTGGTGGAAGAAAGAAACAGGTTGATGACAGTCACAAACATGAGGTTGAGGAAGTGAAATGCATCGCTCATGCATTAAAGAGAAAGGATTCAAGCATGCAGGTTGTAGCTTTCATAGACAAGATGCCTTTGCTGATGGTTGAGGATTGCAACAAATGGAATAAGTGAGGGCTGGGTTTGATTCTGGGCTGGAAGGACAGCTGGAGCTGTTGGAGGATGAGAAGTTGAGCCGTAGTGAGATATGCTATACAAATGGGTTCAACTTTAGACTTATACAAGACCATGGATTCATTGCATTTTAAGCCCAACAGAAGAATGTGAGTGTGGAGGAGGGAGATTTATGGAGGAAGTTTGTAGTGGAGAAGAGGCGTTTTGACTTATTCCGCTCTCCATGACAGGCTTGAACTATTAAAGAGTTTTGACCCAGATTAGGAGCAATGTTAAAACTTGAGGTGTCCCAGCCAGTTCTAGTGGAGGATACCCAGGCCTGCTGATTGCCAAGTGGTATTGAATTTACAGCCTATAGATTTGAGGCTGGAGAGGTGGCTGTTGCATTGTGCAGCACTCGGGTGAGAAATACTCTAGGATAAGATATAGAAGGGAATCTATAATGAAGATGAGACAGTTATGAAAGCATTCAACAGAGGAAGGATCAATTAAATTATAGATAGCTTGATTAGAAATGGTGCTTTAGAGTGAGTTGGGGTAGTTTTTCCAATGAGAAAATGAAGGGGGGTGGTCCAAGCAGAGGCAAGTATGTAAAAGGAGAGAAGGAAGTGTTCAGAGAAAAGCCCTGTCTACAACAGAAATCTTAAAGATTTTGAGGGCTTGGGTGTCGGAGAGTTGATGTTGAGGCTAAAGTTGAGGAAAGTGAGCAGGATATGGAGATCACTGATAGCGGGAAGGGTAAATTCAAGTAAAGGTTAAAGTCACAGGGGATTAGCACTCACTCGGTGAAGAAGCTGACATTAACAGAAAGATATTTTGGTGAGAGATGTGCCTGGGAGCCTAATGAGTAATGGACAGGGAGGTTCTTAAAGGAAAGATTTTTGGATGTGGCCAAGGATCTGGGGCAACATAGATAGGCTAAGGTGGGATCTCAAGATAAGCATTATGCCACCATTGTGGGCAGGGCATGGAGTGGAAAGTAAAGCCTTGCAGGGCAGTCTTGGTGAGGAGAAAGGTGATTTCAGTCAGACCCAGTATGTTGATGTGCTCCTGCAACATACCTTGTTCATAGAAGAACAAACTCTAGAAATGTTGGCCAGAGATTCATTGGGTGAATCAGGGGGATAACAGAAGAACCATTGGGATGTGGAGATGGAGTTGTTGGTAAGGTGCAAATGGGGGATAGTCGGATGCAAAGGAGAGTTGTGAGATTAGTCACAGAAAAGTGATGTGTGCAGGAAAGGTGTGAAGAGTGGTAACAAAGGCAGTTTTGGTATTTGCTGGAGAACAACCAGTGGTGTGTGTTTCAGTGGAACAGTGAAGGATGCCAAGATTGAGGAAGGCTAATAAGGAGAAGAGCCTTGTGAACAGGCAGTGCCACCTGTTCTGCAGTATAATAGAGCTGTAGACAATAATTCAAAACCATATGCACACCTCTAACAGCGTAATCTGTTTAAGGATTCCCCAAGATCCAAAAATAACTTTTGTGTATCCAAATAGAGCAGTTCCACAAGATGATAGAAGAACTGACCAATTATTTTATTTTATTTTTATTTAGAGATACAGCACTGAAACAGGCCCTTCGGCCCACTGAGTCTGTGCCGACCATCAACCACCCATTTATACTGATCCTACACTAATTCCATATTCCTACCACATCCCCACCTGTCCCTATATTTCCCTACCACCTACCTATACTAGGGGCAATTTATAATGGCCAATTTACTTATCAACCTGCAAGTCTTTGGCCTGTGGGAGGAAACCGGAGCACCCAGAGGAAACCCACGCAGACACAGGGAGAACTTGCAAACTCCACACAGGCAGTACCCAGAATTGAACCCGGGTCGCTGGAGCTGTGAGGCTGCGGTGCTAACCACTGCGCCGCCCATAAATTAATTGAATGGAGAAGTGCACAGAAGCTATTCTTTCAAAATTAAGAACAAAGTACCACAAAGCCTGATTCTCCAAAGACTCACCACCACCATCCATAAGGCACAAGCCATAAGTGCAGTAGAATGTTCTGCACTTGCCTGCCTGCTGCAGCTGCAACAACACTCAAACAGCTTGTCATCCTCCAGGGCAAAGCAGGTTGTTTGATCAGCAGCAGTTCCACCACCTTAAACATCCACTCACTCCACCATGGCTGCAGTGTATATTTCAACAGAATGCACTGCAGCAATTCACCAAGTCTTCTTGGGCAGCACCTCCCAAACCCACAACCTCCATCACTTAGAGGGACAAAGGCAGCAGCTGTATGACCATCACCTCCAAGTCACACACCATCCCGACTTGGAAATCTATGGTCACGTCTTCATAGTAGCTTAATCAAAATCCTGGAACTCCCTATCTAACAGCATTGTGGGAATACCTTCACCACATGTACTGCAGTGGTTCAAGAAGACGGCTCATCACCACCTTCTCAAGGACAACAATGCGAGCAATGCCCATATTCTCAGAATTTTAGTAGAAATCTTGAACAGAAAACCTGAAATTGTCATCTGTGGAGGGAACAGAGCACCTTCCAGGTACCATCATCACAACATCAAATGTTCACTCTGCACAGATGCTGACTGACCTGTTGTGTTTCTATGCTTTCCTATTTCTGTTTCACTCTCCCCAGACCACCATATATTTTTTAAAAATCAAGAGATTATTGGTGTTTGTGGAACCCAAGCCCAACAGGGGTCACCACCTTCAGGAGAGGAAGGAAGAAAGCTGAAGGAAGTGGAGATCAGTGAGTTTATTGTGTGAAATTAAACAGAGTGAGAATTGTTCATTGGCGCCAATAATAAATGAAATGGAATATGCAGGTGTACGAGGTAACACCTATTATTACAGAAACATCACTGAACGTTAAAGCTTCGTGTTACTGTTGACAATAGCCGCAATCTGTCTGCTCACCTCGCAATAGCCAGGACTGTGAAGACACTTTCAAAAGTTTACTTTCATCTTTTAATGGGTCGCACAGAATTTGGCGCCGACCGTCCAATCGGCAGCCTATTGAATTGCTGGACAGTCCTTTCAGCTTTCCTCCTATATGGTAACAGATCAAAGGCGGTGAAACATTTCACAGCGGGACAACAGCCGGGCTCATAAACATGTCTGTGACTCCGGTGGGCACAGAACCAGTGTGTGAAACTGCTCACAGGTTGTGATCAATAACCGCGGAACAATCTTTAGGGTTGGTTGGGTTGAGTAAGCGGGTCTCCTTGGTGCAGGTAGAGCAATTTCTGTGCGAATCGGCCAGATCAGAGAAATAGGCCTGATCAAAGTCTGTGCAGCACATGCCCACTTCTCGCTGCTTCTATCCAAGGCGAATCGTCCTGTGTCCCCGAAACAAAGCGATTTCTTTCAGAGAATTTCCACCCGAGATTATCTCTGCACTCTGAATCTTGCACATACTGGTCTCGTTTAGCGCTGCATAGTGCAATAAATTGTTATTTAAAGTATGCATGGTTCGTAAATAAGGCGTGAATCTGAGATCTGAAAGCCTTGATTGACTATCAGTTAACTTATGTGTGAATGCTGCCTTTGAAGGTGTTGCTGCATTCACTGTCGGAGGGCGGGACATAGCAGCAAGTTGTCTCTGTGTCTCAACGGGGGAAAGTTACAAACGGAAGAGGAATATAAACACTGAAGTCCGTGTGAAACTTCAGAGAAAACATTATTTGAATCAACAGGAGTTATGTGTAATCGTTTTTGGACAGCTCGTGCTGTGTTACAGTGTCAAAGGAATTACTAAGCGAAAAAAGACTTAAGATCCATATAATTTGCCTTCGACCAGTCGCATGATACAATGATAATGGAGTTGTTGACTAATTTCTGCAGTTAGTCTACAATAGACCCAGCACGAAGTAAGGACAGATCCAGGAAAAGTTTTGAGAAGCTTGGGCTCAAAGTTACATGTTCATACCAAGCATGCTACACTTTACCAATGTCAAGTATTTCACTTTTATTTGTCTTGACCGAAGGAAATGCCAACATTGAATTCCATTGTCCCTTTTTTGAGAAAAAAAAACAAGTATATGCACCAATTTCAGTTGTGGCGCAGTTTGGAGCACTCTTGCCTCTGAGTTAGAAGGTTCCAGGTTTAAATCCCACTCCAAGGCTTAAGCAAAAAAAAATCAAAGCTAACACTACTGTACTGAGGGAGTGCTGTGCTGCCGGAAGCTCTGCTTTTTGGAAGAGATATTAAACTGAGGGTGAACAACACAATTAAACTGAGGCCTTGTCTACCCCCTCAGGTGGACATAAAAGAGTGGATGGCACTATTTTGCAGAAGAGTGTGGGTGGGTGGTTATCCCTCGTGTTCAGCCTAATATTTATCCCTCAATCAGCATTACAATTAAATTATCTGGAAAATATATTGCTGCTTGTGGAAGCTTGCTGTGTCCAAACTGGCTGTTTTCTACACTACAGTAGTGACTACACTTCAAAAGTACTTCATTGGCTGCAAAGCACTTTGAGACGTCTGGTGTTCATGAAAGGCACGATATAAATGCAAGTTTTCCTTCATACAAAAAAAAGCGGAGTCTGTTTGAAAGAAAATGCCCAGTTTGAACCCAGTGATGAGAACAGTTGATTCAACAACTGTTCTTTGGGCCTCCTTATCTCGAGAGACAATGGATACGCGCCTGGAGGTGGTCAGTGGTTTGTGAAGCAGCGCCTGCAGTGGCTATAAAGGCCAATTCTAGAGTGACAGGCTCTTCCACAGGTGCTGCAGAGAAATTTGTTTGTCGGGGCTGTTGCACAGTTGGCTCTCCCCTTGCGCCTCTGTCTTTTTTCCTGCCAACTACTAAGTCTCTTCGACTCGCCACATTTTAGCCCTGTCTTTATGGCTGCCCGCCAGCTCTGGCGAACGCTGGCAACTGACTCCCACGACTTGTGATCAATGTCACAGGATTTCATGTCGCGTTTGCAGACGTCTTTAAAGCGGAGACATGGACGGCCGGTGGGTCTGATACCAGTGGCGAGCTCGCTGTACAATGTGTCTTTGGGGATCCTGCCATCTTCCATGCGGCTCACATGGCCAAGCCATCTCAAGCGCCGCTGACTCAATAGTGTGTACAAGTTGGGGATGTTGGCCGCCTCGAGGACTTCTGTGTTGGAGATACGGTCCTGCCACCTGATGCCAAGTATTCTCCGGAGGCAGCGCAGATGGAATGAATTGAGACGTCGCTCTTGGCTGACATATGTTGTCCAGGCCTCGCTGCCATAGAGCAAGGTACTGAGGACACAGGCCTGATACACTCGGACTTTTGTGTTCTGTGTCAGTGCGCCATTTTCCACACTCTCTTGGCCAGTCTGGACATAGCAGTGGAAGCCTTACCCATGCGCTTGTTGATTTCTGCATCTAGAGACAGGTTACTGGTGATAGTTGAGCCTAGGTAGGTGAATTCTTGAACTACTTCCAGAGCGTGGTCGCCAATATTGATGGATGGAGCATTTCTGATGTCCTGCCCCATGATGTTCGTTTTCTTGAGGCTGATGGTTCGGCCAAATTCATTGCAGGCAGCCGCAAACCTGTCGTTGAGACTCTGCAGGCACTCTTCAGTGTGAGATGTTAAAGCAGCATCGTCAGCAAAAGAGGAGTTCCCTGATGAGGACTTTCCGTACTTTGGACTTCGCTCTTAGACGGGCAAGGTTGAACAACCTGCCCCCTGATCTTGTGTGGAGGAAAATTCCTTCAACAACTGCAGCATCCTATTAATGGAAAGACAACCCTTTGCACCTTAGCACAGTCTAAGAGTTATCTATATTTTAAGGCGTGCCTAGCTGTTTTCCTATTGGGACATAACAATAAAAGTTGGCCATACTTCAAAATTGAATTGGCATTTTTGATCTATATACTAAGTCAATCAGGAAAATTGTTTTCTTCAAAGCTAACTGAAAAATTAGTTTAATTATGGAGCACTTCTTGATTGACATACGCGACTCAGAACTTTCGTAAACAATGACTTTTTCAGCATTTTTTGTTTATGTAACCTTATATTTATTATAGACTGCATAAATCAGCAAGCACAATGCCTCAGATTTTGCTGCCAAAATAATGGCGACTTCAATGATGCTCAGTGTTATTAATCAACCAGCAACATGTGGTGAGGAACAGATAACCCCATCAATTGTGAATCACCACAAATTGCTGGATGATTTGCCATTTGATCTTGGGAAAATGACAGGCCACCCTCAGTTTCCTTGTGAATTTCATGAAATTACTGTGTTTGTGCATTAACTTGCTCATTAAACATGCCTCAGAAATATAGGGCTGCTGCTTAACAATGCACATTTTTTTTAATAACAAGGTGACAAGATTTATGTTCCTGCAATACCAGTCCACCTCTTTGGTTGTTAAAGGGATCAATCGAAACTGTGCAGTCTCATTCTTACAGGTAGTAAATGGTTATTAGAAATTTTTTTAATGGGTCTTATCCTTGGGCCCTGACTCCCACCATGTTGCTAGACCGTGCTCCCAAGTCCCAACTCCAGTTCTTGTGGACCCCAGAAACTGCCACTTCCAAATCTACAGTGCATTTCCTACCCACACAAAATCCTACATCATTCTCCTAGATGGTCCCAGTTCCTGAGACTTCTGTCCCCAATGGTTCCAGTTCCCAGACATCCTCCCTGTAGTGCTCCTGATGTCATATGCCATCTTCTACTACTCCCTGACTCAATGACCCCTCAAAGTGCTGGTAGAACCTGAAATCTCATCCTGTTCCCAATGGTCCCAGACCCCAGGGTTGCCACCAGTTTTGATAAATCAGTGGCCCTGGTAATGCTGCTCAGCATATCACCCTGTTCTTATAAAATTTTTGATTCACTACGTGCAATGCATAGGATGGCAGGCAATAATAATAGATACATTAGACTTTAGTGAGTACTTTTTTAAATGTATGTTAAAATGGGTAAATAACAATGCTTATACAAGATTTTGCTTTTATTTCAGTTCTAATTCTAAAATATCCAAGCCATATTATCTACAGTTTCAGCTGCTGTCTGCACATAATTTGATTTACTGTAATCAGTTCATTTAAGGATATGTGCAAAACTGTGCAGTGTCAATGATTAATGTTGAGCCATGGACTAACAGACACATTTTTATTAGAACTTCTGCGTGTCAATATTTGCCATAATTATACATCCTATAGTTTGCATACTTTCAAGTATATTGTTTTGGCATTAATAAAGACAACAAAGAGTTAATACATTTTATTTCTTGTGCATTTCCAAACATGAGAACACAGAATGGCCATTAAACTTTATTTAAAAAAAAAATGATAAAATACATTTGTGACATGCATTTCAAGTACATAATTCAATACAAAGTGTGACTGGTGATCCCAGAGGGTTGCATTATAAGTGTAGAGAAACCAGATGTCATCTGTTCTATTTCTAAGTCAAGTACATAGTTGTGGACTGAAAAGGGTTGATTTTAGCTCCTGGTGGGAAGCTGATGGCAATCCTGCATGTGAGTGTGTGGGAAGCCAGGCAGATTTTAACTACCAGGCTTCAATTACATATCGCCAGTCAGCTGTTCAGTGTAAAGTAGCAACTAGCTAGCAGAGGACAAAAATCGGGCAGGTCAGAGGCTGCCCAGCAGCATTGGAAGAAGGCCGGTGGCAGCAAGCTAAGTCTGCGGATGATTGGTGCTCGGAGAATCTCATGCTGGAGCTGGTTGGGCAAGAGAGCCTGTGGCAAAAGAGACCTAGAATTCCCTTAATTGTGGGCCCTGGAAGACTACTTTTTAGCTTACTTGCCTGAGTAGACCTTGCTGGCTTTTTGCCTAGTTTGACCTGGAGGGGCAACTGTAGCAGGCCTCCCGCTCAGGAGACAGTTAAAATTCCATTGGGCTTCCAAGTATGCCATGGGACCCCAGTTTCAATGTATTATTTAGGATCCTATTGGGGTCCAACAGGAGTTTCATCCACCACCAAAACTTGCAATGGGAAATGGAACCACTCCATTTTAACTGCTCTCCTGTTCTATTCCCACTGATAAGGGAGAGTTAAGATTGCCTCCTAAATATTAAAGTTATTCTGTCAAGTAATTCAAACATTGTATGAAAATTACAAATGTGCTAGAACATGTATCATATTATGTAGACACAACAAAGACCTCCAAGCTGTTATGCACATTTGCCTACGTCAGTATAGTGTTTTGAATAATACCATTAATGCTGCCTTATTCTTGCATTAAGAAATAAAAAATAGTAAATGAAAATGAAAAAATGCCTTCCATGCTTGTTCAAATAAAGGCTGTGGAAAAATGACAGTGTAATTTTGTCATTAGATACATTTTCTCCCTCATTCTCCTGGTGTCACTGACTCTTGCTGGTGTATGGACCTTGAGAGTGTTCCAGTATCTCACTATTGTTCGTGCATGAGCTAGACAGTGAGCGCCAGTATGCTATTCGAATACAGAATGCAATACAGCACAATGTCTATAAAGTCACTACTGTCAGCAAGGGTCAATGATTAGCCTGATGGTTGGTGGAGAGGGCATTGAAGCCAAATATTACTGCAGAAGAGATCAACTAACTCAGCACAGAGCAGCTGGTCAGAATGGCTACATGCTGTATTTTGCGATTTATTTAACATTTAGACCACTGGGAGGACCAGTTTTTTCATTCATAATTCTCTAATGACATTATTTATTTCACAAAACATAAACAAAATATATTTATCAATATTCTACACAACACATGAAAGATGTGCTGTTTGAATTCAATTCCAAAATTCATTTTAGACCCTTGTTGGTTTATCAAAATCTGAAAAGTAGTAGCCTCGTAGTTGCATACAGGGACTGATGTCTATGTTGTTACAGAACACAAACTTCTCAGATAATCACACCATTACCCACTATACCTTCGGCACAAGATCCTGGAATGTGAAAGGGATACAGGGAATAACCTTTGTTCCTGCTTTTCTGCTGAGCAGAAGTGGGGTATTCTGCATGAATTGACCTTGATTGGGGTGGGGTGTGGGGACAGGAGGTTGTCACTGAAAGCAATCTGATTTAAATTGAAAGTCATCCAATTGTGCAAAGCAGCGCTTTTATGAGCTACATTCATCACTGCATGTAATGCCACTGGAGTGGAATGAGCCAATGAGATTGGGGTTGTGAATTTCGAATGCACAAGGTGGGAATGTGGACAGGGCAAGGAGCTTGGGTCACGAAGAGATCAGAGTGAGTGGGCAGAATTTTGTCCACCCCAGGCCAATTGAGGCCCTTAAGTGGCCAATTAAAGGCCTCTTCCCAACTCCACCTCAGTTTTGCGGAAGGCGGAGGGGCCCGCAGCTGCGGGGAGACATCACCTGGTAAAGCCTGGTGGCCTCCTAGCAGGGTTGGGGGGTGTGGGGCTTCTCCTTTGGAGGCAATTCAGAGCCCCGAAGGGCCTCCCCATGGCGATCATTGTCACCCTCCCCACGGGGAAGACACCACCGCACCCTCACCAACCCTCCCCTCCAAACCTTGTCACTGGGGCCTGCCAGTTCCCAGTGGCACTGCCAGTACTGCAGAACTGCCAGTCTTCCGATTGGCTGGCAGCTTTGGAAGCGGTTGCTCATCCCTTAAAGGGACGGTGTCCCCAAGGCTGGCAGTTAATTAGCTGCCTGCTATCAAATGGCTTTGGGGGTCTGATGGAGGACCGAGGAGGGGTCTCCTCCTGCCTTCTGGCCCACCACTGGGACCTCCATTGCCAGAATAAAATGCAGCTCGGTGAGCGTTCCCTCTCCCCCTCCCCTGTTCACTTTACTGTAAAGAAAAAAGGCCCTTTAGGTTTGTCCACAACAAAATAACAGTTGAAGTTGAGGTGGGATGGGTAACCTTGTTATTTAATGTGGAACTGGAAACCAACCCTGTTCTTCCTGATACATATTAATAACCTAGACCTTGGCGTACAGGGCACAATTTCAAAATATGTGGATGATGCAAAATTTGCAAGTATTGTGAACCGTGAGGAGGATAGTGTAGAACTGCAAAAGCACATATTTTGGTGGAATGGGCGGACAAGTGCAGATGAAATGTGAAGTGATTCATTTTGGTAGAAAGAACGCGGAGAGACAATATAAAGGGTACAATTCTAAAGGGGGTGCAGGAGCAGAGGGACCTGGGTGTATATGTGCAGAAGTCATTGAAGGTGGCAGGATAGCATCCTAGGCTACAAAAGCAAGGAAGTTATGTTAATCTTATATAAAACACTGGTTCGGCCTCAACTGGAGTGTTGCGTCCAGTTCTGGGCACCACGCCTTTGGAAGGATGCGAAGGCTTTAAGAGAGGATGCAGAAAAGATTCACAAGAATGGTTCCAGGGATGAGGAATTTCTGCTACGTAGATAGATTGGAGAAATTGGGACCTTTTTCCTTGGAGAATTGGTTGAAAGGAAATTTGATAAAGTGTTCAAAATCATGAGGGGTCTGGACAGAATAGATAGGGAAAAAGTGTTCCCATTGGTGGAAGGGAGCTGAAAAGGAAGAATGTGCAGGGCTACGGAGAGAAGGCGGGGGAGTGGGGCGAGGTGAATTGCTCCAAGAGAGAATCCAACCATCTCCCCATGACAATCAATGGCATTAACATAATTGAATCCTCCACTATCAACATCCTGTGGGTTACCATTAACCAGCAACTGAATTGGACCAGCCATATAAATACTGTGGCTACAAGAGCAGGTCAGAGCCTTGGAATTCTGCGGTGAGTAACTCACCTCCTGACTCCCCAAAGCCTGTCCACCATCTACAAGGCACAAGTCAGGAGAGTGATGGAATACTCTCCACTTTCCTGGATGAGTGCAGCTCCAGCAACATTCAAGAAACTTGACTTCATCTAGGACAAAGCAGCCCACTTGATTGGTATCCCATCTACCACCTTCAACATTCACTCCCTCCATCACCGATGCACAGTGGCAGCAGTGTGTACCATCTACAAGATGCACTGCAGCAACCTACCAAGGCTCCTTAGACAGCACCTTCCAAACCCACAACCTCTACCACCTGTAAGGACAAGGACAGCTGCTGTCCCTCATCTGAGCCTCGATCTGGTGCTCAGCATCAGCAAGAAAGTTTACATTAAGAACATAAGCGAATAAGAAATAGGAGCAGGGGTAGGCAATATGCCCTCTCCAGCCTACTCCGCTGTACAATAATTTCATGGCTAATTTTCATCCTCATTTCCACTTTCCTGTTTGGTCCCTGTACCACGTGGTTCCCTTAGAGTCCAAAAATCTGTCTATCTCAGCCTTGAATATACTGAGCATCCACAGCCCTCTGGGGTAGAAAATTCCAGAAATTCAGAAGCTCAAAGTGAAGAAATTTCTCCTCATTTCAGTCCCAAATGACCGATCCCTTATCCTGAGACTATGCCCTCTAGTTCTAGACTCTCCAACTCGCGGAACATCTACCCTGTCAAGTAAAACAACAATAAGAATAAATATATGGGAACACCACCACTCGCAAGTTCCCCTTCAAGTCACACACCATCCTGACTTGGACCTATAGCAGCGTTCCTTCACTGTGGCTGGATCAAAATCATGAACTCCCTTCCGAACAGCACTGTGGGTGCACCTACCCCACATGGACTGCAGCGGTTCAAGAAGGCAGCTCACCACCACCTTCTCAAGGGCAATTAGGGATAGGCAATAAATGCTGGCCTAGCCAGCGATGCCCACATCACATGAATGAATAAGAAAAATGGATCGAGAACCAGAGGGCACAGATTTAAGGTAATTGGCAAAACAAGCAATGACGATATGAGGAAAAACTTTTTCATGCCGTGAGTGGTTAGAATCTAAAATGTGTGGTGGAGGCAGGTTCAATCGAGGCATTCAAGTGGAATTGTTTATCTGAAAAGGAAGAATGTGCAGGGCTACAGGGAGAAGGCGGGGGAGTGGCACTAAGTGAATTGCTCTTTCAGGGAGCCAGCGCAGACACGACAGGCCAAATGGCCTCTTTCTGTGCTCTAACCATTCTATGAACTGTTTGCTTGATCCTAGCACCCGAGGGGTTACTTTCCAAATTCCTCTTGATATACTGTTAGGGAGAGGGATTTTGCACTATTAGTGACCAAGTAGTTTGTTCAAGCATCTATAAGACTGTAATTCAGTTCATCCAAAACTCTGTTGCCGGTATCTTATTCCACACCAAGCCCATCTCACCCATCATCCCTGTCTTCACTGATTTACACTGGGTCCTGGACCCCAACACCTTGCTGAAAATTCTCATCTTCATATTTAAATCACGTTATGCCTTAACGTCCATCTCCACCCCCACATCTGTTCCTTCCCTCATCTCTGTAAATGGTGGGGTGAAGTGAGCGGGGATGCACAAGAGGCCAGAGCTGGAGAAACAGTGAGTACTTGTTGTAAAGCTGGGGAATGTTACAAAGATAGGGAGGGATGAGGCCATGAAAGGATTTAAACACAGGATCAGAATTTAACATCTGAGGCATTGGGAGGCTGGCAGCCAATGTAGGTCATTGAGCACAAAGTGATGGGTAAGCAAGAGAAGTCGTAGGATAGATCAGGGGTACTCAATTGGGTAGGCTGAGCATTTTGTGGATCCCTAGAGCTCAGGGGTCTGTAAGAATGTTTAAGTAGTCTGCCAAAAATAAAGGTTGAACATGTAGAATGTGGGCCTCGTGCAATCCACCTATGCCTCTCCTTCTAATGAACTTTTAAACCCATGCTTGAGGGCCATGGCCATTTGATTTAGCCAGCAGCCAGTAACTGAGCTTTGCCACTCACGTAGGCGCCAAAGTGCTCGTAGCTGCAGTCCCTCACCTAAGCCTCGATCTGGTGCTTAGCATCAGCAAGAAAGTTTACATTAAGAACATAGCGCATAAGAAATAGGAGCAGAGTAGGCAATATGCCCTCTCCAGCCTACTCCGCTGTACAATCATATCATGGCTAATCTTCATCCTCATTTCCACTTTCCTGTCTGGTCCCTGTATCTCATGGTTTTCTTAGAGTCCAAAAATCTGTCTATCTCAGCCCTGAATATACTGAGCATCCACAGCCCTCTGGGGTAGAAAATTCCAAAAATTCAGAAGCTCGAAGTGAAGAAATTTCTCCTCATTTCAGTCCCAAATGACTGATCCCTTATCCTGAGACTATGCCCTATAGTTCTAGACTCTCCAACTCGGGGAAACAGCCTCTGAACATCTATCCTGTCAAATAAAACAACAATAAGAATAAATATATGTTTCATTATAGAACTAATTTTCAGACAGGAAAAAATACTTGTGTTACGGGGTGGGGGTAGGGCACGGGGGTCCATGGAATTTTTATAACACGGGAGGGGACCTCAGAAGCAAAAAAGGTTGAGAATCCCTGCTTTATTGGCTGTATGGCTAGGTCATTTCCTTCCTCTTGTGGGGAAACACGTCAACTGAAATACAGAGCTCACCACAGGTGTCCTCACCACAAGTAAATTCATTACAGCACTGGACCATCACCCACAAATTTGCATTTAATAGGGCAGAATTTAATGTTGAAGTGGTGGCCCTGCCCATCAGCTGGAAAGCCAGGGGGGTGGCAGGACTGCCTCCGCCGGGCCTGAAAGCCACGCTGCTATTTTTTTTAATGCTTCTGCCCCTCTGAGGCAGAAAGTCTCACCTCCAAAAACTGCTGGCCAATCAGAGGGCCGGCAGCTCTTCAGTCCCAGCAGCATCACTGGGAGTGGTGGCCACTGCTGGGAGTGCATGCAGCAAGATGAACCATGATGGATATCGGCCTGGCAGCAGGTAAGTGGGGTCGGGCCTCCCCGGGGACAACTAGCCAGGCCCCGGCGAGGGTTGGGGGGAGCTCGGAATGTAGGATGGGGGTGGGAGTGTGTTGTTTTATTGGGGATGGCCCGTGCTGCTGTTGGGGGGCCTCCATGATCAGGAGGGCGGTCCCAGCCTGCAATGAAGCTGCCAGGTATTACTAGACAGCCTCCTCAGGTGCTGAAGTGCCCATCCATTGCTGGTAAAATACCAGCGGTGGCAGCAAGAGGCCCTTAAGTGGCCATTAATTGGCCATTTAACGGCCTCAATTTAGGTAAGGGTAGGCAGGCCAGTTATCACCTCCCTTGCCACTGGTAAAGTAGCAGCAGGGTCGGGTAGAAGACGGGCATGGCGTCCCACCTCCCACATGATTCCCCCCCAACCCCCGCCGCTTTCTAGCCAGCTTCTGGGGTCAGAAGGGGATGTGTTAAATTTCAGTCGTTAAGTGAATATTAACTTTATTCATGTATGTTTTTGTCCTGTTTACAGGGAAAATTTAAATTTAGTTTGGGTCAGGATAATCCCAATTCAATTCTCCACTATTCAGACAATAGTAACATGCCACATGACATATTACTGTCAGACACTTTTGGTGTACTGTAGAAGAGTGGATTCACAAAAGTCTGTGTACATCACCTGAATCAAATCCTCCTTTTGAAGCCAGATTTAAGTTCACTTTTCAGATATGAGATTTTTAACTGCTGTCTCATAAATCCAAACAGTACAGCTATCATGCCAAAATGCTTTGTTGTTGTGTTCCTAAGGCTGTTGTAATATAACAAAGTGAAGTATTTTCTTTCCAGTTACAGAATAAATGTGAAGATATTTAAGAAGCATGATATAAGGAAACTGCGCGTTTCATTTATGCTGAAGCTCTGAGTGAAACGAGTTATTTTGTTCGGATAACTTTATTAAATATTCTGAACTGAATGCCAGATGGTGAATAGACATTGCTTTTATTTACAATTCCCCATTCGGCAATCTCCTAATCGGACTGTGTCATAGATGCACTTATGTTACATCCAATGATACAGCCATTATCTAGGATGGTTGGGGCAATCCTGGCCAACATTTAGCAGAAACTGGGTTGTTAATTCCCACCTCACCAGCAAACCACCATCTCACCCATCTTTATTTTGAAGTGCCACTTCCCAGCAGAGACATCCATTTGGCTCCCTCATCTTTCCCATCTGGTGCCCCTCTCATTATTTTGTCAGTGGCTGCACTTATGCTTACTCCAAGTTGCTCTGTGTTCCTCCTATAAGTAGGTTACACAATAGTGCTGGTTGAGACTTTACAACAGGTTGCCTTCCAATCTCTCAGCTGGGAGCAGTGGAGATTGTGGGGAAACATTCCTGTGAGATAGTTTACTGTGTTGCAAAGGCTACAGAAAATGTAATTGTTTTAGTAAGTATTTGCACATTATCAAAGAAAATATGTTCAACGTAACAGATCCCCTCATTATGTAGCAAATAAATTAATAAGCTGATATGTGAAAAGGAATTGTAGGTTCCAAACAACACTTAAAACACATCACTTCCCTTCATTATCTAATTCCTAACAATAAGTGTTTGGCAAACAAATTAAAATGCATTTGCCAAACAGTGCCCTTAAATGAACCACAAAATTATGGATTTCCAGTTTTGATTCAACAGCTCATGACTCACCACATACACTACCCAAACAAATTCAGATTGCTCCTTTTGAACTGAAAGTAGAGAAAGTAAAAGAAACATAAAGAAAACTTTACAAAGGGTACAATGGGCAAACTTTACATAGAATATACAGCACAGAAACAGTCCATTTGGCCCAAACAGTCTATGCCAATGTTATTTCTCCAGTCAAGCTTGGCAGAATAGTTTAATTTGTTGGCAGGGAATATGATGTTGGATACTTCAATTAATTTTAAAATCAATGCCCACACTGAAGAAGATATTTAGGACACATTTCCTGAGTAGATTAAATTATAAAAATGAGTTCTTAGAGACTAACAACAGGGAAGCATTTGTGTGCTAAATTTAAGTTGTTTGGAGCCTGCTGTTCCCTAGTAAACGTAAAGAATGATTTAACTTCTGATGTATTGATGCTTGTAGTTAGATATCATTTTACTGTACAATAAAAGTGCAATATCATATAAATCACTCATTATTATGAAACATAATAGAAATCTTCAAAAGGAGCATCTGTTTTATAATAGAATAAATTAATCTTTCTACTAATTATACAGGTAACTGTAACATTCAGGAAGACGCTACTGGTTAATCTCCCTAATAAAAGAAATGGAAGTTTATTTTGAAGAACAGATGTATAGGTTTAAAGTGTTACTGAAATGTTGCTTTCACCTTGCGAAGTGTATCTTGAATCTTGCGTGAGTGCCATTCAGTTGACGACTGGTAAAAATTAGTTTTATTTTCCGCAGCAAGAACTTGGATGTCCGCTCCGCTGAAATTATATATTTGTTGCCTCAGATGAGTTTGCAGCTCCAGATCAGGGGTGAACACATACAGTTTCTCTTGGAATGCACGAATCTGACTAACCACCTTTGCTATTTTCCTTAAAATCAAAAATATAAGAAATGTGTAAGTATCACTTATTACAAATATGGCAGATTGGATACCAGACACTGATACAGAACCATTATTATTACAGACCACTGTCCTAACACCATAACCTCACAGTAAAGGAACAGCTAACTATTGAAAATTTCTGTTATGAGAAGTGAGCAGCATCATTAACAGGAGAGAATAGTGTTACTTAATTGCTGCTTTGGTCTGAGGTCCTGCTTTACCAGATTCACCAATTTGGGTATTCAGGCTGGAATTTTACCCCCCTACCCCAGGAGTGGGCTGGGAGGCGGGGTGGTATAATACCAGCAGTGGCCGGGCACTTCACCACTGGTGGTGGCCGCCCACTTAAACCTGGCAGCCTCCTTGCAGGCTGGGGGAGTGGGGGACGTGGGGGGTGCGGGCCCTCCTGGCTGGGCACTCTGTGTCCCACGCAGAGTCCCCACAGCAGGACAAGCCGCCCTTGCTGGAATACATCCCCCCGCCCTCTGGGACCCAGCCGATTGTCTCCAGCGAGGCCTGAAACCCCACTCACCTTTATTGGGGCCAGCATCCATGCTGCTCCTCTCGCTGGGTGCGGTTCCAGCAGTGGCCACCGTTCCTGGTGGCACTGCTGGGACTGAGGAGCTGCCGGTCCTCTGATTTGCCAGAGGCTCTTCGAGGCAGGACTTCCTGCCTCAGCGGGGCGGAAGTCCCAACTGAGGCCAATTAAGGGCCTGGGCCATGTAAATTTACAGCGTGTCTTCCAGGCCCGGTGGTGGTGTGCTTACCCCCGACTTTTAGCTGGTGGGCGGGGCCTCCAGCACAATGTAAAATTCTTGCCAAAGAGTCTCAGGATTATAGAGGGAGGGAATGTATGGTAAAGGAAGGGTGTGTAATATAGCATACTGGCAGATTAGGGGAAAATATTAAGGGCTGATTCTTGTTCTCCCATCGCCGGGAGCGGCAATTGGTGAAGAAAATGGCGGCCAGCACGCACATTTCCCACGCCGCCGTGATTTTGCGTCCGGCACCTACTTAGCATATGCGCGCCGGCCGCCCACCTCGCATCCCCTCTCCCCAATTACATGTCGGGGGCAGCCTTGGCGATGCGTTCACGGTGTCACCTGATGAAGTAGCAGGTACTGGCACTCTTTCTAAAAGGCTGCCAGCTCTGCAAACCCCATAACATAGTGCAGAGTTGACCCTTTCTTCCCCCCAAACATAACAGAATGCAGAGTTGACTCTTTCCCCACCTCGGTGACGCCAGCTTTCCCTGGACGGGAAAGTGAAGGCGCATGAGTGCTGCACATCGTGCTGAAGATTGGGAACGGAAGGTAAGAATGCTGCAGATTACATTTTAATTAGTGCAAAAATGTAATTTAAATGTGCAACCTTGGTTCCCATTGCAGAGCAGCAGAGGGGCCGCCATGGAGCTTCCCCGCCGCTGGGAAGATCGGGCCCAGCAATCCCAACGTCGGGTTCCATGGCGGGCCGCTGCCACTCCGATTCTCCCAGCTGCGCCCACCCCTCCCCGCTACGGCACCCGATGTTGGGCTGGGAACAAAATCCAGCCCTAAGAATTTTTATACTCTTATGAAGAGCTTGGTCGAATATTCCCAATAGAAATAAAACACTGATGGGCTCTGGTGGCCTTAAAATTTAACTTTGAATTATTATAGTCAAATTATTATAGTGGCAATTTTTTCATGGATAGGTTGAAAGCTGAACTCTTGCCTTTCAGCTGTCGATGTTTAATACAGAATTTAAGAGAACAGAAACATCGTAGTGCAAAATTCAATTATCATTCATTTTACAACATAAATATAACTATTTGGACCAGCTAAACTACTTCCTGGGCAAGAACAACCCAGTATTTCTGAAAATGTTAATGACTTTTCTAAGTTTGCCGTACTCACCTTAGTTTTGGCCATTTGTAAGTGCCATTAGCCATGGTAAAAGCACCAATTTCTAGTTGTTGGACATGCATTGCCAGAATGCGAGCACAAGGTATTGTTGGTTGTTTCCTGAAACTATCTCCCTCCATCAGACAAAGGCTGTCACTCTTCAGGAAAACCTGATAAACCATATCAAAAGTGTTCAATAATTAGAAAATACACATCATATACTTACTCAAATTCAGATCATGTTTAATTTATGTACGTTTCTTGGAATTCAATTATTTTGCATACTAGAAAGAGGTGTATGTGGTGCTGACTTAAACAGATAGGAAAAATTATCAGCCAATTTTGAGTAGCACTTTTACACATATGGGCTGGGATTTTGAGTCCCGCGGCATTCCCGAAAGCAGGACTGGAAGTTGGAGAGAAGACAAGGCATGCAGTGGAATGCATGGTACCATGATTGTGCACAAAGTTGACGATTGCCATTTTTTATGTGCTTGGATGTGTCATGCAAAAGTCAGTCCAGAATGAGTGATGTGAATGCATGTATACAATGGGTGTGATGCGTCTTTTGACATGTCATTAAATCTGCAGTTTCCTGCAGGATAAATGCACCCAGAACCAACATAAGCAGGCAAAGACAGGAGGAAGTGTCTCATACATCAGGGTCCTGACACCGGCTGAGGAGGTGGTAGCAGAAACAGCGAGAGAGAAGGGAGGAAGAGTAATCGCAGATGACAAGGTAGGATCCTCAAGGCGTAAGGAAGTGTCATCTTCAGTCTTGCAGCCATATGTGCAGCCCAAAGGAAAGTGAGTGAACTCATGTTCAGCTGATGCTTAATGTGCCTCTGTTTGTGTCTCCACTGCAGCGATTAGACACTGAGGAGCAGTGCTGAAACTAGGCTTAAGGTTGGTCAGGGCGGGAGGGGTCTTGGCAGTGTGCCTTTGAACGAGGGACACTCCCCCCAACCCCTGGGAGTCAGCCCGCACGGTTTTTTGTGCCGTGCTTCCTGTGCAGTGACAGGCCGCCTGCTGCACAGGTAATTGTGGATACGGTGGGAAGAGGCCCTTAACTGGGGGTTAATTGTCCAGTTAAGGGCCTCAGTTGGAAGTGGGGTGGGAAGGCCATTCACATGCCTTCCTGCCACGGACTAAATTTCGGCAGAGACGGGATAGTGGCAGCAAACCCCCTGCCACCATCCCACCCGATTTTATGCTCTCTCTGCTTCCAAACCCACCGCGGGGGACAGCATAAAATTTCACCCAAAAACTTGTGGTAAAAGCATACGAAAGCAGCGGATGATGAATTGGGAATTACTGAAATTGCTCTCTGCTGCAAAACTTAATTATATATAAAGGCCACCATTGATAAGCACCAAAGGTGTTTTATGAGATTCTACTTATTTGCAAAAAAAGGCAGCTGGGGGTATTGTATCTTTACATTTCAATATAAATACTTCTGATTCAGTTCACAAATGTGCGCATTTGCCTTTTTCATTGCTGATTTTATGGTAAAAGTATTTATCTAGAGTTATATATCGGCGACATATTTTGTATTTTTTTCACTTGCTAGATGAGATGACCTGCTAGATAGTATTTTACAGGAGCAATTTTTAACTGCAGAGCGATACACTGAAAGGCGAGTGAATCTACAGAAATTTTTTTAAAAAGTCAACGGTTATTTAATAAGGTTACAGCAGACCTAGAAAACCAGATACATTTTCCTGGTATTTTACACTGTAGATAATCAACTGACTTTAACAAGGGCCTATCATGGATGAGCTGGACATACAGCCAACCAAATCGGAACTCAGTGATGCCATTGATTCCCTAGCCAGCGGAAAAGCCCCTGGGAAGGACAGCATTACCCCTGAAATAATCAAGAGTGCCAAGCCTGCTATACTCTCAGCACTACATGAACTGCTATGCCTGTGCTGGGACGAGGGAGCAGTACCCCAGGACATGCGCGATACCAACATCATCACCCTCTATAAAAACAAAGGTGACCGCGGTGACTGCAACAACTACCGTGGAATCTCCCTGCTCAGCATAGTGGGGAAAGTCTTTGCTCGAGTCGCTCTGAACAGGCTCCAGAAGCTGGCCGAGCGCGTCTACCCTGAGGCACAGTGTGGCTTTCGTGCAGAGAGATCGACTATTGACATGCTGTTCTCCCTTCGTCAGATACAGGAGAAATGCCGTGAACAACAGATGCCCCTCTACATTGCTTTCATTGATCTCACCAAAGCCTTTGACCTCGTCAGCAGACGTGGTCTCTTCAGACTACTAGAAAAGATCGGATGTCCACCAAAGCTACTAAGTATCATCACCTCATTCCATGACAATATGAAAGGCACAATTCAACATGGTGGCTCCTCATCAGAGCCCTTTCCTATCCTGAGTGGTGTGAAACAGGGCTGTGTTCTCGCACCCACACTTTTTGGGATTTTCTTCTCCCTGCTGCTTTCACATGCGTTCAAATCCTCTGAAGAAGGAATTTTCCTCCTCACAAGATCAGGGGGCAGGTTGTTCAACCTTGCCCGTCCAAGAGCGCAGTCCAAAGTACGGAAAGTCCTCATCAGAGAACTCCTCTTTGCTGACGATGCTGCTTTAACATCTCACACTGAAGAATGCCTGCAGAGTCTCATCGACAGGTTTGCGTCTGCCTGCAATGAATTTGGCCTAACCATCAGCCTCAAGAAAACGAACATCATGGGGCAGGATGTCAGAAATGCTCCATCCATCAATATTGGCGACCACGCTCTGGAAGTGGTTCAAGAGTTCACCTACCTAGGCTCAACTATCACCAGTAACCTGTCTCTAGATGCAGAAATCAACAAGCGCATGGGTAAGGCTTCCACTGCTATGTCCAGACTGGCCAAGAGAGTGTGGGAAAATGGCGCACTGACACGGAACACAAAAGTCCGAGTGTATCAGGCCTGTGTCCTCAGTACCTTGCTCTACGGCAGCGAGGCCTGGACAACGTATGCCAGCCAAGAGCGACGTCTCAATTCATTCCATCTTCGCTGCCTTCGGAGAATACTTGGCATCAGGTGGCAGGACTATATCTCCAACACAGAAGTCCTTGAAGCGGCCAACACCCCCAGCTTATACACACTACTGAGTCAGCGGCGCTTGAGATGGCTTGGCCATGTGAGCCGCATGGAAGATGGCAGGATCCCCAAAGACACATTGTACAGCGAGCTCGCCACTGGTATCAGACCCACCGGCCGTCCATGTCTCCGTTATAAAGACGTCTGCAAACGTGACATGAAATCGTGTGACATTGATCACAAGTCGTGGGAGTCAGTTGCCAGCATTCGCCAGAGCTGGCGGGCAGCCATAAAGACAGGGCTAAATTGTGGCGAGTCGAAGAGACTTAGTAGTTGGCAGGAAAAAAGACAGAGGCGCAAGGGGAGAGCCAACTGTGCAACAGCCCCAACAAACAAATTTCTCTGCAGCACCTGTGGAAGAGCCTGTCACTCCAGAATTGGCCTTTATAGCCACTCCAGGCGCTGCTTCACAAACCACTGACCACCTCCAGGCGCGTATCCATTGTCTCTCGAGATAAGGAGGCCCAAAAGAAAGATCATTGACTGTTGGTTGCATCTGTAATCCACAAAAATACATTCTGTGGTCAAGTAACATAAGAATGGGCAACAGTGATGAGTACACAAGTCTCATGAAACTGACCCTGATGACTGTTGGAGCATCAATAAAGTTCAAGAAATATTAAGAAGTCAAAGGTACAGAATGCCATGGCAGTGCAGAATAAAACGATCAACAAAAGAATGACCACAAAATGAACTTGCAAATGTGCTGATTTGAGCTTAACTTGATTTTTTTTTCTTGAGCCAACTATTTTCCAAACTATTGGCAATTGTGGAGGACCACAAACTTAGTTTTGATATGCAATGCTATTTTAACCTCTATCAATTGTAGAATGTAATAAATGTTTCAAAATAAAGATATCAGTAATGCTCTGTAGTGCTAATAATGTAGTTTTCATGAATAGGCCTCATTAGTAACAGTAAGCATAGATTAAAAGGTTGGAAAGTGGAAGAGATGATTTGAAACTTGGCTGAATTTAGGCATGTTCTTGTGAGGGACAGAGAGTTTAAAACACTTGTTCTGTGGATGAGGAAGTATGAAATGTACCCTTTCACCATTCACATCTTTAAAGGTTTCACTAACTTGCTTCATATCTGCAAATGTTTTAGTGCCTTTTGTTGAATTTTCATATATACAACACTTTAGTTTGGACTTTTAAAGTTTTTCTCACGTACCAGTATCTACCAGTAAAAAGAGTTTCACTGTAATTTTCCATAGCTCCCCACTTGCACAATGGATATTCTTGTTTTAAAATTCCTCTTTGTCTCTGGGAACTAGACTAAAATGGGGATTGTGGAGGATTACCTGAAGGGAGGACTGCCTTTACCTTAAGCAGAGACACTAATGTGCCAGTAAGCGAGCCCACAGACGCTGCTTGAACTCCTTGAGCATGTCTGTGCGGGTATGCTTTTAGCACTTAGGCTTGACCCCAGATGCAGGTTAGGGCCTTGAAAGATGGGACTGTGCAAGATTTTTGATTCTACATTGCATCTTGCTGATCTGGACTCCTGATGCGTAGACATTGTCAGGCAAGCCTCCCCAACTACCAAGACTGAGGCACACATTATTTGGCCACATGAACAGTAAAACTTAAAATTGCAAGCCCCTGACTGGAAAGATATTTGCATAGTAACAGACAGTGTTGGAACAATGAGGAACCAGTCCCTGCCCCAATACACAGAAGAGACCTGGTCAAACCAGCTGGTCACCTGACCACCTGCTGGCCAACTAGGGGAGTTTTAAATTGGAAAAACAGAATTTGAACTCAGAAAAGCTGTGTGCTCCCGGTTGGGACAGAACCTCCTCTCCAGTCCTGCCTGCCTCCATCTCTTTCCCATGGAACTGAATCTTGTGAAAACACGTGCACCTCAAAGAAAGAAATGTTCCCTACGTGAACAAGGTTTAAGAAGAACACTGGGCCCCAAGGAACAGCAAGACTACCGACAATCAAGTGAGCTTGAAGCACAATAAAAAAAACCCTGTTCGAGATTGCCTCAAACCTTTCGCTTTATAATTTCTTCTTCTCTTTTCTGTCCCTATTTGCATGTGTGTATCGCGTGTGCATGCTAGTGTGGGCGTGTCCTATATCTGTAGGCGTTAACCATATTAGAGTTTATGTTTAAGGTTTAATAAATTTAATTTGCAAAGCTTTATTTTTCAGTCAGCTAATTAAAAACCAAACAACTGTCAGTTTGAGTATATGTATGCAAATGCGGGAGTTAGATTTTTAAATAAGAAGTTATAAGGTCTTTAGATATTGGTGTATCTCAATAGTGTTTAAGATTTTAGTTTTTTAAATAAATAGTTAATTTGTTGATACCTAAAGATACCTGGTTTGGTTCACTTCATTCAGGGATTACTAGATTGTTCAATTTGGCTGTTTTTTCCCCCGATTTGGAAATCTTAAAGAAATATGATGCGACCTGTGGAGTGACGGGACTGAATTGTTGCTCCCACCGCGATCAGAATCATATATTTTTATTGGGGGCTTTGTCCTGAGCGGTCGTAACAGAACCTGCTTAGCATCTGCTGTCATGAATGGTATATTCATGACTTCTGAAGAAGGGCCCTTAAGTTCTGAATTGGACAAAGCTCTTCATGCCCGTCTCATACAGTTACATGATTAGTTAGTTTACCCATTGAACAGAGGGTAGGGTGTTATACCATTCTATCATCGGCTGACGGAATTTATTTTTTGCCTCTATATTGGTTTTCCTTTCACTTAATTTATGTCTGTGAATTCTCCCACTTCCAGTCTTGGCCAAGCTTGACAAATCTTTGAAAATGATCTCGAAGCTTGATGAAGGTTGAAATTAATATCTGTCCCAAATGCTGACAAGTTTTAAGTGCATATATTTCCTTAATTTGGACTTGAATGAACAAAATTTATGTTTGGCTCATTGGGCTTGACTCGTTGCACAAGTGCAAAGCTACACGGGTAATAATTATTCAAATACACTGGTGAACATTTCAGGGCAGTCAGTTCACTGTCTCACTGGCACATGTCTCTCCAACAATATGATACCTAAACACCTAAATTGTGCAGATAGAGGAATTTTAGGCACTTTTTTCAGTACCTGTACAGCAGTCAGTTCCTCTGTAATTTCCAATGCCTTTGAGGACAAGCTTTTCCACGACTGAAAATAAAAGAAAATTTCAGAATACTGCAACAAGTTTTAGACACAAACAGCAGAAGCAAAGTAATTTTTTGTTAGTGAAAGATAAAAAGTTTATTTTAGCAGTTTCTCGACATCTGTCAAAAATTTTAACAGTTTATTGTGACTAACAATATGAATATTTATACATAGATACAAGAAATACTTAAGAGAACTGCCTATAGCACAACTAATGGATTATTAGTGGATTGGAGATTTTGGGCTGCTTGTAATTCAAGGCCATGTTGTGGAAGCAAACCAACAGCAGTTCACTTTGTTGTAAGGCCAGTTCCATTCACCCAGTCACAGAGCTGAAATTGTGGTCTTCACAGGTAGTCTGCCATTCAGATAATTACTCTGTGATGACCTTATGACTAAAAGAGGTTGTGTGGTGTGAATGTATGATGTGGGAAATAAGGGAAGTGCAATTAGAAATTAAAAAGAATAAAACTATATACAGCTATATACAAGGGAGGCAGTGGCGTAGTGGTAATGTCACTAGAATAATAACACAGAGCCCCACCACGGCCAATGGTGGAATTTAAATTTAATTCATAAATTTAGAATTAAAAAGCTAATCTAGTGGTGATCCTGAAACCATCTGGTTCACTAATATCCTTTAGGGAAGGAAATCTGCCGTCCTTACCTGGTCTGGCCTATATGTGACTCCAGACCCACAGCAATGTGGTTGACTCTTATATGCCCTCTTAAATGGCTTTTTATAACAATTGACAATGGTTTCATGGTCACCATTGGACTAGCTTTATAATTGCGGAAATTTTTTATTAATTGAATTCGAATTTCACTAACTACCATGTTCCCAAAGCACTGGCCTGGGCCTCTGCATTGCTAGTTCAGTGACATTACCATTATGCCACCACCTCCCGACTACTAGCTGCTATACTGGGTCTGCGTCAGGTGGTGAGGGAACTAACAAGAGGGAAAAACTGACTTGACCTCGTCCTCACCAATCTATCTGTCTACAGTATTAGTAGAAGTCACCACCTCACAGTCCTTGTGGGGACAACGTCTTGCCTTCACACTGATGGTACCCACCATCGTGTTGTGTGGTACTACCACCATGCTAAAAGGGATAAATTTTGAACAGATCTAGCAACTCAAAACTGGGCATCCATGAGGCACTGTGGGCCATCAGCAGCAGCAGAATTGTATTCAACCATAATCTGTAACCTCATGGCCCGGCATATCCCCCACTCTACCATTACCATCAAGCCGGGGGACCAAACCTGCTTCAATGAAGAGTGCAGGAGGGCATGCCAGGAGCAGCACCAGGCAAACCTAAAAATGAGGTGTCACTCTGGTGAAGCTACAACACAGGACTACTTGCATGCCAAACAGTGGAATCAGGCATGCAATTGACATGGCTAAGCGATCCCACAACCAACGCATCAGATCTAAGCTCTGCAGTCCTGCCACATCCAGTCGTGAGTGGTGGTGGACAATTAAACAACTGACAGGAGGAGGTGGCACCACAAACATCCCCATCCTCAATGATGGGGGAGGCCAGCACATCAGTGCAAAAGACAAGGCTGAAGCATTTGCATCCATCTTCAGCCAGAAGTGCCTAGTGAATGATCCATCTCGGCCTCATCCTGAGGTCCCCAGCATCACGGATGCCAGTTTTCAGCCAATTCGATTCACTGCATGTGATATCAAGAAACAGCTGAAGGCAATGGACATTGCAAAGGCTATAGGCCCTGTCAACATTCTGGCAATAGTACTGAAGACTTGTGCCCCAGAACTAGCTGCACCCCTAGCCAAGCTGTTCTAGTACAGCTACAACACTGGCATCTACCCGGCAATGTGGAAAATTGCCCAGCTATGTCCTGTGTACAAAAATCAGGACAAATCCAACCTGGCCAACTACCGGCCTATCAATCTACTCTCAATCATCAGTAAAGTGATGGAAGGGGTTGTCAATAGTGCTATAAAGTGGGACTTGCTCAGCAATAACCTGCTCACTGATGCTCAGTTTCAGTTCTACCAGGGCCACTCAGCTCCTAACCTCATTACAGTCTTGGTCCAAACATTGACAAAAGAGATGAACTCAAAAGGTGAGTTAAGAGTGACTGCCCTTGACATCAAGGCAGCATTTGACTGAGTATGGCATCAATAAGCCTGAGCAAAACAGGAATCAATGGGATAAAAACAAGAAATGCTGGAACCACTCAGCAGGTCTGGCAGCATCTGTGAAAAGAGAAGCAGAGTTAACGTTTCGGGTCAGTGACCCTTCTTCGGAACTGACAAATATTAGAAAAGTCACAGGTTATAAGCAAGTGAGGTGGGGGTGGGGCAAGAGATAACAAAGGAGGTCTAGATTGGACCAGGCCACATAGCTGACCAAAAGATCACGGAGCAAAGGCAAACAATATGTTAATGGGAATCAATGGGAATCAGGGGGAAAACTCTCCGCTGGCTGGAGTCACACTTAGCACAAAGGAAGATGGTTGTGGTTGTTTGAGGTCAATCATCTCAGTCCCAGGACATCACTGCAGGATTTCCTCAGCGTAGTGTCTGAGGCCTAACCATCATCAGCTGCTTCATCATCGACCTTCCCTCCACCATCAGGTCAGAAGTGGGGATGTTTGCTGATAATTGCACAATGTTCTGCACCATTCATGACTCCTCAGATACTGAAGCAGCCCATGTCCATATGCAGCAAGACCTGGACAACATCCAGGCTTGGGCTGATAAGTGGCAAGCAACATCTGTGCCACACAAGTGCCATACAATGACCATCTCAAACAAGATAGAATCTAACCATTTCCCCTTGACTTTCAATGGCATTACCATTGCTGAAACCTCAACTGTCATATTCGGGGTCACCATTGACCAGAAACTGAACTGGACCAGCCACATAAATGCTGTGGCTATATCAGCAGGTCAGAGGCTGGGAATTCTGCGGCGAGTAACTCACCTCCTGTCTCCCCAATGCCTGTCCACTATCTACAAGGCACAAGTCCGGAGTGCGATGGAATACTCTCCACTTGCCTGGATGAGTGCAGCTCCAATAACACTCAAGAAGCTTGACACCATCCAAGACAAATTGCCCGCTTGATTGGCACTCCATTCACCATATTCAGCATTCACTCCCTCCGCCACCGCGCACAGTGGCAGCAGTGTGTACCATCTACAAGATGCACTGCAGCAACTCAGCAAGGCGCCTTCGACAGCACCTTCCAAACCCGCGACTTCTACCACCTAGAAGGACAAGGGCAGCAGATGCATGTTCCCCTCCAAGCCACACACTATCCTGACTTGGAACTATATCGCCGTTCCTTCACTGTTGCTGGATCAAGATCCTGGAACTCCCTTCCTAACAGCACTGTTGGTGCTGCAGTGGTTCAAGAAGGCAGTGGTTCAAGAAGGCAGCTCACCACCACCTTCTCAAGGACAATTAGGGATGCGCAATAAATGCTGGCCAGCCAGCAACACCCACATCCCCTGAACGTATTTAAAAAAAACATTCTTAAAGTTCAAAAGTAAGGAAGCCCAGAGTGAGAAAAAGTCTTTTGGTCAAATATACCTGCTCCATTTAGAGTCCATTTACAGTTATTCCATCAATGACTGCCCCCACCCCACTTCCTTCTCCTCCTCCTTAGAAAATGGATAAGCAGAACTGTTAATATCTCTTTACTCTAAGCTCTCCTAATCTGCAGGTAACAATCTCGTTCACTTTTAATGGTGCAACCGGATCCTTAATCACCTACTTTCTCTGGGAGTCTATTTCATACATCCACTATGTTCAGGAGAAGAAAAAAAGTGTTCTTCTATTTCTAACTTTGCTCGAAGCTTGTAATCCATCTCGCAGAGACCTTCATTTTTTTCCACAGGAAGTTTCACTTTTGAATCCAGTCCAGACATAGGAGACAATACTAGTTACTAAAATGTCACAACTGAATTTCCTTTAGATATCCTCAGCTTTGTATCAGGTGCACTTAAGTATTTAAAATTAATTTTTTTTTTCCATTTCTAATATTTCCACATCTCCGGAATCTGATGTGTACTGGGGTACTGTTGCCACAGGATTACTGGCCTCCACTACTTCAACCATGTGGCAATGCATCATGTGTGAGTTTTGATCTCATCAGCAGACTATTTGGCTTTTGGGAATATTACAGTAGAATAAAATGATGTCCTCACCTAAGTGGCATAGTTTTCCAGTAGAAGTCAGTGGATAGAAATTAGAAATATGAATCCTGGCTGATTTTTCTTTGTCAAGCGCAGGGCTGCTGAGGTCAATATAAAAACATCAATGTAATTGGTTTAAACTCTATGAAGAGTCCAGTATTTTGTTCAGGAGAATGTCAATTACAGAGAATGCATCAGTGGTGATGCTGACAGCACAAGGTTGGAAATATACATTAAAGGACCACAACATTGCATGGATCACTAATCAGACTAACATAGGACAGTTTTGTTTTTACACTTCAAGTAAAAAGAGTTGTTGATAACCTGTGACACTGATTGGTCTTGCTTCAATTAGAAGTCAGTAGAGATCTGGCTAGGGTTGAAGTTGTGTGATATGTAATGGCTAAATCCAGCATGAAGTGTAGCATGGAGAGGAACATTTTGGTTAAGCTTGCACATATGACAGACTGATCGAAGTAGTATGGGTTCTTTTCCAACCACAGTATTTACTTACAGGTAATTGGCGCACTATCAGGTTTTCCAGGCTACTTAGAATCTGCATGGCTGTGGCAAAATTTCTCAATTCATAACAAAACTTTGCAATAGATAGAAATTTTGATAGTAGTGCATTTTGTGCCTGCAAAGGACAAAAAGATAAACACATCTCAAGGATTACTATTTTTTTCTTTTAGAGTAAAGAACTGTAGATATGCACATTTTTCGACATAATTTATGACCTGCCAACAAAGTTACTATGGGCTGGATTTTAAGAGCAGAGCTCAAAAAATGGCAGCCTGCATGCACATGGAGGACCAATCATGTGGAGGGGGCTGGTTGTCGTTGCCGGCAATGGCACCATTTTTAAGGGCAGCCAGCCCTGCCGCATATTTAAATTTTTAAAGCTGCACACCTCCAAAATCTATCAAATAAATTTCTAATGCCCCTTACCCAGCCCCCAATTTGCCCTTTCCCTCCCAAAACATTTACCTTTTAAATCTGACCTTCCCCCACCAGACTGCACGAAGTTTAAAGTTCACCCCCCCCCCACTATTCCCTACACCCATTACGTTATTTGACCACACCCCTGCAGTGAAAATCTTAACTCCTCTTCCCTCCCACCAGTGTCATGCCGGCTTTCCCCGGATGGGGAATTGAAGGCCTGGGAGTGCTGGAAGATGTCAGGTAAGTTTATTTAAATTTATTCATGTAATTCATTTAGATATTGAAATGCTATTCCCATCAGGCGTGCCGCCATGGAGCCTCACTGCCACTGGGAGGAACAGGCTGGGTCCTCCCAGTGAAAGCCACCCTGGCAGGCCGCTGCGGGCCCATATTCCGGCCTCCCCCACCACAGAGCCCTATGCCGCGGGCTTGGTAAAATCCAGCCCGATGTGTGTGATTTCCAAGAGTATGATTTTGCTAGTAGGAACAAAAAACTATCTTCCATTCATAACGCATGATAATAAAATTGTTTCAAGACTTCTCAAGTATCTAATAAATGAGTTTAAGCATTGACAATTTTTGTACAATGCCTCCACACCAATTTCAAGAAGGATAATTTTCAGACCAAGGTTTCGAGGCACCTGTCACTACTGTAGTGGAGAAATGTGAACATATTTTTGGTGAGGCAGGGTAGCTCTTATCTGCATAAATAAGGTACCAAGTATGAACATTTGTCACAGACTTAGAGTTTGGCAGGTGGTCTACAAAGGTATGCAGGAACATTAGGCATGAATACTACTTTGACGTACTGGCGCAAGATATGAAGGTATATGAGAAATTTTTGACATGTTTATGCTAAAAATGCTGTTCTAACAGAAAAATTGTTGCAAATGACATAACAATAGTGAAAAAAGCAGGAGGATTAAAATACATTATACACATAATGGGCTGAATTTTACCAGCCCTCCAATGTCAGGGGTCGTGGCAGGGGGGCCCACAATATTCTAGCAGAGGAGGCCCGCCACGACCCCTGATGGTGTGAATGGTCCACCCCATTTTACTGGAAGCAGCGGGACTTCGGTGCGGGCCCCGCCGCTTGGTGGCAGCACCCCAATTTAAATATGTTAAGCGCTACTTAGCCCGCCTGATTATGCATCCCGCTGCTCGTAGCTCCTCAGTTCCACATTATTCGCTGAACAGGTGGCTGTCACGTGCCGTCTCATTCACAAATGCGAAAAGCTGATGGGACAGCAGAAGAGGGAGCAATCGGAGACAGTGCAGGTAAGTCTCTGTAAACCGGGGTCCACTCTGCATACTGGAAGAGAGGTGGGAGGGGGGATGGGTTGAACGGGGCCTCAACTCTGCATACTGGAAGGGAGGTGGGTTGGGATTAATGGGGGCACAGCTCTGCAGGCATCAAGGGAGGTACCATGTATCCCCCTCCGTAAATGGTGACCGCTCTGTGTGTTTGTGTGTGTGAAGGAGCAATGGCACTCCAGTCACCCTGTGTGTGGGGAAGCTGCCAGAAACGGTAGTCGTGTAAAGGTTATCTGGCTGGTGGGGGCAATCGATGCAGCTGGCAGAATCTTTATGGGGTCATGCTGTGCCACTCTGACTGTGAGCTAAGATGGTCAATGCCATGCCAGGCCACATAGTTGATCCATGAAAACACCTGATGTACCCATCAACACCAATGCCTGTCCTGTTAGGAACCTCTGAAAAAACAAAGGATACAGCTTTATTTGGCATGTGGAGATGGGTATGGCTCATCCTAGATTGTCTGATCTGCTTCTCCTGAGGATCCATATGTGCCGCAGTCTGAACCAACAGGCAGGTGCAGCCCACGGATAGGCCCCCGGTTGTGAACAGCAGCCCCCAAGGGGAGCTCGCCACTATAGAACGCCAAGCATCTCCAGGTCCTACATGACATACCTGCAGGCGTTAGAACACCAGTGTCAGAGGTGACTGCGGATGTTGAGAGAGGTGGTGACACATCTCTGTGCCCTGCTCAACGATGACCTACAGACCATAGGCTTCAATGGACAGCCTATGCCCATGGCCCTCATAGTGACAATGGCTCTTAACCTTCACACCAATGCAGTATTCCAGGGACCAACCGAAGACCTTTGCGGGGTCACACAGTCAGCAGTGCAGCGCTGCATCAGGGAGGTCACCGATGCCCTGCACCGGAGGGGCAGTGGGTATGTCCGTTTCATGACAGACCTTAACAGCCAGGCCCAGAGGGGCCATCTGTTTCGGCAACATCATCGGATAATCAAAGGTGCAAGGGATCACAGACTGCACCCATGTGGCCGTCAGGCCTCCCCCCAGGCTACCAGCTGCAAACTTTATTATTAAGGGATCCCTCTCAATCTAGGTACAGCTGGTATGTAATCACCGGAGGCGCTTCACGCAAATCTGTGCCCGCTTCTCAGGCAGCTGCCATGACGCCTCCATCCTGCGCCAGCCCCAGCTGTCGCTGCTCTTCACTGAACTGGCTCAGATGGAAGGGTGGCTTCTTGGAGATAAGGGATACCCCTTGCAGACATGGCTCCTAAAACCAGTGAGAGACCCAACCATGGCTACAGAGGGGAGATGCAACGCCAGCCACGGTGCTACAAGAGCCACCATTGAGCTGATGATCGGCATGCTGAAAATGCACTCCCACTTCATGGATGGATCGGGTGGTGTCCTGTACTAGGAGCCGCAAAGGGCAGCTCCTTTCTTTGCTGCCCGCTGTGCTCTGCACAACAACACACCCAATAGGGGGCAGGACTGGCATGATGAGGAGAGGCGTCAGCAGGAATCCTCCTCGGACTAGGAGGACGCTGAGGACTTACAACAGGAAAAGCACATGGGAGGGCAGAGGGCACCCAGGCTCTGCTTTCAGGGCGAGCAGTGAGCTAGGCAGTGGCTTATCAGACAAAGGGTCTCCACTCCATATGAACCACCGTGGGCCCTGCAAGCCACACAGCACCCTCGCTCACCTGCTGTGCAGCAGTCCATATCTGTAACAGCTTTGTCTAAACCATTAGAAGGAGCAGCAGACTGAGCCATTGTCCATGTCCCTGCATGCGTGGAGACACACATGAGTAAGGCCGGCATAACCATGATGTTATTCCGTACATTGACACTCCTGAAAGGCCAACGATGAAAAGGGATGAGACATGAATGGTACATGCTGGCACACATCATTCACACAGAAAAAAGGACACACATGTTAGTGAAGAACATTTAGTGACAAACATATTTAGATTGTAGTGACACCCGTGCATTCCCATTTGTGTCAGTGTGTTTTCTTTAAATGCTTGTGAGTGCCCCTGCTCGGTGCAACCTCTGCACCAGCATCCTGACTGGAGGAAGGCTGCTGATCTGATTGCTCCTTGGCTGTGGATGACTTTGGCGGTCGTCCTCTGCACGCACGAGGCCTGGAGGGCCCCAGCTGGCTGGGGGAATCCTGCAGCCGCGGAGAACCTCAGCTGTCGCAGCTCCTGGAGCTTGAATCACAGGCGGAGGAGTGGAGGGGCTCGTGTCCACATTGGGATCACCTTGAGGGGGCCTCCAGATGTGTCGCACTGGCTCGCCTCCTCCATCTCAGGGTTCCTTGGAACCCCTCTGCTCTCCTGGGAAGGACCATGGGCAGGGACAGTATCCATACCCCGGTCCCTCTCTCACCGAGTCACTGTCTTGGACGTGGCGAGGGATTGTCGGTCAGTGCACATTAATTGATTCTGGCTCACCAAGAGGGCCACCGCCGCCTCAATGGATGAAGCCAGGCGCTCACAGGCCTGGGACATGGCAGCTGTCATGGCCTGGATGGACTCCCCCACCGTCTGCTTAAAGTTGCGCATGGCATGTGGCATCTCCACCTGCTGTTGGCAGTACTTCTGCATCAGCTCCACCATGCCATGTGCTGCCGACATCAGAGGGTCATCAGTATCCTGGGGGCTCAGCATGGGCCTGGCCACTCACAGTCCTCCAACTGTCAGTGGCCTCGGCTGTCTCAGCCTCAGCCAGCTGCTCGGGCACGTGTGCAGTGCTCTCACCAGCTTGTGACCCAGACTCTAAAGCCGAACGAATACCCACCGAGGTGACTGTATCTGCGCTGGTGGAAGGTGCGTTGGTGTCATGGAACGTTGCGTCCTTGGAGGGTGACTGTTCCTCTGAAGTGTGGGAGGGGTCCTGCGCGGCTGGGGTCGGCTCAGAACGTCCGACTGGAAGACACAGTGTCAGTCCTGATGTAGCACATTCCACAATTACAACAGCATTGCATCACAGAACTACAATTCCACATCAATCAGTGTTTATATTTGTCGGAAGTATGTTCACCATGGACCCCAATGTCAACTTCACCAAAGGAGCAGGTCAGCTTGGCTGCTGATATCTCCAGGCCCTCCTCCTCAGTGTCTGTCAGCCATCTTACATCAGCAGCACCTCCACCAGTATGGACGGCCTCCCTTGCATTGTGGGTCCTCTTCGTCTGGAGGAGCAAAGAGGCAGCTATTATGGATGGCATTTCATCAGCACGACACATGTCACAAGAGGGTTAGTGGGCACAAAGGTGAGGATGCTCGGTGCGCATTACGGAGTGCACCACTCATGTAGATGCCATTCTCTGAGCAGCAGACAAGGGTAAGTTCTATCATGCCTTTCTCCATTCATGTCATGCCTTTCCTCCCTGCCCAACCTCCCTTTCATTGGCATGGCAGTGACACACAGTTTCAGTGGAGCCCTGATGTAAAGTTGCACTTACTTTTACGATTCGCAGCAGGCCATTCATCCTTTTGTGACACTGGACCCAGTCTCGGCGGGTGGCCCCACGGCGACTAACCTCCTCTGCCACCTCCAGCCAGGAGGGTCTAGCAGGAGGGTCTTGTCTTGCCATCACTGGGGAAGAGGACCTCCTGCCTTGCTCGCACAGCCTATGGAGAGTGAGCAGGGAGGCATCACTGAACCATGGGCCACCCTGGCATGCCCCTCTGTCTCCATATGGGTAAGTTTTTCTTCCCTCGGATGATTCTGACTCTGCAGTCCAACAGTCGTTTGTTTCAATGTTCTGTGTAGGTGCAGGCCTAGCTGATGTGCTGGCTGCCCTTTAAATAGGGCCCCAGCACATGACCATCAGCTGTGCCGCCATCATCATACTCCTCGATGTAAGATGTCCTGCCTCCCACCATGTCATATTGGGGGAGGGGTGGTAGGATGGCACGTTGCCGTTATGTTAATGAGCCCCCAAGCATAATATAGTGGGGACTCAGAGACGGCCGATTCACGCAGGCAGACCGCCAACATCAAAGCCCTCGTAAAATTCAGGCCAATGATGGGAAAGAGAAGGCATTGAGATCAATTTAAAGGGAAATAACAGCCAAAGGCACAAGAGTAGACAGGGAGAACCCCCATGTAATTTCAGGATCACTATCTCCTAGACAGCATGTATAGGAGGAAAAAGGGGTCAAGAATGAAACTTTGGAGTACTCAAATGATCATTAAATGGATCGCATTGAATCAGATTTTTCATTTTAACAAAATAAGTTTTGTCTGAATAAGTTCTGACTGAATATAAATTGATTTCGAAATTGCAAACAATGATAATTTTGCTGGAAGATGGAGAATTTTTAATCATTCCACAGGGTTAAAAAGTACAGAACATTACAATCCATAAACATATTACAGTTAGGTTACAAATTATAAATTAATTCCTGTCGTAAAGATGTATCTTCAATAAATTGGGAATGCTCACCTTCGGTGTGTCACATGTGACAATTTTCGCAGAGACCCAGTGGCTAACGTTGTCTGCATATCTAATCAGGTGTAGAAGGTATTGGTGTTGTTTGTATTCTGGCACAAATAAACTGCAGCCCTCTGAAGAAACTGATCTATGAATAAAAGTGGCAGAATAAATACATTAAAACTGTTCCATATGTGTGTAAAATTATATTTGTGGATCTCCTGCCTACTCATAATATTGGGCTGAATTTTACAGACCCCCCGACGTCGGGGGTCGTGGCGGTGGGGTGGGGTGACGGCCGGAAAATGCCGCCACGGGCCTCGACGCCGGGAAGGCCTGGCCCGATATTGCTGGTGGCGGCGAGGCCTTGTGACGGCAACCCACCAACCCCCCCCACCTCCAGCCACCACTTGGCGACAGCAGCCAAATTTAAATATTTAAATTAACAAATAAATGACCCGCCCGCTCCCGCCGTCTGTTCCCGAGTGATATTGGTGTTGGTGTCCGGCACTCACATGCCTTCGGGTCCCAGTCCAGGAGTAGCTAAGTTTTTCAGTGCGGGAGTGGGGAGCTGGGTAAAACTAATATCATTGATTTTAGGGGATGGTGGGAAGGGGTAAAGATTGAAGTTTATAAACTTTGGTGGGGGGAAGGTCAGGTAGGCAGGGAACATGTTTTGGGGGGGGGGGGAGAGGGAAAGTAGTTAATTACATGGTTATTGGGGGGTGGGAGGGGGCAAATTAAATGTTTTTCTAATTTTTTTCCAACATCTCTCTTTAAAAATTTAAATTAAATGGAAGAGCTCGAAGCCCTTTAAAAATGGCCTCAGCGCCTGCGCAAAGACCGCTGGTGCCATTGCCGGGGACAGACCGCCTGCCCCCTCCACGCCATCGGGAGAGGTGAGGGGGGGGGCAGTCCACCCCAGCCATTTAAATGAGCTGCCGCGTTTAATACCATGGCGGCTCCGCGAAGTGCGGCCATTGTTTACGTCATCGGCCGCAGCAAAATAAATTTCAGCCCATTAAGCCAGATGTTTATAAGGACAAGTGATATATGACGTAATGTTAAATGTCTTTTTTTGTTGTTAAGGCCACTAAATCCAATTGCTGTTAAATAAACAGAGGGTGAAATCAAAGTTTAATTGGAGATTGCAAAGTGCTTAGAAATTTCCAGCAACTGGTCAATTCCCAATTTTTTTTTCAGCTTGCTCACAGTAAGTCAGATGATATACAGTTTTATTAGGACAGGAGATTTGTTTCATGTAATGGACAATATACTATTATTCTAAGGTGTGTCCCTTTAAGGCAAAAGGCCTGTTAAGTAAACACAAGTTCAGGTTACTCCACATTTAATTGTTTGGGCAGAGAACTCTACCAAGTGCAAAGTGTCCGTCAGCTTTCTCTCCGGCTCAGAAGCACACAGCACACATTAACTGTCTTTATAGAAAATTATTTTGCACCTGCAACAAAGTGTGATTTTGGAGCTTGAAGTAGGTCATGTACTGATGTACTTATTACAATAATAGTGGATCTTCCATGGTTTGCTCAAAAATATTTGGAAGTTCTGCTGTTGGATAACAATAGGGATAATATAATGCCATGTAACAAAATAGGTACTATCAAGGCCACTGACTTATGAAGATTGAATAAATCAAATTCTGTTTTTGTTAAATGGTATTCTGTGATTTGAAGATCAAATTCTGTTATTCTGCTAAACAACCTGAACCCAGGAATATGGGCTAGTATTCTGGAATTTCTTGGGGATCCTCAAATAGGCAGACCTGGGCCTGCACTGGGTGAGTTTCACCTAATAGATTCTGTCACAAACCGACTAAAGGCTCGATATTGTCAGGAATTTGTGGCTTGTTGCTAGAGGCCTGGAATGAGGTTACTACTGAAAAATAATTGAGAATTTAAGCTCTTACCTTTTTAATAATAGAAATGAGTACAGCAAATGGATTGAGACCAGAACAAAATTAACATCTTTACTGAATGCAGGTGTATGCAGTTTTAATGTTGAACACTTTCAACACTTGAGGTCCCAGATCTCATGGAAACGCCCCCACACCTGCTGTGATTGCTTAGTAAGCTGCTCCACAAAAAGCCAAGAACGTAGTTTTTGATGCCATCAGGAATTTCAAGTAATTCTGAATCAGTTTGGGGCGTTTAATATTGCATTCATCTGGATGTGTAAGGTATGTTTTAGTGAAGATTCTCTAAAAGGCCATATAAACACTTGTGTCATGAAAACCATACCTGCCAAAATATTAATTTCGTGATATGGAACATTAATTTTAAACTGTTACTGGACTGAAAAAAAAGCTTGGTTTAAAAGGACAGTGGCTGGAAACATGACAGCTCATTTTGCATTCCAAAAGACAGTTGAAAAAAAAGAGACAATGGGAACTGCTCACTGATTCAATTAACAGAGATTGGTCTGGGCAATAGTGAGCCACATCTTGTCTGTGCTACAGCACTACACCCCCACCAAGAGCCCTGAAATCCACAAACCGCAGAAGCGGTTGTTCCAAATAAGGGGTTAGTCACATGACTAACTTGCTGGCCAAATTGGAGTTTTGAATTGTGCTCACAGAACAGTTGGAAACGAGATTACAATTTGAAGACACCAGAGAAGGAAGGTCTGTCCCTCTCTCTCTCTCACGATATTCCAGCGATCCACGGAAGCCACTCAAACCTCAAGAGAGAAGACTCCTGCAGCTAAATATGTTTGAAAGTGTGCACTGGGCCCCAACGAGAACTACAAGCCAACTACAACCAAAGATTTTATATCAAACCCAAAAGCCAGTAACTGAACTCCAGCTATTACTTTAAACCTTTCCCCTTTTTTCTCCTCCTCTGTCTCTATTTGTGTGTGTGTTTATCACGTATTTCGAGTAGTTTTAACCGAATTAGCGTTTAAACTGAATTAGAGTTTTAAGGTTAATAAGGTTTTAGTGATACAGCACTGAAACAGGCCCTTCAGCCCACCGGGTCTGTGCCGACCATCAACCACCCATCTATACTAATCCTACACTAATCCCATATTCCTACCACATTCCCACCTGTCCATATATTTCCCTACCACCTACCTATACTGGTGGCAATTTATAATGGCTAATTTACCTACCAACTTGCAAGTCTTTTGGCTTGTGGGAGGAAACCGGAGCACCCAGAGGAAACCCACGCAGACACAGGGAGAACTTGCAAACTCCACACAGGCAGTACCCAGAATTGAACCCGGGTCGCTGGAGCTGTGAGGCTGCGGTGCTAACCACTGCGCCACTGTGCCGCCCCAAAACTTACATCTTTCTTGTTTAAATCTAAGAAAACCTATCTGATTGATTTCTTTGCCATTACAATTAGAGAGCAGTGAACAAGGAGTCACTGAGGGGAAGTGTTTTAAAAATTAAACCCTGTTACTGCCAAACCAGGCAAAGGCTGACAGGGGAGCCCTAGACCCTTGCCTCACCTGATTGTAACATGTGTGTATGCATATATGTAGAAATCCTGATACTAGCCTATGGCTTGGACAGAACATGGAAGCTTTGAAGAATCTCCGTACTGGTCTTAGGTTACCATTAATGTTTCAAGTGCATCCAAATGTGCAGCCATTTTGAAATAAGAAAGTTTGTATTTCAGTAAGTTGGTTGCACTTAATAAATCTCTGTTCACTGTGCAAGTTTGAATAAATATTTTAGAAACAAATCATTACAATCATATTTGTGAGCTTTATGATCTTGTCTGTCAGTTTCTTAAATAAGTTTGAAATTACCTTTGTGTTATTTTTGCTTTTAAATTGACAAAATTCGATCCTGTGCAGCAGAATCTTTGCAGCCATTACACTGTCCACATTCAGTTTTGAAAGTGCTCTAACATTCATAAAAGTTGTAGGATTACCAAGAGTCTTGAGTGCAAGTTTGTGCTTTCCTAGTTTAAGTGCTCAGCTATAATAAGATTTTATGAGAACATATATTTTCTTGCCAACAGTTCTTTATAGCTTTCATCTCATGAAAATTGGAAACAGCCCACTCACTGGGAAGGTAATATACTGTTGTAATAAAATTTTACTTCAGATTGATGCTTAACTCAGTGTTGATGTTGAACTTGGTGGTTAGCGTTCCCTCCCATATTATAACTTTTAAGGGTCTATAAAATCAGTATAGTAACAGTCTAGATGGCCACACACATCTTGATATATGGGACAGATTCTTGTGGATTTAAGTTTAACAGCACGTGCAGCTAAGACTATTTTTTACATCTAAGGAACTGGCAGATAGCAGGCTAAGGTTCATAAGCCTGAGTTTTGTAAGCCTTTGCCGGAAAATTCTTTTAAACTTCCAATTGGAATGAAATTCCCCTCAACATGAATACAGTAAGGTAATATTAATTTTATTTAAAAAATAATAATTCTGTCACCGATCGAAAACAAGGAAGTATGGGATAGACCTGGTGGCTGCAGTAATCTGAAAAATCTATTCTTTATCACAGGTATTCAATGATAAAATACTTAAATATTAGGGCAGGTGAAAATACTCAAGGATATATGGAGCACGGGCTCACCTACATGAATTGTCTAAAACACAAAAGCTAAAAATAGAATAAAAAAGATTAAAGAACCCAAAACATAACTGTGAGGCCACATACAATGCTGTCAGACCCAGGACCCCATCACAGTGCTGCCAGATCCTCGAACCCTGAATTAGTGATCTTAGCCCAGGTGGAGGTGCGGCAACTATAATTCAGCTCAATATTCTGAGTTACAGAGGTGGGAAAGTAATCAGTATTCTCACTTTCAATCATTATCTAGTAGTTTCCAACTTCCCTAATGGGAAGCAAACATGCTTGGACATGGATTACAGGCGTGACAACTCCCATTGTTAAACAGTTTGACAGCACTCACTGTTACACCTACAAATAAAAAATGACAATATGAATGATGTAGTGGGAGCTGTAGGTATTCAAAGGGGAACCAGACTCCAGCATGAGTCAGGAAAGGAGTGTGAAAAAGTTGAACAAAATCAAAAATAATCTCCCACAGTGTTCAGATAACAGTAAACTGCTGAACATCACTCAGGTGACTGCATTTTATTATGGCAATGGGGGTCTCGGTGGCGGACCTCTGTCAGACCCCCCGAAGCTATTTAACAGTGGGCAAGCAATTTAATGTCCGCCATTGGGGATGTCATCCCTTTAAGGGACGAGTGCCTGCCTCGAGAGCTGCCGGCTAATCAGAAAGAGCAGTGGCCATTGCCAGTACTGCAGGAGGCTCTGTAGTACTCTGGAATGCAGGAGACCTTGGCAGGCCCTGGCAACGGGGTGTGTATTCTTCCCAGGGACGGGCCTTCTTGGGGCCCTGGATTGCTCCCAAAGGAGGCACCGGCCCCCCAGCCAACTAGGAGGCCTCCAGGCGGTGGAAGTGGAGGCAGGAAGAGGTCCATTAATTGGCCACTTAAAGACCTCAATTGGCCTCGGGCAGGAAGACTGTCCCTGACGTCCCCGTTCCGGACAAAATAGCAGGGGGCCTGGGCAATGTTGGGAATGGTACACCCTGCCATTTTGTTTGCCCCCTCCCCCTGCCTCCGTGTCAATCTCCAAGGGCAGAACAAAATTCTGCCCAGGGCTCCTGGTTAATGAGAATATTTTCTTGCAATCATTTCCACACCAGAAATTTATGATTTTCTGTAAGTTTACATAATATAGTTATGTTTTGTTTACACCATTATTTCTATTAAATTGGATATTAGTAAAGAAATTCATAATTATAACTTAATAATAATCTTACAAAATTAGGAATCTAAAGGTACCCACTTTAGGACTGTTGTGGCTTTGTCCTTAACACCAAATGCTCTTGAGTTCAGAAAATGGACTGGGTGACATTCTTGAAAGAGTTCCTGAAATTAAAAGATATGCTGATGAACCAAGGATTTCAATCGTATTGATAAGCATTCAAATATTGATTATGGCATTTGCATCCAAAAAGCATTAAAACAACATTGCACAGAGAATACAAGGTTTTCTCAGCCCAGCCAGCTGCACATATGATGAACACGATCATGTCTCGCTAACCATCTATTAAATGAGTGGGTGTAGCACTTGGGATTATGTCAGAACATGTAATACAATTGCTAAATGTCATAAGGCAGGAGAAAACACCATCAGGAAAAATAAACATTCTTTTTAAGTTTAATTTTTCAATAGTTCAGTAACAGTTAAGCTCTTGAGTCTTGTCATCCTGGTTCCAGTACTTTTGCGCCACAGCTCTTTTCCTTATTTTTACGAGTGATGATTCAGGTTGTGGATGGAGCTCGCCTAATTCTTTAGCAATGTCCCTCATTCTTTGTCGAGTGACTCATGCTTCAAAAGTCTTTGGTTTTTGAGTAAAGAAGAGTACAGTTCTCAGTTTTGTTGCTGATTATAACTGTAGTTTAATACAATAGAATGCAACAACTCAAATCGGTGAGAGTTTTATATAAAGGTTTACAGCACTTTTAACACTAAAAAAAACTGTATTGGCCCAGTGCTAAATAACAAAGCAAACTGTAGAGGGGTGAACAGGCTGTAAGTTATACAAGTTAATGGGACTAAATCATTAATTATAAATGGGTAATATGTTTGTTATATGCATGAAGTACTTAGAGCTATCTTGGAATCAACATTGGACAGTTAACTCTATTTTCTTTAGATAGGATTTTGGACAAAATAAGATGATGGAGTGGGGAATCATTTGTGTTTAAGTAACGACACTTTTACATTCTAGGTTTCAGGAGTGCAGCAGTCTCCCATCTATACTTGGCACCATTCTGAAAGAGGTGTTGGGCAATAGTGGAGCCCATGAAAAAGGCTGTGGCTTGAAAAAGCCATGAATAACTGAGTAGTTTTGCCACCACAACAGGGGAAGTGGAGCAGTTTACATCAGCTGTAGTTTTTAAATCATCAGAAATGCTCCATCCATCAATATTGGCGACCACGCTCTGGAAGCGGTTCAAGAGTTCACCTACCTAGGTTCAACTATTACCAGTAACCTGTCTCTCCATGCAGAAATCAACAAGCGCATGGGAAAAGCATCTGCTGCTATGTCCAGACTGACCAAGAGAGTGTGGGAAAATGGCGCACTGACACGGAACACAAAAGTCCGAGTGTATCAAGCCTGTGTCCTCAGTACCTTGCTCTACGGCAGTGAGGCCTGGACAACGTATGTCAGCCAAGAGTGATATCTCAATTCATTCCATCTTCGCCGCCTCCGGAGAATTCTTGGCATCGGGTGGCAGGTGCGTATCTCCAACACAGAAGTTCTCAAGGGGGCCAACATCCCCAGCATATACACCCTACTGAGCCAGCGGCGCTTGAGATGGCATGGCCAAGTGAGCAGCATGGAAGATGGCAGGATCCCAAAGGACACATTGTACAGCAAGCTTGTCACTGGTATCAGACCCACCAGCCGTCCATGTCTCTGCTTTAAAGATGTCTGCAAATGTGACATGAGGTCCTATGACACTGACCACAAGTCATGGGAGTCAGTTGCCAGTGATCGCCAGAGCTGGCAGACAGCTATAAAGGCGGGGCTAAAGAGTGGCGAGTTGAAGAGACTTAGCTGCTGGCAGGACAAAAGACAGAAGTGCAAGGGGAGAGCCAACTGTGTAACAGCCCTGACAACCAATTTTATCTGCAGCGCCTGTGGAAGAGCCTGTCACTCTAGAATTGGCCTTTATAGCCACTCCAGGTGCTGCTTCACAAACCACTGACCACCTCCAGGCGCTTACCCATTGTCTCTCGAGACAAGGAGGACAAAGAAAGAAAGAAAGAAAGTTTTTAAATGTGAAAAGGCTTGAAAGTCTCTCCAGCTTCTCTCATATCTTCTTCCTTGTCCTCTCTAAGTTCATTTCATCGCTCAAATCCATGTTCTGCTCAATCGACCGTACGCCCACAGAATTCCTGACCGCGCAACTTACTTCCTTAGCTCCAATGCTAGCTGACATTGTAAATGGCTTATATTCCTGAAGCACCGTCCTGCTCCCTTCACCCTTCACCTCGAAAGAAACATTTTGATCCCATTATCAAACTCCTTTTCCTTTGTTGTTGGCTGTAGTTTCTCCCCTAACCTTATTTGAATCACTCCATCTGTCCCACACATGCCACTGAAATATTCTTAATCAAAGTCACAAATGAAATTCTGTGACTGCGATGCATTAATCCTCTTTGTCTTCCTCAGCTTCTCTGCAGCCTTCAATAGTTGATCACAGCAGCCTCCGCCAATGCCTCTTCTCCATTGTCCAACTCCATGGGGCTGCCTTTGCTTATTTCCACTCTTACTTATCCAATCATAGCTGAGCATTTTCAGCAATTGCTTCTTTTCCCACGCTGGCACCGTGACCTCCAGTATCGTCCAAGGATCCGTACTCGGCCTCCTCTTCCTCATCAACATACTGCCCCTTGACGACATCATCTACAGACATGGGGTCAGTTTTCACAGGTACTCTGATGACACCCAACTTTTCATCTCAACCATTTCTCTTGACCATTCTCTACCTCTGTACTATCACAATACTTATCCGTCATCCAGTTTTGGATCAATCTACATGTCACTTCTGACTCCCACCACAAACTCTATTTCCTTGCTGACTGTAACCTACTCCCTAGCTACTGTTACAAGCAGAACCATGTTCACGACATTGGCATTCTGTTTGACCCTGAGCTGAGCTAAGGTTCCCACATTTTCACCATCATAAAGACTGCCTACTTTCAACTCCATAGATCACCTGCTTTTGCCCCTACCTCAGCTTGTCAGGTGTTGAAAGCTTCATACATGCCTTTGTCACCTCCAGACTTTATTACTCCAATGACTCCTTGCTGGTTTCCCATACTCCACAATCTGTAACCTTCAAATCATCCAAAAATATGTCCATTTCTCATGTTCTTGCTGATTTACATTGAATCCCAATCCTCCAGTGCCTTAAATACAAAATTCTTGTCTTGCTTAAACCTCTCCATGTCTTGCCATCTGCCCTGCCCACCCCCACCACCCCCCCCCCCCCCACCTTCATAACCTCCTCCAACTCCATAACCCCAACCTAAATTCACCATTCCTCTAACTCCAACTTCTTGTACATTCTCTGTCCCTTTGCCCAACATGGGCATCCATATGTTCAACCACCTGAGTCCAACTCCCTAGAATATCCCCTAAACCCTCCATCTTTCTTCTTTAAGATCTTCCTTAAAACTCACCTATTTGGCCACACTTTTGATCACCTTTCTTAATATCTTTTTCTCAAGATTGATTTCTGTATTCCTCACACATCTGGGAAGTACCACTTTTCTATGTTAAAGGTGCTGTTGTTTTTAACTTTCATCTTAAGGCATTGACTTAATCGTTCAACAGGGAGATCAACCAAAAGGCTATTCTTTTTTTATTTTTATTCTTTCATGGGATGTGGCATTGCTGGCCATCACTAATTGCCTTTGAGAAGGTACCACTGTGGTCTGTGTGGTTTAGGTACTCCCACAGTGTTGTTAGGTAGGGAGGTCTCCAGCATCCTGACTCAGCAACAATGACGAAACAGCGATATATTTCCAAACCAGGATGGTGTGTGACTTGGAGGCAAACTTACAAGTGATGGTGTTCCTAATTGCCTGCCTCCCTTGACATTCTTAGGTGGTAGAGGCCGTGGGTTCAAAAAATGCTATTGAAAAAGCCATGGCAAGTTGCTGGAGTGCACCTTGTACATGGTGCACACTGCAACCACGGTGCGCCGGTGGTGGAGGGACTGAATGATTAATGTGGGGAAGGGGTGCCAATTAAGTGGGTTGCTTTGTCCTGGATGGTGTCAAGCTTGAGTGTTGTTGGAGCTACACTCATCCAGGCAACTGGAGATTATTCCATCACACTCCTGACTTGTGTCTTGTAGAAGGTGGAAAGGTTTTTGGGACTTGGGAGGTGAATTACCCGCCACAGAATATCCAGCCTCTGACGTGCTCTTGTAGCCACAGTAACTATATGGCTGCACCAGTTAAGTTTCTGCTCAAAGGTGTCCCCCAGGATGTTAATGATGGGGTATTCAGCGATGGGGAGGTGGTTAGATTCTCTCTTGTTGGTGATGGTCATTGCCTGGTACTTTTGTGGCTTGAAAGTTACTTGCCACTTATCAAGCTCAAGCCTGAATGTTGTGCAGGTCATGCTGCATGCAGGCACGGACTGCTTCATTTGTTGAGGAGTTATGAATGGAACTGAACACTGTGCAATCATCAGTGAACATTCCCACTTCTGATCTATGTTAATGGTAGGTTAATAATGTTGTTAAAGATACACAGGTGAAGGGCATTGTTTTATTAAGGACTTAGAGTGGAAATAAAGGGAACCTGCTGGGACATGGAGGAGGAGGCAGAGTTATGTAATACTGCATTCTGTGAATAAACTGACCATCAAGAAAAGTATCGGTGTCCAGCTTCATTCATCACGATTTGGCTCACATACATAAAACAATCTAATGACTGGGCGGAAGGTAATTGAAGAAGTATCTGAAGATGGTTAGGCCTAGAATACTCCTGAGGAACTCCTGTAGTGATTTCCTGCGGTTGGCCTCCAACCACCACAATTGACTTCCATTGTGTTAGGCATGACACCAGCCAGTGGAAGGCTAATTTTGCTAGGGCACCTTGATGCCACACTCAGTCAAATGCTGCCTTGATGTATACAGCTCTTTTGTTCATGCATTGACCAAGGCTGTATTGAGGTCTGGAGCTGTGATCCTGGCAGAACCCAAACTGAGCATCGGTGAGTAGGTTATTGGTAAGTGCCGCTTGATAGCATTACCAATGATTCCTTCCATCACTTTGCTGATGCTTGAAAGTAGACTGATGGAATGGTAATTGGCCAGAATAGATTTGTCCTGCTTTATGTGGACAGGACATACCTGGACAATTTTCTACTTTGTCAAGTAGATGCCAGTATTCTAGCTGTACTGGAACAGCTTGACCTGAGGTGCGGATAGTTCTGGAGCACAAGTCTCAGTACTATAGTTGGGGTGTTGTTGGGGCTCATAGTCTTTGTATCCAGTGTTTCTTGGTATCACATGGAGTGAATTGAATTGGTTGAAGACTGGCATTTGTGATGATGAGGACCTCAGGAGGAGACTGAGATGGATCATTCACTCAGCATTCAGGCTGAAGATGGTTGCAAAATCTTCAGCCTTGTCTTTTGCACTGACATCCTGGGCTCTGCCATCATGGAGCCTCCTCCTCTTGTCATTTGTTTAACTGTCCACCACCATTCACGACTGGATGTGACAGGACTGCAAAGCATTGATCTGATCTGTTGATTGTGGGATCACTTAGCTCTGTCTATAGCATATTGCTTCCAATGTTTAGCATGTATGCAATCCTCGATTTTACCTTCACCAGGTTGGCAGCTCATTTTTAGGTAAGTTGCTCCTGGCATGCTCTCCTGCACTCCTCATTGAACCAAAGTTGATCTCCTGGCTTGATGGTAATGGTAGAATGAGAAATATGCCAGGCCTTGAGGTTACAGATGGTGGTTGAATACAATTCTGCTACTGCACAGTGCCTCATAAATGCCCAGTTTTGAGCTGCTAGATATGTTCTGAATCTATCCCATTTAGCACAGTGTTGGTGCCACACAACATGATAGAGTGTGCCCTCGATGTGAAGATGGGCCTTCATCCCCGCAAGGACAATGGGGTGGTCACTCCTACCAATGCTGTCATGGATAGATGCATCTGCATCAGAGATTGGTGATGACAAGGTCAAGTAGGTAGATGCCTTTTTGTTTTAAGTCTCTGCCATGATGGAAATACACAAATGACAAGTACAAATCTGCACTGAGTGCTGCTTGCTGGAGGGCTCAGAGTGTGAAGAAGGGCGATTGGTAAGTGAGCAGATTTTAAGGGTTAATCTCTCTGAAGTCTAGTTTTTGTTTTATTTACATTTAGCAATTAATTGAATTTACTGTTTAAGAGGAAAGTTAGGTTTCTTACAGTTTTAAACATGGATATACAAGCTCTCTGGGAGTACCTTTAGCTAGTTAATTAGGTAGCTAGCTTAAACTGTTTTCTGAGCTCTAGCAGAGCTGGCACAGCGTTGTTTACAGGGAGCATAAATTCAGCGGACTCTCAGTGCTGCTTGTCTGCATTGAGTGCTGCTGGAGGGCACAGTGCGTAGAGGAGAGTTTGGTAAGTGAGGGAGTTTGATAAGGAGGGGAATAATAAACTAAGAGAAAATAAACTTGTCTACACTGAGTGATACTTTGAGTGCACAGAGTGTAAAGTGGGAGTTGGTGCACGAGGGAATTCAGTGAGGGAGGGGCTCCTTTCTTTCTTTTCTACTTTTTTTCAGCCTCCCCTAGCTGCCTCTCTCTTCGGGACAGGGGAAGAACCTGATTGGTGAGTAACTGCTAAGTGGTCTATTTCTAATTGTAATAAATAGTTTTTAAAGTTACGGTATGGCAGGTCAGCTCGGCCAAGTGGAATGTACATCCTGCAGCATGTGGGAAGTCATGGATGCACCACATGTCCTAGATGAGCACATCTGCAGGAAGTGTCACCGGCTACAGAAGCTTGAGGTCTGGGTTTCAGCACTTGAGTGGCGGCTGGAGTCACTGTTGTGCATCCGCGAGGCAGAGGACTACCTGGATAGCACATTCAGGGAGGTGGGCACAACGCATGTTAGGAGCATGCAGGCAGAGAGGGAATGGGTGACCGCCAGACAGTCTAGGAGAACCAGGCAGGCAGTGCAGGAGTCCCCTGAGTCTATCTTACTTCCTAATCAGTTTTACATTTTGGCAACTGGTGAGGGTGATAGTTCCTCATGGGAGTGCAGCCACAGCAAAGTCCGTGGCACCACTGGTGGCTCAACTGCACAGGAGGGGAGGGAGAAGAGTGGAAGAGCAATAGTGATAGGGGATTCGATAGGGGATCAGACAGGCGTTTCTGTGGCAGTAAATGTGAGTCCAAGATGATATGCTGTCTCCCTGAGGCCAGGGTCAAGGATGTCATGGAGCGGCTGCAGCACATCCTTCTGGGGGAGAGTGAACAGCCAGAAGTCATGGTCCACATTCATGCCAATGACATAGATAGGAAGAGGGATGAGATCCTGAAAGCAGATTTTAGGGAGTTAGGAAGGAAATTAAAAAGCAGGACCTCAAGAGCAGTAATCTCAGGATTATTCCCAGTGCCATGTGCTAGTGAGAATAGGAATAGGAGGATTGATCGATTGAACACATGGCTGGTGAATTGGTGTAGGAAGGAGGGCATCAGATTTCTGAGGCATTGAGACCGGTTCTGGGGCAGGTGGGACCTATACAAGATGGACGGACTACACCTTAACAGGACCAAAACTAATAACCCTGCAAGGAGATTTGTTAGTGCTGTTGGGGAGGGTTTAAACTAGCTTGTCAGGGGGATGGGAACCTGAGGAGTAGCTCAAATTGGAAGGAAGTAAAGCTGGTAAAAGGAGGTAGAAAAGTAGCAAGCGAAATTAGAAAGCAGGCGAAACAAAGGCAAGCATCAACTAGGTTTAGAATACAGAATAATGCCAAGAAGACAAGGTTAAGGGCACTCTGTCTGAATGCACGCAGCATTTGCAACAAGGTAGATGATTTAAAAGCACAAATAGAGGTAAATGGATATGATCTAATTGCCATTACAAAAATGTAGCTACAGGGTGACCAAGACTGGGAACGGAATATTAAAGGATATTCGACATTTAGGAAGGACAGGAAAAAAGGAAAAGGAGATGGTGGTGCACTGATAATAAGGGATGGGATCAGTACATTAGCAAGGGAGGATTTCAGATCGGAAGAACAAAATGTGGAATCTGTTTGGGTGGAGCTAAGAAACAGCAAGGAGCAGCAAACATTGATAGGAGTTGCTTATAGGCCACCAAACAGTAGTGGTAGTGTGGGGCATGGTATTAATCAGGAGATTAGAGAAGCATGTAGCATGGGTAATACAGTAATTATGGGTGAATTCAATCTGCATATAGACTGGGTAAACCTAATGAGCACTAATGCTGTGGAGGGTGAGTTTCTGGAGTGTGTTAGGGATGGTTTTCTAGAGTAGTATGTTGAGGAACCGACTAGAGAACAGGCTATTTTAGATCTAGTATTATGTAATGAGAAAGGGCTAATTAATAATCTTGTTGTAAAAGAACCTTTAGGGATGAGTGACCGTAATATGATAGAATTTTACATTATGTTTGAAAGTGAGGGAGTTCAATATGAAGCCAGGGTGTTAAATTTGAACAAAGGAAATTATGAAGGTATGAGGGGCAAATTGGCTGAAGTAGATTGGGAAAATACATTAAAAGGTATGACAGTGCATAGGCAATGGATAGTCTTCAAAGAATTATTACATAGTTAACAAGGCACAAAACCCCCAAAAGTAAAGGCAGTCAACCATGGCTAATGAAGGAAGTTAAGAATTGTTTAAGATTGAAAGAAAAGGCCTATAAAGTTGCCAGAAATAGTAATAAACCTGGGGATTGGGATGATTTTAGAATACAGCAAAGGCGGACCAAGAAACTGATAAAAGGAGAATAGAATATGAATGTAAACAAGCAAAAAACATAAAAACGGACTGTAGAAGCTTTTATAGGTACATAAAAAGGAAATGTTTGGCTAAGGCAAATGTGGGTCCATTACAGGTAGAGTCAGGAAAATTTATAATGCAGAATAGAGAAATGGCACAGAAGCTAAATGATTACTTTGTGTCTGTCTTCACTGAGGAAGATGCAAGAAATCTCCCAGAATTAGAGATCCAAGGGACTAGGCAGAATGAGGAATTGATGGAAATTAGTATGAGTAAGAAGGTTGTATTGGAGAAATCAATGGGGCTGAAGGTTGATAAGTCCCCAGGACCTGATATTATACATCCCAGAGTGTTGAAAGAGGTAGCTCTGGAGATAGTGGATGCATTGGTGATTATCTTCCAAAATTCTACAGATTCTGGAATGGTTCCTGCAGATTGGAAGGTAGCAAATGTCACCCCACTATTTAAGAAGGGAGGGAGAAAGACACAGGGAACTACAGACCTGTTAGCATTACATCAGTAGTGTGGAAAATATTCAAATCTATTCTAAAGGATGTGATAAATGGACACTTGGATAATAATGATCTGATTGGGCATAGTCAACATGGATTTATGAATGGGAAATCATGCTTGACGAACCTGCTGAAGTTTTTTGTGGATGTTCCGAACATCCTGGACGTAGTATACTTGGATTTTCAGAAGGCTTTTGATAAAGTCCCCCACAGGAGGTTGGTTAGCAAAATTAAAGCACATGGGATAGGAGGTAATATACTGGCATGGATTAAGGATTGGTTAACAGGCAGAAAGCAGAGAGTAGGAATAAACGGGACATTCTTGCCTTGGCAAGCTGAGTAGTGGGGTACTGCAAGGACCAGTACTTGGGCCCCAGCTGTTCACAATATATATCAATGATTTGGATGTGGGGACCAAATGTAATATTTCCAAGTTCGCAGATGACACAAAACTAGGTGAGAATGTGTTGTGAGGAAGATGCAAAGCGGCTTCCAGGGGATTTGGACAGACTTAGTGAATGGGCAAGAAAGTGGAAGATGGAATATAATGTGGAAAAATGTGAGGTTATACATTTTGGTAGGAGGAATAGATGTGTATTTCTTAGACTATTTCTTAAATGGTAAGAGATTAGAAAGTGTAGATGTACAAAGGGAGCTGGGTGTCCACATCAATAAGTCACTGAAAGCTAACATGCAGGTGCAGCAAGCAATTAGGAAGGCTAATGATATGTTAGCCTTTATCAAAAGAGCATTTGAGTACAGCAGTGGTGAAGTCTTGCTTCATTTGTATAGAACCTTGGTTAAACTGCACCTGGAGAACAATGTGCATTTTTGGTCCCCTGACCTTAGGAAGGATTCTATTGCCATAAAAGGAATACACCAAAGGTTCACTAGACTTGTTGTCGGGATGGTGGGACTGTCCCATGAAAAGAGATGAGGGAAACTGGGCCTGTATTCTCTAGAGTTTCTCTAGAATGAGAGGTGATCTCATTGAAACCTACAGAATACTTAAAGGGATAGACAGGGTAGATACAAGTAAGATGTTTCCCCTGGTAGCGGAGTCTAGAACCAGGGGACACCATTTCAAAATAAGGGGAAAGCCACTTATAATCGAGATGAGGAGAAATTTCTTTACTCAGAGGGTTGTGAATCTATGGAATTGTCTATCCCAGAGGGCTGTGGAAGCTCAGTCATTGAGTATGTTTAAAGTAGAGATTGACAGATTTCTGAATACCAATGACATAAAGGGATATGGGGATAGTGTGGGAAAAAGGCATTGAAGTGGATGATCAGCCACGTTCGTATTGAATGGCGGAGCAGGCTTGATGGGCTGATTGGCCTACTCCTGCTCCTATGTTCCTATGCAATGATATTTTTATGTTTCACTTCAATGCAAACTGTAGGCATTTAGAAAACTCTGAGGGAGGAGGGGAATTTCAATTAATTAAATATAATATTTAATCAATTGAAGCCAATGAAGAACTTCTTTTATGTCCCACGTGGACCACTAAATGGTGCAGCAGACAGTGAGGATGATACCAATCGACTGCAACAGGACACAGATAGGCTAGCAGAATGGGCTGACAAGTGGCAAAGGGAATTTAATGCAGAGAAGTGAGGTGATGCATTTTGGCAGAAGATATAGGGAGAGGCAACATAGACTAAATGGCACAGGTCTAAAGAGTGAAGAAGGACAGAGAGACCTGGGGGTTTGTGTGCATCGGTATGTGCAGGACATATTGAGAACGTAGCTATCAAAGCATATTGGATCTTGGGATTCATAAATAGAGCTATTGAGTACAAAAGCAGGGAAATTACGCTGAACATTTATACAGCTCTTGTTACGCCACAACTAGAGTATTGCATCCAGTTCTGGTCACTGCACTTTAGGCAGGATCAGAAGGTCCGTGATAGGGTGCAGAGCAGATTTACCAGAATGGTTCCAGGGTGAGGGGTTTTAGCTACAAGGTTAGGTTGGAGAAGGTGGCTTGTTATCCTTGGAGCAAAGGAGGTTGTGGGGAGATTTGATTGAGGTGTACAAGATTATGACAGGTTTAGTTAAGGTAGACAAAGAAATGCTGTTCCCATTAGCTGATGGTACAAGGACCAGGGGACACAGATTTATGGTTTTGGGCAAAAGACGCAAGGAGCATGTGAGGAAGAACTATTTTTTTATACTCGCTCTCTACCAGGGTGCTGGAAGCAGAGACGATGAAAGATTTCAGAAGGAAATTGGATGGACACTTGAGGGAAATAAACTGCAGGGCTATGGGGATACAGCTGGGGAATGGGACTGATTGGATTGTTCTACAGAGTGCTGACATAGACTCAATGGGCTGAATGGCCTTCTTCTGTGCTTTAATGACTCGATGATGAATGATTACAAGTAGGAATAATTAGACTAATTACTTGATGAGTGATTCCAACAGGCAAGTTTGATCAAAGATAAGTCAGTACAATCAGAAAATGAAAAATGCTTAGAAGATTTGCTCTCCGTTCAGGGTAATGAAGACCCACACTACAGAGCAAAAGCTACTGCTACTTCACAATGCTAAAGAATGCATCAGAGTTGGAAGAGGTTGCAACTAATGGGATACAAATAATCAAGGAGCGATTGCAACAGAAGGATTTCATGGGAGGTTAATGAGCACAATCAAAGAAGAGGCGGCTGGGCTCGATTGAGAGCACCATTGAGACTCATTTAACTGATTTATATTACAGAATTACTTCCACGAACAGAGATTCTGCAGAATGCCCCAGTTCATTTGTTGCAGGCCTTAACCCATTTACACGACAGGCTGGATTCAGCAATAAGAAATCTTTGGCCTCCTTGTCTCGAGAGGCAAGGGGTAAGCGCCTGGAGGTGGTCAGTGGTTTGTGGAGCAGCGCCTGGAGTGGCTATAAAGGTCAATACTAGAGTGACAGACTCTTCCACAGGTGCTGCAGAAAAAAATTGGTTGTCGGGGCTGTTACACAGTTGGCTCTCCCCATGCGCTTCTGTCTTTTTTCCTGCCAACTGCCAAGTCTCTTCAACTCGCCACACTTTAGCCCCACCTTTATGGCTGCCCGCCAGCTCTGGCGATCACTGGCAACTGACTCCCAGAACTTGTGATCAATGTCACACGACTTCATGTCGCGTTTGCAGACGTCTTTAAAGCGGAGACATGGACGGCCGGTGGGTCTGATAACAGTGGCGAGCTCGCTGTACAATGTGTCCTTGGGGATCCTGCCATCTTCCATGCGGCTCACATGGCCAAGCCATCTCAAGCGCCGCTGACTCAGTAGTGTGTATAAGCTGGGGATGTTGGCCGCCTTGAGGACTTCTGTGTTGGAGATGCGGTCCTGCCACCTGATGCCAAGTATTCTCCGGAGGCAGCGAAGATGGAATAAATTGAGACGTCGCTCTTGGCTGACATACGTTGTCCAGGCCTCGCTGCCGTAGAGCAAGGTACTGAGGACACAGGCTTGATACACTCGGACTTTTGTGTTCCATGTCAGTGCGCCATCTTCCCACGCTCACTTGGCCAGTCTGGACATAGCAGTGGAAGCCTTTCCCATGCACTTGTTGATTTCTGCATAGAGAGACAGGTTACTGGTGATAGTTGAGTCTAGGTAGGTGAACTCTTGAACCACTTCCAAAGCGTGGTCGCCGATATTGATGGATGGAGCATTTCTGAGGTCCTATCCCATGATGTACATTGTCTTGAGGCTGATGGTTAGGCCAAATTCGTTGCAGGCAGCCGCAAACCTGTCGATGAGACTCTGCAGACACTCTTCAGTGTGAGATGTTAATGCAGCATCGTCAGCAAAGAGGAGTTCCCTGATGAGGACTTTCTGTACTTTGGTCTTCGCTCTTAGGCGGGCAAGGTTGAACAACCTGCCACCTGATCTTGTGTGGAGGAAAATTCCTTCTTCTGAAGACTTGAACGCATGTGAGAGCAGCAGGGAGAAGAAAATCCCAAACAGTGTGGGTGCGAGAACACAGCCCTGTTTCACCCCACTCAGGATAGTAAAGGGGTCTGATGAGGCGCCGCTTTGCTGACTTGTGCCTTTCATATTGTCATGGAATGAGGTGATGATACTTAGTAGCTTTGGTGGACATCCGATCTTTGCTAGTAGTCTGAAGAGACCACGTCTGCTGACGAGGTCAAAGGCTTAGGTGAGATCAATGAAAGCAACGGAGAGGGGCATCTGTTGTTCACGGCATTTCTCCTGTAGCTGACGAAGGGAGAACAGCATGTCAATGGTCGATTTCTCTGCTCGAAAGCCACACTGTGCCTCAGGTTAGACACGCTCGGCCAGCTTCTGAAGCCTGTTTAAAACGACTCGAGCAAAGACTTTCCCCACTATGCTGAGCAGGGAGATTCAACGGTAGTTTTTGCAGTCACCACGGTCACCTTTGTTTTTATAGAGGGTGATGATATTGGCATCGCGCATGTCCTGTGGTACTGCTCCCTCTTCCCAGCATAGGCAAAGCAGTTCGAAAAGTGCTGAGAGTATAGCAGGTTTAACACTCTTGATTATTTCAGGGGTAATGCCGTCCTTCCCAGGGGCTTTTCCGCTGGCTATAGAATCAATGGCATCACTGAGTTCCGATTTTATTGGCTGTATGTCCAGCTCATCCATGACTGGAAGAGGCTGGGCTGCATTGAGGGCGGTCTCAGTGACAACATTCTCCCTGGAGTACAGTTCTAGGTAGTGCTCAACCCAGCGGTCCATTTGCTTGCGTTGGTCAATGATTGTGTCCCCTGATTTAAGATTTGAGGGGGGCGATCTTCTTGATGGTTGGCACAAAAGCTCTCTTAATGCCATCATACATTCCTCTGATGTTTCCGGTGTCGGAGGCCAGCTGAATATGACTGCATCGGTGTTGCCAGTAGTCATTTGCGCAGCGCCTGGCTGTTCTTTGTGCAGCGCTTCTGGCTGTTTTAAGTGCTACGGATGTTAACTTGCTGGGGGCTTTTTTGTAGTTCAGCAGTGCAATGCGCTTAGCGGCTATGACAGGTTCCAGCTCTTCAAAATGAGAGTGAAACCAGTCTGCATTCCGCTTCACAAGTTTGCCATTGGTGGTCATGGCTGACTCATAGATGGCGTCTCTGATATGGGCCCACTTGGTATCTGCATCCCCTGTGGGAGTATTTTGAAGGGCTTTTTCAAATGAATTTAGTAATTTTTGTAACAGCTGTGGATAAGAAATTCTGCTCATGTTGATGCGCGGGTGGCCCTTCTGCTTGGAGTGATGCAGCTTCTTTGGTTTGAGTCTAACCTTGCTGCACACCAGGGAGTGGTCGGTGTCGCAGTCCGCAATGTGGAAGCTGTGAAATATTTGTCAGATTTCCACAACCACAGTTACTCCACAGCTACAAATGTGACTTTAAAGCAGTACAGCTGCAAATAGTTGGTGCAAAAAGTTACATTTGCGGCTTTGCCGGTCTGGCTTTCCTTATTTCTCTCCCTTTTAATGTTGCCTACTTTGAAGATCTCTGTCTTTAGAGACAAAGAAACTTTGTGTTTGACCTACACGTTGGTTCCTTAATTCAAGAATAGCTAACTGGGCACTTTCTTTGTTGTTTTTCTTTAATGTAAGAATGAGAAATGACAATAGTGAAGAAAAAACTTTGATTTATACAGCGCACTTCACTCCCTCAAGGTGCCCTTTACAGTTAATTCATTACTTTTGAAGTTGTTCTGTGGGCAATCCAATATTTTCTTTGTGTTTCTCTTTTTTATATTTATACTGACCTTGTGCTGTTGGCTCCCAATGCACAGGTCTTGAACAGCCAATGGAAAAATCAAGTGAGACCTCCCAGATTTTATCAGACCAATGACCAGAAATACTCAGTTTTACTTACTGGTTTTTCTTGCCTGTCAATGGTCCAATTGATCACAGCAAATGCACTGCTCTGACAGCAGTGAGTTTCCCATATGAATGTCATGATCTAACATTATTATGTCAGCATATATACGCCCTTGTGGTATACCTTGAACATCATGTCATTTATTTGTTTCTGATGTCACCATGCAGTACCTTCAAGTGGTGACTCGCCATTTGGAGCTGGAACCTTGTGTGTTACTTCAGAAGGTAAAGGCCTGTAGCAGCTTAAAAATGTTGTCTATGTTGCTGGCAAGGTCTGCAAGAGAATCCAGAGTCTCAAGGTTTACTGAAGAAAGTGTATGAGTCTTTTTGTATGAGGTCAAGCAGAGGAAGTGGCTACCCTTGGCATGTAGCAACATAAGCTCATATGGAGAGCAACAAAATTGAGCAGTCATTGCTCCTCAGTCAAATGCAGATAAGAAATAAGAAATGACCTGCATTTATAAAAACTTCTTTTTTTTAATTTGTTTCATGGGATGTGGGCGTCACTGGCTAGGCCAGCATTTATTGCTCATCCCTTCATTGCCCATAAGAAGATGGTGGTGAGGTGCCTTCTTGAACCACTGCAGTCCATGTGGGGTAGGTACACCCACTGTGCTATTAGGACAGGAGTTCCAGGATTTTGACCCGGCGACAGTGAAGGAATGGCGATATAGTTCCAAGTCAGGATGGTGTGTGGCTTGGACGGGAACTTGCAGGTGGTGGTGTCCCCACGCATCTGCTGCCCTTGTTCTTCTAGGTGGTAGAGGTCGCAGGTTTGGAAGGTGCTGCCTGAGTAGCCTTGGTGCGTTGCTGCAGTGCATCTTGCAGATGGTACACACTGCTGCCACTGTGCATTGGTGGTGGATGGGGTGCCAATCAAGTGGGCTGCTTTGTCCTGGATGGTGTCGAGCTTCCTGAGTGTTTTTGGAGCTGCACCCATCCAGGCAAGTGGAGAGTATTCCATCACACTCCTGACTTGTGCCTTGTAGATGGTGGACAGGCTTTGGGGAGTCAGGAGGTGAGTTACTCACCGCAGGATTCCTAGCCTTTGACCTGCTCTTGTAGCCACAGTATTTATATGGCTGGTCCAGTTCAGTTTCATGACCCCAGGATGTTCTTAAGCTCCATCCTACACTTTTTGTATTCCACTAATGCTTCCGCTGATTTGCTCTCCTTGTATTTGCTAAAAGCTTCTCTTTTCCTTCTCATCGTACCCTGAATGAGTCTGGTCATTCATGGTTCTCTGGGCTTGTTGTTCCTACCTATTAACCTGGAGGGAACATGTTGGGCCTGTACCCTCCCCATTTCCTTTTTGAATGCCCCCCACTGCTCTTCTGCAGATTTCCCGACAAGTAACTCTTTCCAGTCTACCTTGGCCAGATCCTGCCTTATTTTACTAAAATTCGCTCTCCCCCAATCCAAAACCTTTTTTTGCAACTTGTCTATTTCTTTCTCCATAACAAGCTTAAATTGTACCATGTTGTGGTCGCTATCACCAAAATGCACCCCCACCAACACATCAACCACCTGTCCGGCTTCATTCCCCAGAATTAGGTCCAGCACTGCGCCCTCCCTTGTTGGATCCTCTACATATTGAGCTAAAAAGTTCTCCTGTATACATTTTAAGAACTCCACTCCATCTATGCCCTTAACACGATGACTATCCCAATTAATGTTGGGAAAGTTGAAATCACCTACTATAATTACCCTATTATTATTTTTACACACCTCTGCGAATTGCGCACATATTTGCTCCTCAATTTCCCGCTGACTATCTGGGGGTCTATAATAAACACCTAACAATGTGGCTGTCCCTTTTTTATTCCTAACCACTACACATAAAGCTTCATTTGATGCCCCCTCCAAGATATCATCTCTCCTTACTGCAGTAACTGACTCCTTAACTAATATTGCAATGCCCCCTCCTCTGTGTCGCCTGAAGTTTCTATATCCTGGGATATTGAGCTGCCAATCCTGCCCCTCCCTCAACCAAGTCTCCGTGATGGCTACTATATCACAATTCCACATGTCAATCTTTGCCCTTAACTCATCCGTTTTACCTGTAATACTCCTGGCATTAAACTAGAGGCCGTCCATCCTGGTCTTACTCCCTTGAAACTTACTTCCGCTGTATTCCCTCTGACTTGTTTGCTTTCCTGTGTTTAGCTGTGTCCCTATTCTGCTAGGAGTCTGCGTCCCCTCCCCCTGCCAAATTAGTTTAAACTCCTCCCAACAGCACTAGCAAACCCGCCAGCAAGAATGTTAGTCCCCCTCTGGTTCAGATGTAGACCGTCCCGCTTCTACAGGTCCCAGTGGTCCAGGAATCTAAAACCCTCCCTCCTGCACCAACTCTTAAGCCATGCATTCATCTGTGCTATTCTCCTATTTCTATACTTGCTAGCACATGGCACTGGGAGTGATCCAGAGATTACAACCCGAGAGGTCCTGCTTTTTAGTCTGCTGCCTAACTCCCTGAATTCTTGATGCAAGACCTCATCCCTCTTTCTACCTATGTCATTGGTACCAACATGGTAGTGTTTAGTTAGCGGCCTCCCCAGATGGCTAGGATGGGGGTGTCGCCCTGCTGTTAGCAAAACGCTGACGGCACTGTAAAATGGCCCTTAATTGGGCCTTTATTTATGGAAATTGGTTTCCCACTTCCTTGGAGCATGCAGGCTCTCCGGTTCCAGAACTGCTGTCAGTAAAATGCCCCTCCCAGGGACCAGTAAAATCCTGGCCATTAGCTCTCCTCACAGATGCTGCCAGACCTGCTGAGTATTTCCAGCACTTTCTGTTTTTATTTCACTAAAACAGATCATCTTAAATTTTAAAAAATGGCAGTGAAACCTGGACAACTTACACCTACCAAGAAAAAAGGCTCAATGATTTCAATTTCTGGTATCTATGATGCATCCTCGGCATCACATGAAAAGACAAAGTCACCAATGAAGCTGCCCTTTCTCGGGCAAACATGCCAAACGTGCTAGCGCTAATCAAGAAAAGACGACTTCGCTGGCTTAGGCATGTGCACAGGATGGAAGATGGCCGCATCCCCAAGGATATGCTTTATGGGGAGGTAGCCCATGCCACGAGACCATCGGGCTGCCCAAAGCTCCAATTCAAGGATGTTGTCAAAAGAGACATGAAAGCCCTCAACATCAATCACGACAAGTGGGAAACTCTAGCTGATGATCGATACAAATGTTGACACCAGCTGTGGGCAGGAATTTGCCACCATGACGACATGTGCTTTCAGAAGGTCCAAAGCAGACGCTAGCCCTGAAAAGAAGGTGCCAGCAGAGATCATCCTGCACCTCCGGCAAGGGACAACTAAATGTGTGGCACATGGCAGACTTTGCCTTGCCGGAATCAGCTTGTTCAGCCATCAAAAGAAGTGCAGCAGAGGATCTCATCTGACCTCACCAACGTTCTGCGGCTGCATTCCCATCATCTCTTGCAGATACAAGGATGCCAATCAAAACTGATCATCTGGCCATATATCTCATTACTGTTAATAGGATCTTTCTATGTAGGAGTTGGCTACTCAGTATCCTGCATTACAGCACAAGGTCATAACAAAGCAGCTTAAGCTATGATGAGATACTAAAAAAATTGTTGAATTACCCACAAAGCAACAGTGCCTAAAGGCCTGCTACCCGACTCAAACTGACGGGACTCGACGACACGTGTCGGGTTCGGGTCGGGTCGCACTTCCGGGCCCGGCATTCGGGCTCGGGTCGGGTCAGGCCAGATTGGAACAGCTCTAACACCACCTCAGGTAAGTGACTTTAATGTTAATTTACTTTTAGGAATTTAAAGATGGTTTTGCTACAGTTATTTTAAGTTTGTGCAGGTAAGGAACAAAGTGAAAAATGGAAGGTAGGTTAACTGATGCTTGGGTCGGGTTGGGTTGGGCGCTGGAAAAAATGGAAGGACTTGGGTCGGGCTCGGGGTCGGATGGGGTTCTGTCAGGCTCGAGTCGGGTCTCATTTGCAGACCCGAGCAGGCCTTTAACAGTGCCGACAATATCAATGTAATTGGATATGAGTTGCTTTGGGGCGTCCTGCAGTCAGTAAAGGTTTCATGTAAATGAAAATTATTTCTTTCACTTTACTTAGCAAACAATGAGGCGGATAATAACAGACTTCAGGAGGACATAGACAGACTGGTGACGTCAATGGAAATAACAATCAGAAGAAATGTAAAATGGGCTACCAAATAGCTATAATCTGTTTTACATTATCACACAAAGTCAAGATCTATCCCAATGTGTGTGAAAACTGTAAAAAGGGTTCCAGCACCAAAACTAAAAATAAAATTAATTTATCTGGCTAGAATCATGAAATAAAATATGTTCTGGATTTAAATATTTTTTCTAATTCTTAATTTTTTTACAACGACACTTATATTTATATAATGCCTTTATTATAATAAAATGTCCCAAGTTGCTCCACAGGAGTGATCTAAAACAAAAGGCTGTGTTTGCTGATAACACAACCACAAGATGGCGTACTACTGGCACATGCACAAATGCAGCCTCATTGAAAGAAACTTCACTACGTCGTCTCAGGCAGCTGCCAGTAATAAAAATGGCACTGCTCAATTTGACACAAAAAATGAGTTGAACCTAAATCCCCTCACCCCTCAATGGCCACGATCGCCGCCTCCACACCCCCGCCAACAGTATCCTGCTCCCTCTCCTGATCACCGCTTCTGTGCCTCGCTCCCTCCCACGATCGCCACTTCAATCGCCAGTTTCCCGCGCCCTACCGCATTGGCCTTCTAGCCGCTCCCTCCCGCTGCTCCCTCCTGCTTGTCGGTCATGACTCTTTGCCGCACCATCCCTTCGCTCGCTCCCCATCTCACTGCCCAGAGAAGCGGCGCGCGGGTCAGAGTGAGCGGAATGCTGGCAGTGAAACGGGAAGCGAGTGGCGAGAAGGAGTGGCGAACAGTTGGGAGTGGCGGGATGGAGCAGTGAAGAGTTGGGAGTGGCGAGCAGCCGAGAGCAGGCGAGAATGGTGGGACGGAGTGGGGACCAGAAGCGGTGATTGAGGTGGCGATTGCAGGAGGGAGCGCAGTACTGTTGGGGAGGGGGGGTGGGGAATGGAGACGGCGATTGTGGCCATTGAGGGGTGAAGCAACACTCGGACGTCATTACATCTGCCATCATTATGTGGTGCATGTGCGGACCCATACTGGCAAGCTGGCAAATGTTTGGATGGACTGATGACATTGGTGATCGCTCTGCGCATGCTCTGCGTTGTCAGGAGACACTCTTAAAACAAAATATGACACCGAGCTACATAAGGGGATATTAGGTCAGATAACCAAAGAGGTAGATTTTAGGGAGTGTCTTCAAGAAGGAAAGCGAGGTAGAGAGGTGTAGGGAGGGAATTCCAGAGCTTAGGGCCGAGGTAACATAAGGTAGAGCCACTAATGGTGCAGCGACTAAAATTGGGGATGCGCAAGAGGCCACAATTAGAGGAGCAAAGATATCCAGGAGTGTTGTGTGGCTGGAGGAGATTACAGAGGTAGGGAGGGCCAAGGCCATGGGTGATTTGTAAACAAGGATGAGGATTTTAAAATCAAAGCATTGCTTAACCCAGAACCAATATAGTTAGCGTGCACAGGAGCGATAGGTGAAGGGGACTTGGTGTGACTATGGACATGGGCAGCTGAGTTTTAAATGGCAACAAGATTATGGAGGAAATGTGGATGACCAGCCAGGAGTGCATTGGAATAGTCAAGTCTAGAGATAACAAAGACATGAATGAGGATACCAGTGTGGAAACAGGAAGAGAAGCCATTGCAAGTGATACTCTGGATACGATTAGATAAGAATGTAACCAGATGAGAGCAGTCCCACCCAGTTGGATGACAATGGAGAGGTGCTGGAGGAAGATGGTGTGGTCAAACATGTCAAAGGCTGCAGACAGGTCGAGAAGGACGAGGAGGGATAGTTTACCTTTGTCACAGTCACATAGGATGTCATTTGTGACTTTGATAAGAGCTGTTTCGGTACTGTGATAAGGGTGGAAACCTGATTGGAGGGATTCAAACATGGAGTTTCCAGAAAGATAGGAATGGATTTGGGAGGCGACAACATGTTCAAGGATTTTAGGAATAGAAATGTGCATTATCAATAGAAAAATCATTTTTCAGATGTTAACCAATTGAAAGCTGCAAATAAAGTCACTACTGAAAAGATTAAGCAGATTGCACAGGAGAGGACTTGAAATTGTGAACAAATTTGCGAATTAAAGAGGATCACTTACCATTTCTGATTTTGAAAGCTGGCAATCCAAAATTATGTGCTGGATTTTGCGGTCAGCGGCGAAGAGCACAAATTATGTCTCGCTGAGAGATCTAGTGATCTCCCTGGACAGAATTTCAGCTTTATCGTGATACATTGGTACTGCATATTGCAGGGTTCTTTATTGGACATTCCCAGTGATGTCATCAGGCTGTCTAAGCAGCCAATCACATGAAAGGATTTTCACAGACAATGCTCCACCCCCCCACGACCAAACAGGCAACAAAAAGCAGTAAAATAAAATCACTTTAAAAATATTTTTTATATAGAGCAAATTAAAGATTGGGACATACACGTGGGATGAAGGTAGGAGCTAAGATGTTCTGAAAAAAACTTTTAAAAAATATTAAAATTTAGCTTAAAATCTACTAATTAAGCATTTAATCGCACTTTACAATGATAAAATTACTTTTTCAGGGCCAGTTCCGTTGTTCATCAAGTTTTATTATTCACATCACCGTTAAAAACCCAGCTACATTTGATTGAACAAGGGTAACTTTTTAATCAGGTTTCAAATGGTGACCTGGGAGCGGGAAAGCTGAAATTCCCACTGATTTCAGTGATTGCCGGTTCTGGTGGGATTTCCGTGTGAATCTGCCCATGCCCGATATCCTGACATTGCGGTCAGTTTTAGAGGGGTAATGAACACTGACAGTTTTCCATCAACCCCCGTGCAAAATCCAGCCTATATACTCAATTTTAGCGCATCTTTAAATATCGCCATGCCTTTAAGGCAAGTGATTGCACAATATAAACATGGCAAGAAATCCCCAGATTTCAGGTGAACTGATTGTTACTGAGGTGGGATTTCCAAGCCAGAGCGATGCAGGAGCCCCTCAGGCATCGCGGACCTTTATCTTCAAAGGATCTATGTTTTTTTAAAACAGTTCCAAAACCGACAGTAAAACAGTTTAAAACAGATTTAGTTCCCTTTTAGGTGGAAAATGCCTCATAAGTGGTTGCAGCCGAGGAGCGGAGGGGGAGGGTGGGGGCGGTTTCCTGCTGCTCAAGGTAGTGATCGCAAGATGTGGGAGGTGGTAGTCGGGGGGAATGGATACAAATGGTTTGGAGGGTTGAGGGGGAGGTGATCGCAGGGGACTGGAGAGAGATTATGGCACAGATGGCAGATTGGTGGGGGGCGGGCAGTGATCATAGAGGTGGGGTTAATTATCATGGAATTTCTGTAACCTCCTCCAGATCTACAACCCTTTGAGTTATTCACGATCCTCTAAATCTGGCCTCTTGTGCATCCCGATTTGAATCACTCCACCATTGGCAACTGCACCTTCTGCCTTAATATCTCCTTATGTGCTTCAGTGTCAAATTTTGTTTGATAACACTCCTGTGAAGTGCCTTGGGATGTTAAAGGCATACATAAATGCAAGGTGCTGTTGTTGTTTGGGGAGGGGACAGAGGGGAAAAGAGTCGGTGATCATGGGGGCTGATCGCCTGAAATGGAAAACATGTTTGCTTTGATGGGCTGAGGGAAAGCACTTCTGCTCCTCCAGGTCCACAAACAGTCCTGGACAAGCACTGTTCCATGCAGCAGTCCTCACCTTCAGAGTTTCCCGAGGCCTGTAAAACCTAGCTCGCCAGTTTTAAAGCTGGGAGAGAGATCAAATCCAAGGCATGTAGCTTCATTAAAATATTGAAATGTGGGACCCGCCTCCTGGGAGTGGGTTGGTCGCCTGCTCCCATCTGCCTCCGTTAAAACTGGAAGTGGTAAGGTTCAAAGTGGGTTGGATTTGGGTTTGAGATGTTTTTCATTGTAAAATCTCATCCAAATCAAGCCCACCATTTTTGGTGGTTAAACTTCCTTCCATTCCATCTCTTATTATTGAGTAATATTTATAAATGATTATGCAGAGAAATTTGCATTAAGTAGCGACTACATGTAAAAAATTATTTTAGGAATGGCACTGGCCAAAGGAGGAAGTCCACTCTGGAAATGTATTTTACATTTCTAGCAAGAAGGTTTTGTCTGAGTTGTATCAGTCTTTGACTGATCTACCACTATTGGTTTGTTGTGAAAAGGTTTAGGGTGCTCATCAATGTAAAAGGGGCAGTGTAATTCCAGAGAATGGAACTGGGTTCTGGTTGGTGTGGAGGTAATGGAGATAAAGGATTTGATAATGTAGACCATGACAAGCTGTTTCATCTTTTCTAGAACAGTAGTACCAAGGGACCCGACCTGGGCTTGAATGGGGAGTAAATTCAAAGCTGAGCTGCATAAAAGTTATTCAGTGAGCGATTGGTAAATCTATGGAACAAACTCCATAGGAAGATGCTGGAAGCAGATAGCACAAATTTATTCAAATGCAAATGTGACAGATTTCTCTCAGGAAACAATATTTTGGGATATAGAGTTTGAGTAACTTAAGACATGACATTCCTGTAGCATGCTTGGGAGGAACAGGTGATTTTGGACCTATGGTTCCCAAAGCTCTGCAACATTGGGGTTTTCTTTGCCTCATATCTGGGTCTGTTGTAGACTAATTGATAGACATTGGTTGCCATGATGGGTCATCAAGTCCATTATTGCTGTATCATGTAACTACAAGGATAGTAGAAGGCAAACTCGATGAACTTTGGGCTTTTGTTGTCTAGCAATTCCTCTGTTCCTATAGAGGTAGCTCTCAAAAGCAGCTGTGGTAACAGTACTACAATTAGCCTCAACATCCCTAGGTTAGGGAGAGACACCCATTCAAATCATGATATTCTAAGTGAAAATAGAATCAGGCTCAGCTGTGTTGAATAGAGTGCAATACTCATTGTCAATGTTTGATTATGAATAATGGTCACTGGATGAAATACTAGTCAGCATTCAGGAAACTGAACTCAGTGTGCAGTCAACACCGTTGGAAGAGGAAAACAGGAGAGAAATTGGGCAGGGGAAATGCGTGAGACAGTAGAAAAATATTACTTTGTTATATTATAAAATGTATTTATGAGGTGAATTTCAACAGTACCTGTTGTAGCAATGTCAGTTGTTGGGCTATATGCTGTGGGCTGTAGTCAGTCAACATGAAAAGTCCTTTCTCATCAATTTTCTGGTAAGTCCCCGACAGTTCTGTTGCAAAGCTGTTATAGCAGGGCCTTGGTAGTGCAGTTGCTATATTGTAATATTTTTCCTTCTGATGAGGGCTTGAAGACTCAGTACCTTTACTAATCTTCCATTTAAAGCTCTATTTTAACAATAAGAGATTGACAATGTAACATGCAGCAGTATTGCATAACATCTATAAGATACACCAATGAAGCTCAATTTAAAGGGGTAGTATTTTATTTTCGAAGATTTGTTCACCTCATATTATTTTATTTTACACAATACACAAATGTGAATTGAAAGTAGAATATGAACACACAGTAGTGTGGAAATGAAAAGCGCTGATAAACTGGATACATCGAATCATCAACTTACCAGGCAACAGTATAAATTTAAGTATACGTTATTCATGTTCTCTACAGATCAATTGATATTTAAGTATTTGGTGAACAAATCTCTAAAACAATCATACTAGTATTATTAATTTAAATATATAGACATTACCAATATTTTATAGAAATTGTATATTTTCCTTCCAAGGTCAATGCTGGGAACTCTTACAGGTGCAGTGTAAATGAGGTGCACTGTGCCAATATGTTAACTTATAGGCACCTTAAATCTTAGAGCGACCCCTAGAACTCCCACAGACCCCCGGTCCACAACAGCCCCAGGCCCAGTTAACATAGTTGGAAAAGTACTGGAGCAGCCTAGTTATTCTTCTTTGCTGTGCCTTGGAACTGATTGTTTCCTGGGCACAACAAATAGGTTCAGCTACCACTAAATTTTTAATCTTTAGTTAAAAAAGAAGTGGCATACCTTTCTAGAAATATCTTCATCCAAAGCTTTTTTGGACATTGAGTGAACTGACTGGTTGTCCTCTTCATTCTTCATGTCTTCTAAACTAAAGCTGAAGTAATGCAGTTTATGGGCCATCTTCCCCTCAGAGAAGTTTTGAAGCAAATTTATTAAATATTGACCCCGACTGTCAGATGGAATAACCTTTTAAAAGAAAGATCACGTTAAGCAAATGTAATACTGTGGGCTATTACTCTACTCTTCAGAGTTTCATAATATATAACTATACCGATTTCTGTCTCTAATTAGATTCACATTCAATCTTTGTTCCAGTACAATCCATTAGTTAATATTATTGAGTATATGAATTTGTAACATGACTTGCACTACAGTTTCCTTGCTCATATTTTATCAATGATATTTTGCATTTCCATGGCATTGTCCAGATGAAAGATGTACAATAATAATTGTTAAGTTTATTATGAGCAAAAAGTTAATGGCCCCAAATCTGCATAAGCCATGATCCTGACAACTATGTTCGGACCGCACCCACCAGTGCCCTCCAGCAATGACCCCACCAGAGTTTGAGAGGGTGGGGAGCTGGGGGCACATAATCCAAATAGATCCAGTTGGTGGTTGTATCACAAGGAGTGCATTCCAGGCTCTCACCTTGCTCCACAGGCTGGCAACACTGGTGGAAATTCCCTGTTCTGGAGGGACGTCAGGTCTCCCCCAACTCCTGAAAACTAGTGAACTGAGGCCCCAAGTGGACCCTTGTGTCAGCTTAAAAAAAATTAACAAAAATCCCTCCACACCCAATCTTTGAGGATCCAGGACCAGATCCTGCCCTGAACTCCCCCCTTGGTGGGGTTCACTTGCGCCCTTCAGAAGTTTTGTACACCTCATCTCACTCAGTATACTGGCGTCAGGACTTACGGGGGTTCTACTCAAGGCATCGTGAATTCTGCCATGATTACTGAATGTTTCAATATTATCATTCACTAAACCCAGCCTCTCAGAAATTATCTTGCATTAGTGCGTATTTGTTAATGAATTCCTTTAAGCAGTGGCATAATTATATCCATATAGGATCAGAAATACCTTTGAGGAAATAAAAGTTTCTAGCTTGTGTAAAATCTCAGCGTCCTGTGCAAAATCTACATTGTAGCACTCTTCAATCCAGGCCTGTAGTAGATCTAAACTTCGGTTGTACACCTTGATGCAATCAGCTGACCTTTTATCGTTTTTACTACAATTGTAAAAATAATTTAGTTTACTTTTTTATATGTAAAAATGTTAGATTAAAATTAGTAATGGTGATGTCATTACATTACTACATTTACAACAGGCTATAAGGATAAGAGCTCATTAAAGGTGTCAGTCAACAATCATTTGATACATGTTTTATATGCTTGTCCCTGACTTAAATCACACTGGATGCCAAGAGAGCTGTGCTGTAGGCTGATAAATTTTGAATGTTTTGAAGGTGTGCCAAGTGTCAATTTTCTCACAATTTCTTTTAAAAAAGGATGTTTCAGTTTGCTGACTTCCAAAGTACTTTTAAAATTTGGCTTGATGCCACACTGGTGCTGCACTCCATGTGATCTCAAGTCCAAACACCCAATATAACAGCAGTCTGGTACTAAGCTGACAAGGTACCACACGGCTTCATTTGGGAACCAGACCTGGTCTTAGATCCAGACTTACAATGTCATTTTTGACATTGTTCTATTTCACAGCAAAACAGCAGTGAGAGCACAGACACAACCTTAGTTATGGACAAATTCCTCCTCTTTGATGACTTGTTCTTTTACTTACAGCCTCCTGTGACATTGTAGCTGTGCCTGATTTGTCCTCAAGACAACAATAGTGTAAAAAGTCAGACTGAGCTGTCTTAGAACAGTGACAGGTATCATTTTACAGCTTTAATTTTCTGAACCAACACAACTTAGTTAAAAATATGTATAATGTAAAAAAAAAACTTTCTCCAATCTCATCTCAATATAGTGCAAACTAGCATTGAAAACATGAACTTCTGAACATTCTTCTCCCTGCAGTTCCATCCAACAGGTATTAACTAGCACCTTAATTAGAATGCAATTATCATCCCTGTACCAAAAATTAAAAAAAGTAATAATCATTTTCTGAGATACTTTGATGACGTATTTAAATTTGGGGTCAGTGTTAACGATAACCGCAATCATAATCATTTAATCTGGTTAGGTTCGACACACCCAATATAGCATGAAGACATAAATGGTACCATTAAACAGAGTAGTCCTGAATTAGAATGCTACATTGTAATTTATACAATACCTGGCATCAATGACACTGGTGAATCTATCTTCCAGAAACTGGAGGAATTCACAGGGCAATGTGAAATAACGAAAGGTATAAAAAAACTGCTGAACATAGCCTTCTATTACTGCATTACTGTAAAAATAATAACATCTATTAATATACCATAACATTAAGCAAAAGATTTTAGCACATGGAAAAGTCACTGTTTCACAGTACAGATGAAAAGTGCCTTTCCCACACAAATGAATATTTGCTGTCTTCTCCTGGTTAGAAGTCAAAACAAATCTTTCTGACCTGCCTTATATGCTTAAATTACATTCTTACTGAGCTATTGAGCTTGTGGTTCTGCAGTTGGGACCAATTCTAAACAATTTCCACAATATAATTAGTTTATAAAGAAATGTGAATGGGATTAAAGCCAATAGAAATTTCTAATGGAAGAATGAGGATTGCACAACAAATAGTTGAGCTTTCTTATTTCAACTTCAGGTATTCTCCTGCAAATAGATAACTCATACCTGGGGAAGATTTCCTGTGATTTATGTGCTGCAAATCCGAAAACCTATTCCTTAACAAAGTTTTTACGATTTTGCTACACATAGCACACGAAGTAAATTTCTCTCATCAAAGCTATTTTCTTAAACATGAAGAGTAGCAAAAACGTTACTAGTGCACTTGATGGTCAACTGGCATTGCTGATGATATAGCTGATAACAGCACTCTGGATCCCAAATGTAGACCATTATTCAGAAACCTGTAAACAGCTGTACAAAGCTGTACCATGGAGGTATCAAGAATGGTATGGATTTACAATTCATCTCAAGATGGAGACTACACCAGATATCCTCTGTAAAATGGATAGTTCTTGTAACACCACATCCAATTGTTGTCAAAATATATAAGTAACTTTGGACTGAATATTCGGGAACGGAGGTAGACGGGGCCTGAAAATATTGACACCGGTCAGCGTGCTGGTTTCCCGATGCTGTTCCCGGAGTCGGGATCCCTGATTAAAGCCAATTAAGGTGGTTGAGGAGCTCATTAAGAGCTTGTTAACAGAGGTGTTGAGATTTTCACAGGAGCGCAAAGGCGGCAAGAATTGTCTGGGGCAGACCAGGTGAAGAACGGTCAGTCATGGACGCCCGAGAGAATTACCTCAGGCCCATAAAAGGGTGAATGGTGCAGAGGAAGACTCGGCCATTGACAAACAGGTACCCTTGGTGCAGTGCAGCTGGCGGGGAGGGTGGGCAATAAGTCAGTGCACAGGCAGTGCAGGGGGTCATCGCTCTCCTGGCATTGCAGGGGCATAAAAGCAGGAGGCAAGGACAACTGGGTGGCCAGCTGACCACAAGAAAGGCTGCAGCTGGCTATGGGGGCATGTCTTTCAGATTTTTAACCCAGCGGCGACGAGGAGCAACACTCTCTGCAAGAAGGGCATCAGGGGAGAAGAATGAGGGAAGGAAGGACACGGAGGCCATACCCTCAACATCGGATCTAGCGATGAAGATGGAGCTATCTTGACATGACCAAGAACCAGTGCCGCAGGAGACTGTGGCTCTCCAGACAGATGGTCACAGACATCCGTGCCCTCACCGCCGGAGATCTCGCACCTTGCAGCTCAGGTGGCCATGCCCTGCCAGTAGTCATCAAAGTTACTGTGGCCTTGAAATTCTTTGCTTCTGGCTCCTTCCTAGGATCAGCTGCAGACTTTGCTGGCATCTCACAAACGGCTGCACACCACTGCATCTCAAGGGTCAGTACTAATGAAAGGTCAAGACCTTAAGTGCCAACTCTGTTTCTCTTCCCACAAATGCTGCCTAACCTGCTGAATACTTCCAGTATTTTCTGTTTTTGTTTCAGATTTTCAGCATCTGCGGTATTTTGCTTTTATATCCCTTGAAGAGACGGCTACTCACTCCTCTAGGAGGGCCCCAGACAGAGACACAGAGGCAATACAACCAATGCTACCTGCTATCAGGACAACCATTCAGCATGCCAACTGGCTTCTGATGACGCGTTTCTGGTGCATGGACAGGTTGGATGACACCTTCCTGGAAGGAAACAGCTCATTGGAGGAAGTGGAAGGGCAGGAGGTGGGAGAGGAGGAGGATGAGGAGGCAGAGGGGGATGATGCAGAACACTGAGGTGCAGCGACTACACAGTGAGGTGGCCGGACATCATGCGGGGTGTGAAAGTCTCGTCAGCATCCCATGAATGTCAGGGATCATCTTATTCAGCAAAGCTTCAACTGAGCTCCTCTGACCCAGGATAAAGGGTATAGTATGCAAGTCACTCCTAGGTACCTGTGCGAACATTTCCATTAAAGACGCAGCCTGGAACATCTAAACTCTTCCCACCGATGAAGGTATCACATCTGCCCAGAGGCTTTTCTATCACTGTTGAGGTACCCTTGATCTCCTTTACCATCTCATACCTCTTTTCTTGTCCTGACATCAATAAAAGGAGACTCACATGCGTGACTTCAGGTGTCATTATTAATAGTGCCAGGAAAGACAAACAGTAGACTGATACAGCAAGAGGACACCGCAGTGACTCACTCAGTGCTCCACACAACGCAGTGGCCTCCGTGCTTGGCCATTTCTATGCAGTGCTTTCCCTGTGGCCTCGGAGGAGGTGTAGGCAAGCTGCTCACTTGCCTCAGCTTCTAGCTGAGATGCGCGAGGCAGTCGTCCTCGTTGTGGAGGTGCCCGTGGGGTATCTCCAAAGGCTGCTACACCTGCATCATTGCTGGGGCAGCCTCCGTCACTTGGCTTGCTGCACTGAGGCTCCCATTGTCAGAAAAACCGAGGAGGCCGAGGATGATGAAGGCGCCCTGTGAGGGGTGGCACCCTCTTCCTCCTCGGTGACATCGTCAGCCCTTGGTGGGCGGATGGCTGGAGGGAAGCACCAGCTTGGCTGCAACCGTCATCCACTCCAAACATCTCTGCACCAGCAGTGCTACTGACCAGTCCAGGCAAGGTGGTGTGGCATACATCCTGAGCATAGCTCTGAGCCATTGTGGCGTGCATTAGCTGGATGGACTCCTCCATTCTCTGCCCATGACCCGGTACTGCCTCAGGGACTGCTGACATGACGGAGCACATCTCCTGCTGCTGGCCCAGGTACAGCCTTCTCCTGTTACTCCTGCGGCCCTGCATCTGTGCTGAGCTCAACAGGACTGTGTCTGTCCTTGCTCCTCCGTGGGGAACTACCCTCAGCTGCCTCTGGCACCTCCTCCTGCACCCTAGTCCTGTGTTCCTCACCCACTGCCACCAAATCTAAACATGGGTGAGGACCCACTGAGGTGAGTGTATCTGCGCTGGTGGATGGTCCATCTTCGGTTCCTTGGTGGCCATCTGGGGCCGCTGAGGGAGAAGAAGAAGGTCTCATGAGTTGAACGTCTGCACCTGTGGGAGACACAAGAAGTGATCATGAGAGTCAGGCTTGGAGATCTAAAGCCTGTGCAGTGCTGAGGTTTCCCAATGCAACTCAGTGTTCAGAATGCTGTCGGATGGGATGGAGTGCTATGCATCCCCTTAGTGAGCATTTTGCCCTCTGTAATCACCATCTCCACCATGAGTGCCCAGTTCACCAGGTCCAATGTCCTCCTGGTCCACAATCCTGTCCATCTCCATCGCTTTATCCTCCATGGCCATAATGATTTGAAAGTATGGTACCTCTCTGTCTGTGTGTGCCTCAAAGCGGGCATTATGCGCCATTTATCCTGCAAGGGCAAGAGAGAGGGGATAAGGAGCTGTAGCCCTCTGTGGCCAATGGCATTTGCCCCTATTCAGTAGAAGCTCCATGTTTCAGTGTTGGCAGGGCTCAGCAGCACTATGGCTCTGAGTAACTTTGAGGGCTCAGTAAGTACCCTGGGCACACACCCCTCCCATGTTCAGGAGCAGCATGCACCCTTAGACTCCTCAGCTGGTGTGTCTGCTAGAGGGTGAATACACTGAGGGCTGCCTTGACATTTGGTGGTTGCACTCACCATGCCATAGCCTATGAGGTCATTGAACGTTTTCCTACACTGGATCCAGGTTTGTATTACAATACTTCTGCCACTGACAGTGCCTGTGATTTCGACCCATGCCTGTTTGGCGTGATTTTTTAAAAATTCATTCATGGGATGTGGGCATCGCTGGTTAGGCCAGCATTTGTTGCCCATCCCTAATTGCCCTAGAATAGGCGGTCTCCTCCTACCACCCTCTGGGAAGAGGACCTCCCTCCTCTCTTTCACGGCCTCCAGTATAACCTCCAGGTCACTGTCCAAATAATGAAGGGCTGTCCTACCCCGGGTGCCAGGCATCCGACTCTCCTGAGACATGATGGAAAACAGCAATCCAACTCAAAGCTCAATGAGAATCTTCTCTGTCCTGTTTCAGTAGTAGAACAGCAGCCAGATTAAAGGCTGCTGTGGGGAGTTTAAATCAGGTCTGCACTTCAGCTGGTCGGCCTCAATTGGCCGCCAAACCCGTCTCCAATTAAAGGGATGTCCCTGTGAAAATTGCGACTCAATTCTGTTCCCCCAGGTACAGGTTCTGGGCCCGGAAACAGTCTCAATTTCCATTTCGTGCCCTTTGTCTCAATAGACTTTAGATTACTATAAAATTGTGCAAGTGGAAACTATCTTGGAACCTGTTCACTCAAACAGTACTTAAATTATTTTGGTCAATTTCTGTCAGTCAAACCTTTAGAGTGTGGGTTTCTTCATAAAAAGGCAATCTTGGCAACTGACTGTACCATCTTTAGTGTTGAGCCAGTTTGACAATGCTGAAGTTTAGTTGGAGTATCAGGTTAAAAATCCTGAAATCGCAACAATCACATTCAGCAAAGGTTTGAATAAATTGCGCTCCAATATGTTTCCAACTCACTACTGAAAAATACTCAGATATCTGTAACCTTATCAATTAATGTTTTCCTACAAACAAAGGTAGATTAGTTGAGCAATCTCATTTCTCCAGGTATTCATTATTATATGAAGTCAAATAAAATAAACAGTAAAGTTGTCAAAATTGAATACTGTGCAAACTTCTAAAAATAATTAATTTTAGATAGAAGTTTGTGTCCCTGGTAAACTCGAGGTCATAAATACCATTGATGGGGTTAGATGAGGCAGGGCAGGAGGAGACTCCTGTGCAGCACAATCACTGGCACAAACCTGTTAAGTTGAATACCATGTTTCTGTGCTGTAAATACTATGTAATACTATGTAATAATGAAGCAGTAAGCTCGTTACTGGATGCACACAAGACTGCTTAGAGATTGATCTAAATAAAGTTACTGCCTTGTATGACCACCTATTTTGAAATGTTATTTTAATAAGCTTCACAATTCTGACTTGCATACATAAAGCAAATGCAATCAGCAGACAAAGGGGAAAGGACAGCACCTAACCACCTGTGCCACCTAGTTCCCCACGACTTAATTCTATACTGACTTTGCATGTGCAAAGTTAGATCTCAGTCTTTGTCCTACAGTGCATTTATATTAGAAGGAATTGATTTAGATAGAAATGGTCCAGTTTGTTTTAGATGTCAGTGCTCTGGAATCCACCCACTTACATTGTAGAATGGAGTTTATAGCCCCAGCAATAACAAATGCACAATTGCACATGCAAAATTTCTGCATGCACAGTCCTGGAAAAGTCACAATCATGACTTTAATTTTTTTGGTCATGAACTATCCCTCTATAAAAGCACAATATTGGTCTGCATTAGTGAGCTGAGCAGCCAGCTCACCTTTGGTGAGAATTAGAAGTGGTTCGCTTCACTGTCAGCAGACATTTATGACTGCGTTGATAACTGAAGAAACCCACGCAGGCTGCACAGGTAATGGCCGGCTCTGTAAAGGCACCATTATATGTTCACTTCTCATTAAATTGTAATGTCAAAAAGGAAAATTACATTTCTATTTAAACTGGTTTTTCAAAGATGTAACAATTCTGCATCATCCAAAAATAGCTGCAAGTGGAATTTTGATATTATTTATTGTACAAGTATATATAATGTTCATCTATTCTGTTCAGCTGTTATGGAATTAATTGAGATTATCTTAATTTAGAATTTATTAAAATCAAGAACTAAATTGGGCTGGCTGACTATGGCTGGGATTTTATACTGGAAATGAGAGGTCCCAGTGGTGGGCTGGAATGCAGGGAGAGACCCTACTCCAGCCCTCTGTCGGACTCCCGCTGCAATTTCATGACGGGCAGTCAATTAACTGCCCGCCTGCTGGATGGCCAGCAGGTCTGCAGTACCGACAGCGCCACCGGGGCAGGGGCCACTGCCAATATTGCAGGTGGCCTGCAGTGCCGAAGATGGAGGAGACCCTGGGATGTGGGGAAGTGGGGTCGGGGTCACAGGCCCCGGTGACGGGGTGGGGGGGAACCTTGCTGGTGGGGGGGCTGCTATCACTGCCAGAGTGGGGCCTTCCAGAGGCTCTGGACTGCCCCCAAAGGAGGGACCCCTCCCCCCGAACCCACTAGGAGGCTGCCAGGTCTCACCTGGTGGCATTTCCATGAGGCGGCAGATCCCCTCTCCCATCTTTGAAAAAATCAGAGTGGAGGTGGGAGGTTGCCCTTAAGTAGCCATTAACTGATCACTTAATGGCCTCAAATTGGCCTGGGGTTGGAAGGCTGTCCGCAGCCTTCCCCACCCTGGACAAACTGGCAGGGTGCCAGGACAACGTCGGGCATGCCACACCTTGTCATTTTGTGTGCCCGTCTCTAATAGCAGGATAAAATTTTGCCCTCCGAAAAATTTTTTCAAATGATCCTCAATTGTCCAAATTAAGAAACAGTGCCCAAATTTATAAGAAAGAATATGACAGAAACTCAGTAGATCTCAGTTACATCCCAAAAGTATGCTGATGTGACAGTCTGTCATGAGCTAAGTCACAAAGAGTTTTAAGCAAAAGAAGTAAGTTTGGTTTGGCAAAAAAGTAAAAAGATGGATCCAATATTCATTTGCAGCTGTGTTTCAGTGCATCTACAACATGACAATATGAAAGGCACAATTCAGCACAGCAGAGCCTCATCAGACCCCTTTCCTATCCTGAGTGGCGTGAAACAGGGCTGTGTTCTCGCGCCTACACTGTTTGGGATCTTCTTCTCACTGCTGCTCTCACTTGCATTCAAGTCTTCAGAAGAAGGAATTTTCCTCCACACACGATCAGATGGCAGGTTGTTCAACCTTGCCCGTCTTAGAGCGAAGACCAAAGTACGGAAGGTCCTCATCAGGGAACTCCTCTTTGCTGATGATGCTGCATTAACATCTCACACTGAAGAATGTCTGCAGAGACTCATCAACAGGATTGCGGCTGCCTGCAACAAATTTGGCAAGAAAACCTCAAGAAAATGAACATCATAGGACAGGGCGTTAGAAATGTTTCATCCATCAATATCGGCGACCACACTCTGGAAGTGGTTCAAGAGTTCACCTACCTAGGTTCAACTATCACCAGTAACCTGTCTCTCAATGCAGAAATTAACAAGCGGATGGGAAAGGCGTCCGCTGCTATGGCCATTCTGGCCAAGAGGGTGTGGGAAAATGGCGCACTGATACAGAACACAAAAGTCCGAGTGTATCAGACCTGTGTTCTCAGGATCTTGCTCTACGGCAGCTAGGCCTGGACAACGTATGTCAGCTAAGATTGACGTCTCCACTCAATCCATCTTCGCTGCCTCCGGAGAATCCTTGGCATCAGGTGGCAGGACCTTATCTCCAACGCAGAAGTCCTCGAGGCGGCCAACATCCCCAGCATATACACCCTACTGAGCCAGCGGTGCTTGAGATGGCTTGGCCATGTGAGCTGCATGGAAGATGGCAGAATCCCCAAGGACGCATCGTACAGCGAGCTCGCCACTGGTATCAGACCCACCCGCTGTCCATGTCTCCGCTTTAAAGACATCTGCAAATGCGACATGAAGTCTTGTGACATTGATCACAAGTCGTGGGAGTCAGTTGCCAGTGATCACCAGAGCTGGTGGACAGCCATAAAGGTGGGGCTAAAGAGTGGTGAGTCCAAGAGACTTAGCAGTCGGCAGGAAAAAAGACAGAAGTGCAAGGAGAGAGCCAACTGTGTAACAGCCCCGACAACCAATTTTATCTGCAGCGCCTGTGGAAGAGTGTGTCACTCTAGAATTGGCCTTTATAGCCACTCCAGGCGCTGCTTCACAAACCACTGACCACTTCCAGGCGCTTACCCCTTGTCTCTCGAGACAAGGAGGCCAAAGAAGAAGACGACAACATTGCCTGCCTCAATTTTTACCTCATTACACTGCTACAGAGGTTTAATTTCTTCAATGCAATCTTTGTCAGCTTCCCAAACTCCACCCTAATTAAACTTAAATTTCTCAAAATACTTCACCCTCTACATCCTGTCCTGCACCACCTAATCCTGTCATCACCAATCTATACTTGCTCCCCACTTCCATGGTTTTGAACTCAATTCCTCATCCTTGTTTACAAATCTCTCCCTGGCCTCACTCCAACCTACATCTGCAACCTCTTCTGCTTTGTGTTCCAGTCTGCGTCTTTCATTTGGTCTTCAGACTTTGGCCCTTCTGTGCATCTAGCATCAGCCACCTCAACCCTATGCAATGGAATTCTTTCCCTGAACCCCTTCATCTTGCCACTTCTGAAACTTCTTCACATCTCCTCAAACATGCTTCTGATTGTCTCCCCAAACTCTTCTATTATTGCTTGGTATTTGTTTCTCCTCAATGGAGCACCTTGAAAAGTCTTATATAAATGCAAGATATGTTACAGGCAGTGGGAAGTTTTTAGAAAACTGGGTGGCATATGTTTATAAGGGCAAAAATTCCTCTCAGGTCTGCACCCAAGCACACAGCAAGCAGAGTTCACCAGAAATGCACTCCATCTGGATTTAAGCACAAGCCAGCTCTGGTGAGGAGTCATTATCAGACAGTGGACTACACCAGGTGCCTGCAGAGCACTGCTGAGGAAGAAGTTCAGGTGCTGTCGCAGGCATTAAAGATCTCTTTAAGTCTCTCAGCTACAGAATACACACAGGTCTCAGCAAGTCCAGTTTTTTGTTGGGGCAGCCGATCCCTCTGTTTCAACCGGGGGAACAGAGAAACTACAGTTGCAGGCCAAGCATTATTGTTGATATAAACTAAAAGTACTTTGTTGCCCTTGAAGCACTTTGGGATGTCCTGAAGTCAGAGAAGGTGACATATAAATGCAAGTTCTTCCTTTTCTTTATTTAATACTTATATTTAATATAATATTTAACATTCCTTGTTATATGCCATTCACCTGCTGTAAAGGTAAGCCATCAAACCCATTTCTGTGCCAGCCTGAAGTACTTGTTTTCTGTTCTTGCTATGGCTCTGATCATCTTTTAAAGAGTGGAAAGTGAGGAGAGAATTGCTGTCAGTAGATTTGAGGTTTAATGTCTCCGACTGCAATGATGAGCTGACCAGTGAAAGAAGCACGGAGGAGTTCAGGCCCCATTGCTCCATTTGCAAAATCTAGAGAGACCAAAAATAATATTAACATACAACAATATTTTCTGAGACTATTTTAACTGGAAGTAAGTAATATGAAGAGGAAACAGTATGTTCCAGAAAGCAAAGCTTAGTGAGGGTAAATCTAACTTGCTTAGGGGAAACAGGACAGTTAATAAAAAACAAGAAACTTACCTGAAGAGAACCCTCAATAAAAAATGTATTTATTTTCTTAATTGGGCCTGGAAGAATAGGAATGCTACAGTGGGTCCCACAAGGAAAGTATATGCTTCTCCTCCCCTAGACTCCCCCTCCTTCCCAAATCGCTGACAATCTGAGAATTGCCATGCCCAACATCCCATCTGTGCACTTACCTGGGGCCTGGCCAGCCACTTTTAGTGGCTGGGCAGTCACTTTCCACTTGGTGCCTGGCCATTGTGGTTGGGCAGTCAACCAGCGACATGTTAACTAGAGGCCCAGCCATGAAAAGTAGGCACACGCGCGCGCGCACACACGCACACACACTTCGATAGGAATCGGCAGCCTGCTCGCACCTTGCCCAAGTGCAAGCCTTGAAATTAATGTTATACCTGTCCCCATCCTCAGAGAATTCAAGCTAGTAAACAGGGGTGAGATGGGGAGTGATGGCTTGTGTAGATATAATAGTAATCTATAGATAAGAAAAAGATTCAGAGTACAAAAAGAAATACAAATACAAATAACATAAGTACTCAGGAAATAGAAAAAGTGTAATAATAAAATACCTGACAAAAATAAAGGAGTACTTAAAAATAATAGCATATTAAATTGCCTGTATTGCAATGTACTGAGCATTGGCACAACACCAAAGAACAGAAGGCAATCAACAGAAGTGAAGAAAGGGTGGCGCAGTGGTTAGCACTCACAGCTCCAGGGACCCGGGTTCAATTCTGGGTACTGCCTGTGCGGACTTTGCAAGTTCTCCCTGTGACCGTGTGGGTTTTCGCTGGGTGCTCTGGTTTCCTCCCACTGCCAAAGACTTGCAGGTGATAGGTAAATTGGCTATTGTAAATTGCCCCTAGTGTAGGTAGGGAATAAGGGATTACTGTAAGGTGGGCCGAAGGGCCTGTTTCAGTGCTGTATCTTTAAATAAATAAGTAATAGGGATAATGGAAACATGGATGCAGATAGGATAGGATTGCAATTAAATATTGCAGACTATATTGTATTTAGAAATGATAATGCCGGAAGAAGTAGTGTTGGGGGAACTGTGTTAATCAGAAATAACATAATGACAGTAGCGAGATATTGAAACAGAATCCACCTGGATCAAGTTAAAGAATAGGAAGGGATTGGTCACACTAATAGGGGTATCCTCAAATTGTGAAAAGTGGAGGAAAAATATGGAGGCAAATCAATTAAATGAATAAAAGGAATCATAATCAAATTAAGCAGGGAGAAATTGTGAAAGGGGAGTAAGGTGTGTTGTTTTTACAGTGTGTATTGTTACGGACAGGTGGTAAGGGGTGTAGGTGGTTCCTACTGTTCACCTCCCAACTGACTGCAATTGTATTTTGTTCAGTTGATGCGTCAGCCCGAGTGTCTTTAGGGTCAAATAAACAGACAAATTATATCTGTTTTTTAAACCTATGAGAAAACCTAGCTATTTATTTTTACACAATTCCCAAAATGTTTGCAATCTTGCTCTCACACACACATTCACTCACACACACAAAGACTAGATAGAAAAAGAGAAAAGGGTAGGATGTAGTTCAAAGTGAGTAGGTGTTCATGGTTTACGAATCTTCTCAGGAGGATAGTCTCTTTTAAAGGTGCAGGCCTGGGTGTTTGTAATCTTGAACTTGTTGAGGTATTGCAGATTTGTGGCGGTTAAGACTTCAGACTTGAGATGGCGGTCACTTTCAGTTTTCTGCTGTAGCAAGTTGAAGTGTAGAATTAGCAGCAGGCCTTCTTCTTTCTTGGCTGGATCTCTTTCCACAGCCTCTGGGTCGACTGCTTTCTGAAGGTGTTGGATTGATTTAACCTCTCTCTCTCTCCAAAGGGCTACCTTTTAAGGTAAAAATCCATCACATTAAAGTTTCTCTTAGGAGACACATGGCCTCTCCTGGTGTGACCACACAATGGACCAGGATGTGGACTCCATGGCTATTTATTGATGTCTGAATGGGTATCATTCTGTTATGATGTGGCAACTTCACTCCTATTCATTCTGGTTTTGGCTGTGAGTCAGACTGTCTCCAGCATCCTTTGTTAATCCATTCATGTTATTAAGAGTCATTAATATGCAATAGTCCTCCTTTCAATTTCATAGAGGTTCTCCCCAGAGCTATTTCAGATGAGGTGAATGAGTTCCATAATGGCCTACAAGTTTATTTATTTACAGTACAGGAGGGGCCACGTGACCACTACTCCATCTTGTCAGTTGGATAATTGCCCACGTTCTTGTGGTTTTGTCTAGCAGTTGACTTTTTAAATTTACATTTCTTCCATCTAATTGTTTATTTCATCTCAGCTCCTTCTGTGCATGACGGTACAAAGACTCCTTTCATAACCATTAGGTAGGAAGCCCAACAAAAGAGAAAGCACTGCTAGACCTAGTAATGGGAAATGAATTGAAGCAGGTAAGAAAATAAGCATGGGAGAACATGTGGGCCGTAGTGAATCAAATATAATAAGGTTTAAGCTAATGATAGGTAGTACAAATACCACAGGAACAGATTAGATAAAAAGCAAACTAGGAGGATTGAGGATGGTGCCATAGAAGGCAAACTGGAGAAAAATATTGGCAGACCAATAGACAGAACAATAGTGAGCAATATTTATAGGAGAAATCAATAGGACTTGGGAAAAATATATTCCACTAAAACATAAGAACAAGCTAACCAAGTATAAGATGCAATGACATGTCCAATCTTTGGCTTAAAATGACAGGTGGATGAGTGAGATAGCAACTGGGAAAAAAGTGCCAAAATATTTGTATCCTCTGTAAGCTTTTTCGAAAAACATGAAGTTTTCTGTAACTTAAATTTACATCATATAAACAAACCACAGACTGTTTCAGCTCACTGTCAGGAGCTAATGGCGATAGACTGTTCATTCATGTTTACCATCACCCTGTGAATTTTTATCAAAATGCAACAAAAAAAAACCCAGGAAAAGCTCTGGGGTACTTTTTTTTGTGGGGGGGGGGGGGGGGGGGGGGAAGGGGGGAAACCAACCGCCATTAGTTTCCCAGCCTTTATTTACAAAAGTCACTATTGTGAATTTGTGCAATTATCTGAAATGTACAGTTCAATTGATTTAACATTTTATTCCAGGTGGAGAGCTGTATTTAGTGGCTGAAATCTCCCACTTGGCCACCACACCAGTGTGTGTATATGTGTGTGTGTTGGCAGGACTTCCACATGCACATATTGATCCTAGCTCATTTAAATGAGGGGGCATGAGGTCCCAACTGGGTGCTAACTGGAAATGTGCTTTGCATGAAGTCTATGTAAAAAACTTGTGTTGCTGCAGTATTTATACAGGCAAACATCGGAAAAGGTAAACGTTAAGGACAGCAAGGCCACCTTTAGGATACCGTGCTGCCAACTTGACAGGCAGTAAGTTGGTGGCGCCTCACAGGAGAATAGGCAGAGATGTATGACTTATTTGGCATTCATAGCAGCAGATTCTCAAGAACAGCGACTACAAAGGTGGAAGTTGCCAGTTTTTGTGGTGGAAAGGATATTGGATTGGAAGTTCAGCTTGGACTTGAATAGGATACTGAATTTGCAAACATTCTGGTCTAAACTGAGACAGTGGCTGGGGAGTGGGAACAGAGTCAGTCCTGAAGTTACAAAGTTTTTCCACAGTCCAAAAACAATTACTTTGGTCTTCCCTATGTTTAGCTTGAGGAAATTATAGCTTGTCTAAGACAGGATGTTGGACAAACAGTCTGGTAGCACAGAGGCAGTGTAGGAGTCGAGGGTGGTGGTGGAGAGATCGACCTGTGAGTCATCAGTATAGCTGTGAAAGCTAACCCCATGTCTGCATTGATGTTGCCGATGAGTAGCATGTAGAAGAGGAAGAGGAGGGGGAGACAGATGGATCCTTGGGACATTCCTGAGATGATGGTGTGGGCATGAGAAGAGAGATATTCTAGCTATGACTGGATAGGTAAAAATGCAAGGGTACCAGAGAACTACAGAAAAACTACAGCACAGAAAGAGGCTCGCCTTGTCCATACCAGCCAAAAAAACTAGCTGCCCAATCTAATCCCACCTTCCAGCACCTGGTCCATAGCTTTGCAGATTACAGCACTTCAGATGCATGTCCAGGGTTGCTGCCTCCACCAGCATTCCTGGCAGTGAATTCTAGACACCCACCACCTTCTGGGTGAAAAGTTTTTCCTCATGTCCCCTCTAATCCTTCTACCAATCGTCTTAGTTCTGTGCCCCCGGTAATTTAGTTTAGTTTAGTTTAGAGATACAGCACTGAAACAGGCCCTTCGGCCCACCGAGTCTGTGCCGACCATCAACCACCCATTTATACTAATCCTACACTAATCCCATATTCCTACCACATCCCCACCTGTCCCTATATTTCCCTACCACCTACCTATACTAGGGGCAATTTATAATGGCCAATTTACCTACCAACCTGCAAGTCTTTTGGCCTGTGGGAGGAAACCGGAGTACCCGGAGGAAACCCACGCAGACACAGGGAGAACTTGCAAACTCCACACAGGCTGTACCCAGAATTGAACCCGGGTCGCTGGAGCTGTGAGGCTGCAGTGCTAACCACTGCGCCACTGTGCCGCCCCAAATTGACCTCTCCGCTAGGGGAAACAGGTCCTTCCTGTCTACTCTATCTAGGCCAGTCATAATTTTGTACATCTCAATTAAGTTACCCCTCAGTGCGGCCGCTATTTCCTCCCTGGCTTCCTTTAACAACTTGGGATGCAATCCATCCAGCCCTGGTGATTTATCCACTTTCAAGGATGTCAGACCTTCTAGTACTTCCTCTCATTCTGCTTATCATATCTAATATTTCACACTTCTCTTTAACTACAATGTCTACATCAACCCTCTCCTTTGTGAAGACAGAGACAAAAAAGCCATTAAGAACCCTGCCCACATCTTTTGCATCCACGCATATGTTCCCTTGTACATCTCTGATAGGCCCTACCCTTTCCTTAGTTATCCTCTTACTCTTAATGTTACCGATAAAACATCTTCGGGTTTTCCTTGATTTTACCTGCCAATAGTTTTCATGCCCTCTCTTTGCTTTTCTAATTTCCTTTTTTACTTCACCCCTGCACTTGGTAGTCCCATTAAGCTGGATAATGAAGGGAAGACACTAGATCAGAATGGTATGGTTGATCATATTGAAGATTACAGAGAGGTCATGGAGAGATAATGTACTAAGATCTTAGGGAAATTCATTTGTAACTTTGGTTCGGGCCATTTTTGTGCTGTGTGACAAGTAGAAATCTGAAGGGTCAAACTGAGAGTTGTCGGAGAGATATGTATGGATCTGGGACGTTCAAGGAGGAAAGAGAGGTTGCAAATGGGCCAAGTTAGTGAGGAAAAATGGGTCAAGTGTGAGTTTTTTTGAGGAGGAGATAATGACGGTAGTTTTGAAAGGCGGGGGACAGTGTCTGAGGAGAGGGGAATTACAATCAGCTAGGCTGGGGGCCAGGAAGGGAAATAGGGTGGTCAGGAGTGATAGTGAGCAGAGGGTGATACATGAAGCATGAGTGGGCAGGAGGAATATGAAGAAAATTTGAGTAGCTTCATGTTTCTGAGTGAAAAGTCAGGATATGTCAGCCATACCTGAAGAACTGTAGTTCCTTATCTCAGGGGTCCTGCTTCTAAAATAAGGATACTTGCAATGCATCATACTTAGGTGCAGGCACCACAGGAAAGGTTCAAGAATATAGTGGTGAAGCTGGTTTGTGAGGGAGAGGCAGTATACAATGTAGCATGGAGTTTTGGTTAAGGAATCAGCCCAATTATTGTAGGTTCAGCATGATTAGATTAGATTAGAGATACAGCACTGAAACAGGCCCTTCGGCCCACCGAGTCTGTGCCGACCATCAACCACCCATTTATACTAATCCTACACTAATTCCATATTCCTACCACATCCCCACCTGTCCCTATATTTCCCTACCACCTACCTATACTAGGGGCAATTGCTAATGGCCAATTTACCTATCAACCTGCAAGTCTTTGGCATGTGGGAGGAAACCGGAGCACCCGGAGGAAACCCACGCAGACACAGGGAGAACTTGCAAACTCCACACAGGCAGTACCCAGAATTGAACCCGGGGCGCTGGATCTGTGAGGCTGCGGTGCTAACCACTAACTGTTTGGTGTTGCTAATGAAATCATATTTCAAAATCAGATTCCTGCAATGTTGTTAACAAGTCATTAATTACATTAAAGACCAGGAATTTCTCCCATTTTTCATTAAAGGACAAAAGTCTAATAGCAGATGTCAATTTTTTTCTGAAATAACATTATTCAACTAAATGACTTAAATTAGTATTTTCTTTCCTAATTCCCCCTTTACATGATGACTTCATAATTGTCAAGTGCAAATGCTTAGTTAAGGAATGAGCAGAGATGTGTGGGTTCAGTCGTAAAATAGTTATCCTTTGGCTAAGCTACATATATACAATCTATATTAGTTTTGTTTTTAAGCAATAATGATTAAAAATACTTACTTCATGAAAAGCTTAACAAATGTAGTTCCCATTGATATAACAGTCATTCTTTCATAGCAGTTTTATCATTGAAAATACCTCAAGATATTTCTTTGCCAGCTCAAGGAATTCCACCTTCAGCTTCATTTCCTCAAGCTGTTGCTTCAGTTTGGGTAACACCACCTTCGCATCAACTCCTTTAAATTAAGATGCAACATTACATTCTGAATGTACAGCTAATAAGCCAAGTATACAACAAGAACTTATATTTATATAGCACCTTTAATGCAATAAAATGTCCCAAGGCACTTTATAGGAGCATTATAAAGTAGGACACTGAACCACAAAAGGAGACATTGGCTGGAATTTTACATCAGGCCGGGGGCCCCACCTACTGGCAGAAAAAGTCGATGGCGAGCCGCATCCACCAGGTCTGGAAGCCACGCCGTGTTGTTACGTGGCCCAGGCTTTAATTACCCTCAAGGGGGACTTCTGCCCCTCTGAGGCAAGAAGTCCTGCCTTCAAGTCGCCAGCCAATCAGCGGCCGGCAGCTTTTCAGTCCCAGCAGTGCCACCGGGAGCAGTGGCCACTGCTGGGACTGCACCCAGCTAAGACTGGCAACGCGGACGAGGCCCTGGAATACAGGTAATTGTGTGAGGCTTTACCGGGGACAATCAGCTGGGTCCTGGCCATGCAGGTGGTGGCGCTTGAGGGGGTGGGGAGGTGCTCCATTGGGGATGGCTTGTGTCATGGGGGGGCAGACCCTCTGTCAGGCACAGGGTGCCCAATGAGGAGAGCCCCCCACAGCTTGCAAGGAGGCAGCTAGGTTTTACTGGGTGGCCTTCTGAACCACAGAACTGCCCGCCGGTCGCTGGTAATATTCCAGCGGCAGCAGAAGGCGGCCCTTAAGTGGCAATTTTCACTTCAGGGCCTTAATTGGCCTGGGTCGGACGAGCTTTGCTGCCGCTTGTAAAATTGCAGCAGGGCCAGGAAGGTGATGGGAATAGCACTCCCTGCCTCCCACTCAGTTTTACACTCTCCCACCCCGCCTCCAGCCTGCTTCTGGGTGGGTGGGGGCGTAGATATCGAGACATTTGGTCAAATGACCAAAAGCTTGGTCAAAAAGGAAGGTTTTAAGGAGTGTCTTAAAGGAGGAAAGCGAGGTGGAGAGGCTTGGGAGGACATTCCAAAGCTTGGGGCCTAGGCAACTGAAGGCATGACCACCAATGACACAGCGAGTAAAAACAGGATGCACTAGAGGCCAGAATTAGAGGAGTGCAGATATCCTGGAGGGTTGTGGGGCTGGAGGAGATTACAGAGATAGGGAGGAGTGAGGCCATGGAGGGATTTGAAAACATGGATGAGAATTTTAAAATCAAGACATTGCTTGACCGGGAGCCAGAGAGCACAGGGGTGACATGGGAACAGGACTCAGTTGAAGTTGGGACATAGGCAGCAGAGTTTTGAATTACCTCAAGTTTATGGAGAATAGGATGTGGGGGTGGCAGACAGGATGCACTGAATAGTCGGGGGGCATTTTATGGAGACGATGGGGGTCTCGGCCGCAGGCTGGAAACTGGCAAGAGATCTGTGTTGTCTTCTTTGGGGATAGACCGCTGTGCGACGAGTAATCAGGCACTTGAGAGATCACCGGCAGGCCTTCCCCAGGATCAGGACCCCAGGGGCGGAAGATCTTGCTCACTGGGAGCTGCCAGTCAATCAGAAGCTGGCAGCCCTTTTGCTTGGCAGTATCACCGTGGAGATGGCGGCTCCTGCTGGATTGACACCCAATGGAGTCCCAGGATCGTGGAGTGACCCAGGCCAGAGCCAGAGGTAAGCAGGAGAGGGGGCTGTAGGGGCGGTCGGCCGCAAGGTCAGGGGGTTGGCTCTCAGTGGCCCCACCCCACCCCCCTCCAGATGCTGGGTCCCTCGATCAGGCACTGTGCCTTGGGATGAGGGACGCCCTGGGAGACCACAAGCATTTGCATGTCGTGCTCCCCACATGGTGACAGGCTCACCTGCCACTGGGTTAATACCAGCATGAGTGGTTGGGGCCTTGTTGGGCATTAATTGCCCCTTCAGGGCCTCAAATGGCGGCGGGATGGGAAGGCTGTCCATGGGCCTTTTCACCACCATTCTGCCTGACTAACTGCCCTCCCCGCCTCCAAACCCACCACAGGGAGAGCATAAAATACTGCTTGTCAAGTCTAGAGGTAACGAAGGCAAGAACGAAGGTTTCAGCAGCAATTGAGCTGAGGCAGGGGCGAAGTCGGGCGATGTTGTAGAGGTGGAAATAGGTGGTCTGAGTGATGGCATGAATACGAGGTTGGAAGCTCATCCCATGGTCAAATGTGACACCAAGTTTGTGAACAGATTGGCTTAATCTCAGATTGTTACCAGGGAGAGGAATGGAGTCGGCAGCTAAGGAACAGAGTTTGGAGTGGACAATGAAAACAATGCTTCAGTCTTCCCAATATTTAATTGGAGGAAATTTCTGCCCAGTACTGGATGTCGGATAAGCAGTCTGATAAATTAGCAACAGTGGAGGAGTTAAGAGAAGTGGTGGTGAGGTAGAGCTGAGTATTATCAGCATACACGTGAAAACTAATGCCATGCTTTCAGATGATTTAATTACCAATTGAAGCCTTAGCAGCAAAACCCTTTCCTTCTTCAGCAAGCTCAAGCTCTAGTTTAGGATGCTATTATACTGCGACGTTTACATCAACATGAAGTGGTTTCCAGCTGGCAGGTACAGAACAGTGACAGAATAACTATAGTCAGGTCCCAATCTGACTCTGGAATGCAAGACGCTGAGATCATCTCAAACTTTCTGAGATGACACTGTGAAGGATTTTTGGCCTTTATGTGGATGAATTACCTGCTAAAGGAGCAGAGTTTGGTTAAAAGAACTGTTAAACTAACTGTTCAAGTGGGCATTCTGGGAAAGTTGACCAAATTTGCTAAGTGTGATGCAGATTGTCCGGAAGCCTACAACCCCTTGAGAGGCAATGAAAAACCATCGTACACTCCAGATGTTGTTTGGTAGCATCAGTCTGTGTAACCATGGCAAAGGGAGAATGGAAAATTATTGAATGGGGTTATTTTTGTCATCAAGAATGGAATGAGAGACAGTCCACAAGATTTACAAGGGAGGAAATTAAGGATATTGATATCAGCCGAGAAAAAGTATTGGAAAAATGTGAGAGACTAAAATCTGACGTGTCCCCGGGACCAGATGGCCTACATCCTATAGTTCTAAAAGAAATAGCTGAAGACATAGTGGATGCGCTGGTTATGATTTTCCAGAACTCCTTAGATTCAGCAATAGTCCTGTCAGATTGGAAATTGGCAAATGTTACACCGCTTTTCAAGAAAGGAGGTAGAGAGAAAACAGGGAACTACAGGCCAGTTAGCCTAACATCAGTCATTGGGAAGATGAAACTATTATTAAAGAAGTCTTAACATTGCACTTGGAAAAGTATAGTACGATTAGAAAAAGTTAGCATGGTTTTATTAAAGGGAGATCCTGTTTGACAAATTTATTAGAATTTTTTGAGGATATAACTAGTAGAGTAGGTAAAGGGGAACCTGTAGATGTAGTATACCTGGATTTCCAAAAGGCATTTGATAAGGTGCCACATAAAAGATCAATAGGCAAAATAAGTGCTCATGGTGTTGGGGGTAATATATTAGCGCGGATAGAGGATTGGTGAACAGTCAGGAAGTAGAGAGTGGGCATAAATGGGGCATTTTCAAGTTGGCAGGAAGTGAATAGTGGGGTGCCGCAAGGATCAGTGCTGGGGCCTCAGCCATTTACACTCTATATTAATGACTTGGATGAAGAGACAGAGAGTAATGCATCTAAGTTTGCTGATGATACAAAGCTCAGTGGAAAGGTAAGCTGTGGGGAGGACATAGAGAGGCTGCAAAGAGATATAGACAGGCTAACTGAGTGGACAACAAGATGGCAAATGGAGTATAATGTAGGGAAGTGTGAAGTTGTTCACTTTGGTCTTGGGGGTACTCGTACAAGGAACGCACAAAGTTAACATGCACTTCAGCAGGCTATTGGGAAGGCAAATGGCATGTTGGCCTTTATTGCAAGGGGATTGGAGTGCAGGAATAAAGGAGTCTTACTAAAACTGTACAGGGCTTTATGTGACCAGACCTGGAATACTGTGTGCAGTTTTGGTTTCCACATTTAAGAAAGGATATACTTGCACTGGACTGCAGTGCAGCAAAGATTTACTAAATTTGTGCCTGGGATGAAGGGGTTGTCCTATGATGAGAGGCTGAGTAAATTGGGCCTATATTCTCTGGGGTTTAGAAGAATGAGGGGCGATCTAATTGAGACATACAAGATTCTGAAAGGGCTGATTAGGTAGAAGCTGAGAGATTGTTTCCGCTTGTCGGGAGATCTAGAACGTGGGGCACAGTCTCAGGATAAAGGGCCAATCATTCAGGACTGAGATGAGGAGAAATTACTGCACTCAAAGGGTTGTGAATCTTTGGAATTCTCTACCCTAGAGGGTTGTGGATGCTCCTGTTACCCATCCCTAGGGATTTCTTTTTGAAAGGCAGGTTAAGTGGCTATCAATTGAGTATGCCTAGTTTTATATAGGTATTAGTATATGACCTGCCACCACTGTTAGGGAAGAAATTGATCCAGAGATCATCTGGATGTCACTTCCTGTGTTTTAAACACAAGTTAAATTTTAACTGCCCTCAAATGGAAATGTGCATCATATGTGGAGTAGAGACCAGGCACAAGGGTAGAGGGGGTTAAACAGTAGACCCATCGAGTATTTGCATGTCAGTTGTGGCTCAGTTGGTAGCACTCTCACCTGTGAGTCACAAGGTTCTGAGTTCAAGTGGCTTGAACACAAAAATCAAGGCTAACACTTCAGTGCAGTATTGAGGAGTTGTTGCACTGTCAGTGGTGCTGCCTTTTGGGTGAGACAAACTGAGACCCCATGTGGCTACTCAGTGGATATAAAAGATCCTATGGCACTATTTTGAAGAAGAGCAGTGGAATTATTCCTGGTGTCCTGGCCAATATTTATCCCTCAATCAACATTGCAAAAACAGATTATCTGGTCATTATCACATTGTTGTTTGTGGAAGTTTGCTGTGAGCAAATTATCTGCTGCATTTCCTACATTATAACAGTGCAGAATTACTTCATTGGCTGTAAAGCATTTTGAGCCGTCCAGTGGTCGTGAAAAAGCACTATGTAAATGCAAGTTCTTCTTTCTTTCCTTTTTTCCACTAAAGCTAATTTCTGGCTAATATGCACCATCATTTTGATCGGAATGTTTGAATTTCGATTGGCCAGTCTGATTATCGTTATGCACTTATTCTTGTGTGCTTTAATCAAAAGGGAAACACACAGGATTTTATGCATGAATGTACTTGTTAACCTTTGTTTCTTTTTTCCTGTTGTTGGAGTTTCTGGTAGAATACTTTAGTTTTTCTAAAATTCTTGGTCTCCATCATCAGTTGTTGCTCGAGTTCCTGTGAAACCAAAACATAATCAATGTATATGCAGAAAGTAAAAAAAAACTTACATTCTCCATATTGGGAACAGTAGCATGGTTGTAATGTTACTGGATTAGTAAGGCAAAAATCTAGACTAATGCTCCAGAGACATGAGTTTACAATCCCACCATGGCATTTAAATAAAATTAAATAAATCAGAAATTTAAAAGTTAGTCTTAATAATAATTACCATGAAACCAACAGATCTGGTTCACTAATGCCCTTTCGGAGACGTATTCTGCCATCCTTATCTGCTCTGGCCTAAATGTGACTTCAGACAACTGCCCTTTGAAATGGCCTAGCACAGGGGTTAGCAACATTTTTTACCCAGCGAGCCTTTTCAAAAACAAATTGCCAAAAATAAAAACTTTTGGGAGCCACAAGATAAAACTTTGGCATTTCTAAACCAAATACTTGGCAAATTGTCAAGTGTCTCTGGTAGAATGCAAATTTGCATATTTAATAAATAAAATACATGTATTGAATTGTGATCAATAGAAAAAAAATGTGAAATTCAAACAGACCTAACTCTGAATTACTGCATTTTTAAAAACTTTTTTAAACTATAATTTTGTCAGTAAAGTTATCTTTAAAACAAACTAACTTAAGACGGGCCCCCTTTTTATTTTTAGTTATTTTTTCTTTTTTATTTGTTGATTTCATTTTAGTTTGTTTCATCATTTTTTTTTAACCACTTTTTTTCATGTTTGTGCTTTGGGCCAAGGGCTGTTCATTTTTTTGTCAATTAACACCCTCTCTGCACTAACGCTTTGTTTTTCAGTACACCATTAACATACCGTTTGCCTTTGCTCCATGACCTTCTGGTCAGTTATTCTCTGTGACCCTGTCCTTTCAACACCTTCACTTTTGTTATCTCTTGCCTCACCCCCGCTTTATTTGCTTAAAACCTATTATATTTCTAACCTTTGCCAGTTCTGATGAAAGGTTACTGACCTGAAATGTTAACTCTGCTTCTCTCTCCACAGATGCTGCCAGACCTGCTGAGTATTTCCACCTTTTCTTGTTTTTATTTCAGATTTCCAGCATCTGCAGTATTTTGCTTTTATTATATAACTTAAGATGTGTAGAACTATGACAATTTTTTCAGCTATTGATTCTCCTGATTAAAAAAAACTTCTAATAGCACATTCAGAATAATTTATCATCTCAGCTATATTTGAAACAATAATGGTTGCAACCATAAAATCTGTTCCTTGAATCAAAAGCATTATCTATAACCATGGTATAGCTCTATCTTTTGAACAGGTTTATTTAGAGCACAATGATGTTTTTTGTTAAAATAATAATTTGAAACCATAAAGTGCAGCATATTGATTAGCTTTCTATTCTCCACAATAAAAACACAACCCTTACTTTTCCTGACTTAATTTTTTTTTTAGGGTTTTTGATAATGTGATCCAACTGGAAAAGGTTGGGAGCCACAAATGAGATGTTAAAGAGCTGCACGCGGCTCCGAAGCCACAGGTTGCAGGCACCCAGCCTAGCAAGCCACTCAAAACCACTCTGGAAAAGTCAAAGAAGAATACAACCTAGGTATCAGATAGAACAATGGCACACCCAGTCCAGTCGACCATGCAAAGTCCTCCTCACCAACATGTTGTGCCGAAAAATGGGAGAGCAGTTCCACAGACTAGTCAAACAACAGCCTGACATAGTCAGTTCTGAGGAAAGGTTACAGACCTGAAACGTTACCTTTGCTTCTCTCTCCACAGATGCTGCCAGACCTGTGGAATATTTCCAGCACTTTCGGTTTTTATTTTAGTCAGAATCATACCTTTCAATCAATGTCCCAGACTGTTCCATCACCATCCCTGCTTATGTCCTGTCCCACCGGCAGGACAGATCAACCAGAGATGGCATCACAGTGGTGTACAGTTGGGAGGGAATGGCCTTGAGAGTCCTCTACATTGACTCCAGACCCCATGAATTCTCATGGCTTCAGGTTCTGGTAATGCCAGGAATGGACAAGGAATCCTCCTGCTGATTACCACATACCACCCTTCCTGAACTGAAGAATCAGTACTCTTCTATGTGGAACACCACTTGGAAGAGGCACTGAGGTAGTAAGGGCACAGAATGTACTCTGGGTGGGGGACTTCAATGTGCATCGAGTGGCTCGGTAGCACTGCTATTGATCGAGCTGGCCAGAAGAACATATCTGTCAGATTGGGTCTGTGACAGATAGTGAGAAAACCAACACGAGAGAAAAACTTACTTGACCTCATCCTTACCAATCTACCTGTCACTGATGCATCTGCCCATGACAGTATTGGTAGGACTGACCACTGCACAGTCCTTGTGGAGACGGAGTCCCATCTTCATACTGAGGACACCCTCCATTTGTGGCACTAACATCGTGCTAAATGGGTCAGATTCGGATCACATCGAGCAGCTCAAAACTGGGTATCCCTGAAGCTGTGGGCCATCAGCAGCAGCAGAATTGTATTCAATCTGTAACCTCCCTGATCTACCATGCTAGTTAAATTTTCAAAATGTTAATTACGTTCGGTAGATATGACTTGCCCTTTACAAATCCATTCTGTTTCTCTCTGATCAGTTCAAGTCACTCTATACATAATAACAGATTCTAGTTACTTCCCTGTTAATTGATAGCAGCAGGTGGTCTGGCATTGCAATATCAATGCATCCTCATTCTTATAGAGGCACCTTATGAGAACAATGCCCCTTTAATTGGCAAACTACTTTATGTATAAATTACTGTATATTGAAAATATGGACAGAATTTTTCATTGGGTGGGGGGGCCCCGTCCACTGACCAAAAAGTCAGTGGCGAGCCTGCCTCCGTCAGGCCTGGGGAGCCAGATCAGATTTTATGCTACCTGAGCCCTTAATTGGTCTTGGGCAGGACTTTGACCTGTGGAGCAAGCTCAATGGGCGATATGGTCTACTTCTGCTCCTATTTCTTGTGTTCCACCTCATTGAGGCAGAAAGTCTTGACTAATGGAGCTGCCAGCCAATAACCAGAAAAAAGGTAAGTTTTTAGGGCCTCACCAGGAACAATCGGTTAGGCCCCTGTGAGGCAAGATGTGTCGGTTCGGGGGCGGGAGGAGTGTTGTACGTTGGGGATGGTTAGGGCTTCGGGGGCGGCCCTCCGTGGAGCACAGGGTGCCCAATCAGGAGGGCCCCCCCAGAGCCTGCAGAAGGCTGCCTAGTTTCATCAGGCAGTCTTTCAGAGGCTTCAGCTGTCTGCCTGCCAAGTGTAAAATACCCATGGCAGTGGGTGGAGGCACCTAAGTGCCAGTTAATTGGCCACTTAACTGCCTTGATTGGCCTGGGGTGTGCATGCTGTTTCGCGTTGCTGCTGCCCCGAGTAAATTGGCAACAGGGGCGGGAGGGGGTTGGGAATGGCCACCCACCCCCACCTCCCACTCAATTTTACACCCCCCCCACCATCTTGCTCGTTTTGGGGGGGGGGGGGCAAAAAATTCCGACCTATATCTTTTAAAAAACAAACCGTGTAGATTAATAGCCAGATTTTCTTTTTGATGTGGCAATTAACAAATAGTTCATTGGAACTATCGCAATTTATATTATTTAGTGGCTATTTTCAACCTCAACCAGATCATGGCTGATCTGCAGCCCAACTCAACCCACCAACCCTACTCCACATCTCTCGACACCCCTACCCAACAAAAATCCACCGCTCCCAGTCTTGAAAGCTCTAATTATCTCCCAGCATCCACAGCTCCATGTGGAAGAGAATTCCAGATCTCCACTCACCCCATGTGAAAAAGTGCCTCCCAATTTCACTCTCAAATAGCCCAGAAACATGCTTAGCATTTACTAGCAAACGGATACCTACATGACCTGAATGCAATATCACGATGAAGCTAAGGAAGAAGATGGGTTTAACAAACATTTCTTTGAAATGATGCTCTTTGAATAATTTGCAAGGCGATTGAAATAGATAACTCATGTACTCCCCCATCGATAAACTGATTTTAGGCTGCTAATTTTTATGGCATTTTATATTGCAGCAACAAATAACATTTTTTATTTGTTTTGGAAAGAAAAGTAATGATTTCTTTTTGCATAAATGTTGTAAATGCTAATAAAGAACATTACCATAGCATTCACTGGTTTTCTCGATAAGGATTACCAAAGATAAGATCCACTGCAAAGATAATCGATTTCAGAAAAGAATACTAAGAAAAATATCTTACTTTAAACATAAGTGTGATTTTCCTCTGTCAATACCAGTATTTTGAGAAGCTGAGGTCTCAAAGCATTGTTTAATATGCATTTGTAATGTTTATTATGTGGCAGTTATGCAATACTCTGCGATGATGATTTTTAAAATCTGCTCTTCAAATGAGGAAGTGCACAATGCCATTAAGAATTTAAGTGCTCATTAGGTTTTACCTGTGATGTTTGTGTTATATAGGAGACATGGCAAGGAAAATTATAACTGAATGGCTTTGGTAATTTAATTGTTACTGTTAGTTTTGATACATTTTTCTATATTGGCTATAAAAATTAATTTTCTTGCTAGATGATAAAGACATTTCCTTAGAAACCAACACACTAAAACATTTTAATATACATATAAAAATGGTCAGTTGAATCAAAATGAAAACTTACAAAATGTTTTACTTAAAGTAAATTCAGAGGAAACACAAAAACAAAGGTATGTTTTTGAATGTTTTTCTTTAAACAAAATCCATGATTCATTCAGAGGCAAACAGTCTATTTAAAATTCTTTTTGAAGTCCATTGAAGCACAGTGACTAATACAACACTTACCAACAATTTGGCTTCTATCTTTCCTTCTTCACTGAAGTTATGTTGACCCAGTTGCTTTACACAGGCCTTCACTTGCTGGTTAAAATATTCAATTTCAAAAAATGCACTGTTCCACCCTGGGTTGCATCTCTTTTTCCCTATGTTTGACTCTGTGTGCCACCGAGGCACAGAAACTCGGGATTCAAACGGTTCTGTTGTATGACCAGTATTTTCTTTCCTCTCTTCATGGCAGTGGCTAAGCTTTAAATCTTGATGTGGAGTCCAACAGTTATTTTCCATTTGACGTAAATGTTTTGTCACATTTTCTTCTTCCTCACAATTACCTGATTTAGGCTTCTTAAAGTGGATTTCATCAGGTATCATATTAGTGATACCTTGTCCAAGGATCACTTCAACATTGCTGTGTAGCTGGTCTTCCTCATCTTTAGCTGTATAATACATAACAAGGTTATTTGCATTAACAGGTTATGCAGTTCAGCCAGCCAACTTCTTTATAAACCATCAGCTCGACCATGCTTAACAGCATGACAAGTGAGCTCTGTGTGAGATACAGTACTTTAAGTTTGATTCAAATGTCAGTTACCAGGACAACCGGCACCAGCTGAGATATACATCAAACCCCTATCAGCATTGGTCTTAGGTCATTTATTATATAGCTCAGCTTTCAATACTGTATAGGTTCAATAAATTATATATTTATCCTACACATTGTCAATTATAATTCTCAAGGATAATCGAACAATAGATAATAGAGCAGTGTCCCTCATAGCTCCTCTCAGCAAGGAGCAGTACTCACAATGATCACTGGTTGGAAAATCAAGGGGTGGATCTGAACTTGCAGCAGGTTTCAGCAAGAGTTAATTTCCTGTCCGCTTGTGCCTCATTAACACCTTGCTGTTAATCTGAGGAAAATTAAGCAGCCCTTGACAGCCTGCTGACACTCTGGCAAGTGTGAGGACGGATTCCAGGGGCACCAATGGAAACGAAAATTGGGTGAGGTGGTTGAACCACTACTGCTGTTTTGTACCCCCACCAAAGTAAAATTTTAATCTCAAAGGAATGTAATTACAAATTTTACTGTATTACAAATGTAATTCACAGTAAAATAAAATAAAATGAAGCAAAATAAAATAAAGTTAATCAAAAGTAACTGCCCGATATAAATCTAGATAATCCCCTGGAGTTACATCAGGAGTGACTACTGAATTAAAATGTTAAATAACTGATGTCACTATCTAATGTATTTTCTGCCATAGCAACACTGGATACAAGAGAAGTATGTTTGATCCTAGGACCTGGCATTGTGATGGGCAGTAGAATGGAACTTTAAAATTTAAAGGGTCAAAAAGTAATTAACTCTACAGTTCTGTTTTTAATTTACTTTCTCTCCCCCCACTTAAACTGGATTCATTGAGGTTGCCACCCAGATTATGGTGTAGCAGGCCTCTGAGTTCTGGTACAGCCAATCTCCAAACCTTTTTCACATGGATTCCCTGACAGGGGCAGATGGCCTGCCGAAACCATATAAATGGCCTTCAGGCTGGAATAATTGCACAAAGTTAGGACCAGATTCTTGAGGCAAGTTCATTGCTTCACCTACCCCTCTGTAGCCTTAACAGCCAAGCATGATATCCAGACTACGTTCACAAATGCAAAAAAAGGCAACTCTGCTAGTCAGCTACGAGCCCAGATGGGCTGACCAGCCCCTTAATGGCAGTCATCTGTGATATGTGTTAAAAATCCACCTCATCAGAAGTGACTCATCTCTTTTTGCATGTGCCAACAAATGCATATTTCTCCCAATAGGCAACCACAGGCCCAGAGAGTAGGGCATATATTTTAAACTATAAATTATAGAATAGAATCATAGAATCATGCAGCATTGAAGGAGATCATTGTTTAGTTTAGTTTAGTGATACAGCACTGAAACAGGCCCTTCGGCCCACCGAGTCTGTGCCGACCATCAACCACCCATTTATACTAATCCTACACTAATCCCATATTCTTACCACATCCCCACCTGTCCCTATATTTCCCTACCACCTACCTATACTAGGAACAATTTGTAATGGCCAATTTACCTACCAACCTGCAAGTCTTTTGGCTTGTGGGAAGAAACTGGAGCACCCGGAGAAAACCCACGCAGACACAGGGAGAACTTGCAAACTCCACACAGGCAGTACCCAGAATTGAACCCGGGTCGCTGGAGCTGTGAGGCTGCGGTGCTAACCACTGCGCCACTGTGCAGCCCATTGTGTCTGTGCCTGTGATGGCTCATTGAAAGAGCTATCCAATTAGTTCCCTTCCTTGCTCTTTCCCATAGCCTTGTGAATTTTTCCTTTTCATGTATATATGTAATTCGCTTTTTAGAATTACAACTGAATCTGCTTCCACCACCCTTTCCACTGCAGAAAGGAAAATTGTGCAGGTGTATGATGGACAGCCGATCCACTACCTCTCCTTCCTCCAACTTGTTTCCTGAACTGCCAAGGTTGAAATTTGCCACCACCGAGTGCTTCACATGGCATGATGTTTGCAAATAACGTCCTAGACCTGGATGGCTGCACAGATAAAAGATCCATCTGAAGTGTGTGCTCTCTGTTATTTACTGTTGTTCATAAACTATCATAATATTTAAGATGGAATATCCTGTGTCTACTGGGGAACAGGCATCCTGATTTAAACATTATTTGAGTAATTATTTCTCAGTAACTAAAGGTTAAATGAACATGCTGTGCAGGTATACATAGTGCAGCTGTTTCTACTTGACATTGTATGAACTATGCGCATCAGAGTGGATAAACAGATGTTATTGATCATTTTTCTGAAACTTTTATTATTCCAAATTACTTTTGCAAAAGGCAGAGACATCGATCCATACTAATTTTAAATCTGTAAATGAGTTCAATTGGATGTTGCACAATACCTGAATACGGGTTGTCAGAAAGGTCGTTCACTTTCAAAATAATGCATTCAGGTAATGTTGTTGATGATAATTGGGTTCTTCTGGAGATTTCACTGGTTTCTACATCAACTGCTTTCTCCCTAGTGTCTTTACTACTTCTTTGTTTTCCATGTACAGGATCTGTTTTCTTTTTCTTCATGGTGTTTTGTATTGCCAGATAATCTGAGTTTGGCCTTGGTGCGGCCTTTGACCTGAAACATTAATAACATATAGTATGATAGCAGCACAAACTTGCAAATTAAAATTTGACTGGAAATAGTAAAGATGACAAGGTAATACCTCAGTATTTCAGTTCCACAACTCTTACTCCTCTTCATGTAAATGTCAAGATATATATATATTATATATGTGAATACAAATAAAACAATAACTTGCATTTATATAGTGCATATAATATAGCAAAATATCCCAAGATGCTTCACAGGAGTGATTTTCAAACAAAATTTGACATCGAACAACTTAAGGAAGCATTTGGAGAGGTGAGGTAGCTCTTACGGAGTGCCTTAAAAGAAGAGAGAGAGGTAGAGAAACAGAGAAGATTAGGGAGAGAATTCCAGAATTTAAGGCATAGGTCACTGAAGGCCTGGCCATCAATGGTGGAGTGAAGAAAATCGTGGATATGCAAGAGGCCAGAATTAGAGAAGTGCAGAAATCTCAAAGTGTTGTAGGGATGGAGGAGGTTTAGGAAATAGGGAGGGACGAGGCCAGGCATATAGACATACATTTTTATAGCGCCTTTCATGACTTCAGAATGTCCCAAAGAGTTTTATAACAAAAGAAGCACTATTTGAAGTGGAATCACTATTGTAAACTATCCCTCATTGTTCTTCTTGACCTGTCTACAGGCTTTGACATGGTTCACTACACCATCCTCCTCCAATACCTCTCCGATGTTGCCCAACTTGGTTCCATTTTTGTCCATTCAGTCGTAGCCACAGAATTACTTGCAATGGCTTCTTTTCCTTCTCCTTCACTGTTACCTCTGGTGTCCCCCAAGCCCACAGCCAAACACTTGCAGGTTGATAGGTAAATTGGCCATTATAAAATTGCCCCTATTGTAGGTAGGTGGTAGGAAAATGGTGGGGATGTGGTAAGGAATATGGGATTAATGTAGGATTAGTGTAAATGGGTGGTTGTTGGTCGGCCCAGACTTGGTGGGCCGAAGGGCCTGTTTCAGTGCTGTATCTCTCTATGACTCTCTATGACTCTATTTCTCATCTACATGCTATCCCTTGGCGACATCATCTGAGAACACAGCATTAGTTTCCACGCGTACACAGATGACACCCAGCTCCACCCCATCACCACCTCTTTCGATCCATCACTGTCTCTAAATTGTCAGCCTGCTTGACCCACTTTCAGTACGAGATGAGCAGAAATTTCCTCCAACTAAGTAATGGGAAGATTGAAGTCATTGTCTTCGGGTCCAAGCCACAAACTCTGTTCCCTAGCCACCAACTCCATCCCTCTCCCTGGCAGCTGTCTGAGGCTGAACTCGACTATTTGCAACATTGGTGTCTGTCATATATAAGCAAGAGTTGAGCTTCCAACTGCATATCCACGTCATCAATAAGACTGGCTATTTCGCAGAAAATCGCAAAATTTTAAGTGTAAATTACCTTCAATGTAAATTGATTTTCGGCTATTTTTTGCGCCAGTTTAAAAAACACTACGATAGAAGCTGGCCCCGCCCACAAAATTGGTCATGCACCCGCCCCTCCAGATCGAATTAATCACCATGGCAGGTTTTCGCTAACTGTTTGCAAGCCTTCAAGGAAGCTCTTAAAATTAAGCCGCTTTTTTATTTGATGCAAGGACAATAATAGGAACATGTTAAAAGCTTATGAATATAACTTTATTTTACGAAGAAACTGTACACCGATGTAACTAGCAAATGGTTCAGCGTAGGTTTTTTTACAGTCATTTTCAGTAATGTAAAAATCCACTTACTCACAGGTGGGGAACTAGGCACGCTGATTAAAAATGCTATTTTTTTTAATGATAAACCTATTTTCGGCTGTATTAATCAAATTGCGCCAAGTTACTACTCTTAAATATATCAAGCAATATTTTTGAAGCAACATTTTTGAAGAAGAAGGTTTTGAGGAGTGTCTTAAAAGAGAAGAGAGAGGTAGAGAGGCAGAAAGGCTTATGTTACTTCTATGCTTATCAGTAATTTTTTCCAGTTTACTTTCCCTAGTTCCTCTTATATCCCCTTAAAATCAGCTTTTTCCAATGTATTACTTTGGCCTTTGTCTTACAAATGTCCTTCTCCATCTTAATCTTAAACCTGAATTTGGATTCTGTGGTGTATTTCCAGCAATGCATCTGTCAGTTGCATTGAGGCAATGGCCGGAAGTTTACGTGGTGGCAGTGGCCCTGCCCACTAGTTGAAAAGTCGGGGGCAAACCCCCGTCCACTGGGCCTGGAAGCCACGCAGCAACTTTGCATGGCCCAGCCCCTTAATTGGCCTTCTGCCCAACCAGTGGGGCATAAAATTCTGGCCAATATTTTCTTCACCTTGTTTAACTTTCTGCGCAGTACCATATCTGCAAATAACTTTGAAAAGCAAGATGAAAAATGTCAAAAGCTAGCAGTAAAATCTATATTGACTTTTTTTTTAAAGACGACATGTCAATAATTGTGAATGTGAGAGAGTAACAAAAAAAGACAATGGGGTGAAATTATCTTTGGCAAGGGCAAAATGGCTGTTGATGAATCAGTACCCAGTTTTAGATAGCAACTGATTTCTGGCACACAGCAAAATGGACTCCTGATTCTTCATCATCTGTTTGCACTAATGCTGAAGGCCAATTCACCCCCACTGTCTTTTCTTTTATCAATCTCTCATATATAGAATATTTTCCAAGAGCAGATGCAGAGGAAGTTGAGTTGGAAAGGAGTGGGGTGATGTTGGTGATGAGTGTGAAGGACCTGGTTAGAGATGGGCTTCTCAATGATCTAGACCATGGGAGTAAAGAGACGACTGAAGGTGGCATGGTCAAGCGGGTGGCCACAAAAATATATAGGAGAGTTTACATAAAGCGAGAGATTTAAGGAAGACAGGGCATAGTGAATTGGGAGGAGTAGGGAAGGGCAGCTGAGGTGGAGATTGAATTTATCAAAGATGAGGGAATAAGGGTGTAATGGAGTAAGGATATCTCAGGATGGGACTGGGGGAATTGTAAAGGAGGCAAGATAGGTGGAACAAGGTGAAGTGCTCAAAGGAGGAGAAGGTGCCACAAGAGTCGGGGGAAAGACCAAGGTATGATTTGGTGACATGCAGCAGTTTGGATGGGCAAATGGTGGAAAGTAAGCTAGGCAGAAAGGCTTCCATAAGGAGCAAAGTGTTGGTACATGTTAGGTAGGTTTCAGTCAAAGCCAGGATTTCAATGTAATCGTCAACAGGTGGCTGTGGATGGCAAGGGCCTTTTTCATGAATGAATAGACCTTCTGAAAGGAAATGTGTAGGAGGTGGTAGTGAATCACTGGCAGAATCAAAGGGAATCAGGTTGGTGGGTGGGCATGGTGGGTGAGAAGGTTTTCAAGAGAGGAATCTGGGGCAGATGGGGTTGCTGCTTATGAAGAGGCAATGACGGGTGCTTTAATAGGCCCTTCAGAGAATGCCAAGAAAGGCAAAGAGTGATGGCCCAAGGAGATTCGAGCCTGGAATGGAGAGCAGGAAAAGAAAGGAAAGAAAGGAGTATGAATGGATCACAGGAAGGGGAGGAGACAGGACAGAAGTGCCTGAGATGGGACAAGAAAAATAATAAAAAAGAGACAGAAGTAATTGACTCAGGTTCAGATGGGTAGCCAAAAAGTGCACTCAGATAGACACAGATTGATCACAATATCTCATAATTTATACTTTATTGTTTCATCTATGCAGTTCGACATTCTATCAACTCTGTTTTATTATTTATTTATTTTTATTTATAAATAACTCTGTTGATTGATTACTGCTTGACATTGGTTGGACAAGTAGAGCATTCAGAGTAGTAACACTCCTAGATCTCTTTAAACTTCAATCTTAGCTATTTCAACATCAGTCCCAGAGTAGCGTGAACATAGGAACAGGAATAGGCCATTCAGCTGCTTAAGCTTCTTCCGCCATGCAATGAGATCACGGCTGATCTGTGTCCTGTGCCACCAATTTTTCCTTCTGATGTTCAGTATTTATACTCATCTGCATAAATTGAATTCATCATTGTTCAGACCAAGATTAGTAATCATCAAAATGATTTTACCGAACAAATTTCACCTGCAACTGCATTAAATCTACACCCAGGTCATAGCTTTGGAATCATCATTACCAGTGTAACAATTTCAACTGATGTTTGGGGACAGAGTTTTGTTATGTTTTAATCTATAGTCTGATTAGGGCTATTACTTCACAATAAATCAAGTTTTGATATTATGTAACATGGAAATGTTAAAAATGTTCAACCGTCCTACTGCTGAATAAATTCATAAAGTAGAACCACATAATTTTAAGATGACAGGCCTCTATTTAACTTGTTACATTTTAGTGAATCTTTACACCAGCTTACAATAAAAATCTATCAAACTATGTAACAGCTGCATATTTCAGATTTCCAGCATCCGCAGTATTTTGCTTTTATATTATTGTGGTCCATAATGTAACATTTCATTGATGTTTTAAAATATATATATATAATATATTAAATAATCTTGTTAAATGAAATAGAGAATTGGTTCCTAATTAGTATAAGAAATGCAAATGATCAGGTTCATTATCATATTAATATTAACCCAATAGTTAAATGCTTTCTTCAGAAAGCTACACAAATTGATATACTTGTTCTCTTTCTCATTTGCAATTTATTTAGCCCAGGTTGCCTAGGATACACTTTCGTTCTCATGGAAACTAAACTGGATGCTGCTGCACTTTTGATTACACAACTGCATGAATACTAAATTGATGCTCCTTGGAAATTCTATAGAAACATTTATCTGGGCAAGGTGTTTTGTCCCTGGACTATGACGGTTTAGGCTCATCAAATTTACTCTGGAGATAATGGGTGAGATTTTAAGGAGCCCTCGAAGTCAGGATCTGTGGCCTGAAGATGGCTCCAGATGAGGCCAGCCATGGACCTTGACGCTGGCAGGGCCCGGCCCGATCATCCTGGCGACGGCAAGACGCTGTGGCGGCCTCACTGCCGCTGGGCGACGGGACTACAATCAGCATATGCAGATTAATAAAATTAATAGATTTACATATACCTACATCTAACCTTGAGGGCCTGCCACAATCTTTGGCCCAGCTGCCAGCACTCCCGCGACTTCGGATCCCTGTCCAGGGAAACGAGGCGCCACATTGGTGGGGAGGGGAGAGGAGGTAAGTTTATCAGTGCGGGAGTGGGGAGGGGAATTGGAGTCAAATAAATGTCATGGGTGTTTGGATGGTGGGAAGGGTTGTACTTTAAACTTTGTGCAGTTTGGGGGGTCAGATGGTAAAGGTAAGTGTTTTGCGGGGGGGAAGGGCAAATAGTTAATGTAATTGCTATTGCGGGTTGGGAGAGGGGCAAAAGAAATGTACTTATTTAATTTTATTCAGTATGTCTTTAAATAATTAAATAAGCCGGTAGGACTGACTGTCCTTTAAAAATGGTGTCAGTGCCTAGGCACAGGCAGCTGACGCCATTGCCAGGGACGGAGATCCCGCCCCCTCCATGTGATTGAGGGGAGCCTGCCCCGACTATTTAAATGAGCCACCGTGCTTGAGATTGCAGTGGCTCTTTGGCGTGCAGCCCATACGGGCGGGCCGCCATTTTTGGGCGGTGAGCTCATAAAATCCAGTCCAATGTTTCAGATGCACTTATCAAATTGCTTGTCAATCTGCCATTACATTAAAACAACTTACACTCAGAGCATCAGGAATGTAATTAAATGCCCAAGGTGCTTCACAAAGGCAGAAAATAACTGGAGACCAAAAAATGAGGTTGAAGGATTAGCAGGGGTGGCCAAAAGTAAGACTGAAGATTTCGGGCTGAATTCCCATTGTAAGGGTCAGTGGGGTCAGAGTTGGGCACAAGGACCATCGGGGGTGGAGCGGACGGCTGCAAGTGATTCAGTGGTGGCCAACCAGTTAAGACTAATGAGCTGTGAACTCCAACAAATTGCATGGTGTGTGTCGGGCCCGGAGGCAGGGAGCATGGAGTCAGGTGATGCTTCAGCAGGGTCTGGTGCTATTTGTAAAGGGCTGCCAGCCCTGCATTGAACTCTGCATTGTGAAAGCCTGGAAGAGGAGGAGGTGACATTTGGTGATTAGAGATGGCTGAGATGGCTGACAGGAGACCCCGTGTAGCCGCATGCTTTCCTGATGCCTCCCTCCAGGTGCTACTACAGGCTGTCAGGGACAGGAGGAGGAGACCAGCAAGCCAAACCAAGCAGGCCTGGCTCCAGATTGCTGAGGCAGTCAGCAGCCATGACGTAACCCCACGCACATGGATACAGTGCCATAAGCGGCTCAGTAACCTCAACTGGGCTGCGAAAGTGAGTATCATTTAATCCCTTCATCCTCTTGAGCCTTACATCTGTGAAGTAGCATGTTGTGTTGGGATGAGAGCGATCTACCCCGCCCCCCAGGCAAAGGGACACAGTATTGAACATGTCTATCAGCATGCTGTCACAGTGGTCCTGAAAGCAGGTCCCCTGTCATATTAGAATCTTGTGCCATCCCTGGGAAGGGAACACATGCAGAAGGGGCATCTGTGTGCCTCCATCAGTGGCAACTTCACTGCCAGCAGCCTATGTGCTGGGATTGAAGTCGCTAGGGGTCCAACATCTCCCTCTCTTCTGTCTGCAGGAAAAGATAACCCATAATTGTCGAGAACAGGCGAAGACTGGAGATAGGTTGCATTGCTGCATGTCCTTTCACCGATGGAGGAGGAGGCCATGGAACTTGCCGGACCGCAGGATTGTAGGAGAATTGCGAATGGAGAGACGGGGCACATTCCCAAGATAATAAGGCCTATGTCGGACACAACACTGTATCTGCAACGATGGAGCCATGGTGCTCATCAGGCATCTGGTGCTCACAGGGTTTACATTGTAGGGGTGTCTGCAATGGAAGGATGGCAGGCCCTTGACCCTTACATGTCTTTGTTCTGTCATGCAAGTCAAGTTGTGCCAAATCGGACACCAGTGGAAAATGCTACGGATCCTCTATCTCTGAGGGGGAGAAAGGTGTCTCAGAGGGTCCATTGGCACCTCATGCTTCTCCACCCTCCACCAATGCAGAGACATGCACCTCACTGGGTTTGTACACGGATTTAGATCTGGCCACAGAATCTGGTGAGCACAGCACACACGCACCCGAGCAGCTGACAGAGGCAGTGACAGTCCAGGCCTCTGACAGTTGGAGGACTGTGGGCGGCTAGGCTCATGATGTGCCTCTGGTTTCAGCAGCAGCGAGAGGTGCAGCAACATCTGGCAGAGATGCCAGAGGCTATGCCTGCCCAAGTACAGTTGATGGAGTCCATCCAAGCCTTGACCTCGATATTGTCTCTGACTGGTGCATGGGTGGCCTCCTCCATTGAGAAGTTGGCAGATCTGATGGAGAGGCACATCCAGCAGAGCACTCAGTGTTTGCTGGATATTCGTGCAGACTTCCATACCCTCGTTGTGACCATGGGCGCAAGGCAGCAGTGACAAGACAAGGTGGGGGGGGGGGGGGGGAAACAGGAGACCTCAAGTCAGCAGTAGGTCCTCTGTCCTCTCAGGTTAGCCGGGAGACAGAAATCTGCCTTGATAGGGAGGAGGAGTGTATGCCTCCTGCAGTTGGGGGCTCCTCTCAGGGTGATCCTGGTGCAGGCAGCAGCTCCTCTGCCAGTGGCTCCAGGTCATCCAACATCCCAGCTGAAAGGGGGCCGTACTGGTTCTTTGCGGGAGGCCCACAGCATCCCGAGGACGGCCGCAAAGGTCATCTGTAAACATGGGGCATCAAGGCCAGCAGGCAGCCTCCACCTCAGCTAACAGTACAGGGGCAGCACCATGTAGGAGTTCACATTGAACAAAGTAAGAATCACTGCGCTTTCACAGGTGAGCGTTTGTCTATCATTGCACTGTCTGCCTGCATTATGACGATAAATAAATCTTTACTGCTAGGCGTGGACTCCCCCCCTTTCTCCTCCATCAAGGGCTTGACTCTTCACTGCATCCCAGCTTCGAGTAAGAAGATAGAGGTGATCGTTGAGGGCTCAACTCTAGAGCCTCACCAGATCAGCTATGTGTGAATGTTCAATAAGACAATGCATTGTTCAGGAAGGAATGGTGAAAGATGGCTGCATAAAGGAAAGTCTTTATTGGATAAGGCACAAGGGCCATAAAGGACCAAATGAAACGCGAATGTATAAGGGCACCGCGAGCCTCCCTTGCACCTCTTATGTCCAATGTCATGTTGCCCTTGGGGTTCTTCATGTGCCCATCTTCCCACTCCACATCCTCATCATCTGTGGAGGCAGTCTGCTCCTCTTTCCTTGTTGCTCATTGGCTCCTCCCTCTGTAGGGCAAGGTTTTGCAGTGCACAGCAAACCACGGCGACATGGGAGACCCTCGCTCCCCCGGACCGATCTAGACACCTGAATCTCATCTTTAGCAGATCAATGGCCTTCTCAATGACAGCTCGTGTTGTCCCATGGCAGGCATTGTGCCTCTCTTCTGCATTCATGCATGGGTTCCTCACAGGTGTCAGCAGCCATGTCCTCAGTAGGCAGCCCTCGTCTCCAAGGTTCCATCGCTGCAGGCTGGAGGATGGACAGAAAAGTTCAGGAGCTTGGGACTGCCTCAAAAAGTAGGTATCATGGCAACTTTCCAGGAAGTGTGTACAGACCTGCAGGATCCATTTACGGTGGTCCCAGACCAGTTGCACATTGACGGAGTGGAAACCCTTGCTGTTGATGTAGGCCACTGGCTGGTGTTCTGGAGCCTTGATGGCCACATGCCTGCAGTCAATGCTCCCCTGCACCTGGGGTAATTCGGCGATGGCCCTGAAACCAATGCTCCTCTCTGCTTGTTAGTTGGGATCCACGTGGCAGCGCACAAAATCTCTGGCCCTTGATTTCTTTGATGCACTGATGTGCTGCAGACTGTGAGATTCCACACGTCCCCTGTGGATCACTGGAATGATCCAGTGGCGTAGAAATTCAGCGCTATGGCATTGGATTGCCACTCAGTCCTCTGGGGCACAGCTCATTATGCATCATTGCATACAGTTCGGTGACAGGCTCCCTGGAGAGCCATAGTCCTCATTGGCTCTGCCTCTTGGACATCTGCAGGTAGTTGAGCCTCGACCTGTACCCCTCTCTGGAGGGTGCCCCCTTCTGCGCTGGCCAACTCCCTCGTTCTCCCCCTTCTCCCTTCCACTATGTCCCATCCCAAGGCTGCTGAGGTCCCTCCTGCAGGTTCATAGTCTGTTGCGGTGCCGCTGACAGTGCCTGGCCTTTTCTCCAGCTCAGGTGCACTTCATCTTCAATGGGTCCCTGAAGCCTGGGTGAATGAGGCCCATGATAAATGATCTCTCCCTTAAAGGCAGTCTTCCTCTGCCAGTGTCCTTCTCTTGATGCCCACACTTGTGACCCTTGCCTAGGTGTCACTTGCTTGATGCCCTGTTGAATTGGCCCCCTGCAGCGCAGCCAACCTTCCCCTCACTCCTGACATGCTAATCTCAGCTCTCCCTTCATGGAACTTCCAGGCCCTCGATGTTTGCCTTTCCAATAGCCTTCCCTTTCAGGTACCCATGATCTGCTGCTTACTCTGAAACCCTGTGAGCCCTTTATAAAATTGCATCTGACAAATAAAATCGCTTTCAATTGGCCATTTAACTAGCTTAATTACCTGCCTGCTCTGTCACCTGCCCTCCATGTTTGCCGTCATGGACAAAATTGGGATGGGACATCACGACGTCTGACTTCCTGTCTGACGTGTCCCATCCCAATTTTATGTCCCCCCCAGACCTCCATACCAGTCCACATCATTCCCTTAAAATGCAGCCGAGGAGCAGAAAGTGATAGTAAGATGAACAGGATCCTGGGCAGAATGTGCCAGAGTGCAGTGTGAGGAGAAGTACAAGGAGTGGTATTTATTCACTACTCTAATAACAACTTTGCTTTATCTTTCTGAATCTTCCAGGTCCCATCAGCTACTTTGGAAGTCAGAGTAATACCAAAAAAAAGACCTCTAATTGACTAAACGCTGGTTTCATGAGGTAATTTTTTCTTCCACTCATAATTCTGAAACTGATATCATTATATCTTAGATGCCACATGGCAAATCTTGAAAGTGATTTTATGCCATCAAATGATACTATTACTGCTTGACTACAGTAACCAAGGGTTAACGAAAGGAAGACTTGAAAGGAAGACTTGCATTTACATAGCGCCTTTTGTGACCTCAGGGCATCCCAAAGTGCTTTACAGCCAATTAAGTACATTTGAAGTGTAGTCACTGTTGTAATGTAGGAAATGTGATGCAATGAAGACAGTAATCCTCTAAGAACTCTTTTTGAAAAGCTACGTATTTCTAATTATCAACACTTTTAAGGTTTGAAAATTTATGTACCATTAATGCCTAAGAGGACCCCTTATTTGCAATATTATACCATCTCACTACAAGTTACAATATAACAGTTTTTCCTCTGAAGGAAGTTTCAATCAAACATATTTCTCATAGATACAGTAGAAACATTGGCCGAGAGGATTATTACACAAGCAATTTCAGAGTCAATGACCATTCAATTAACCACATGAAACGTCTTCATTACATCGTACAAGGGCAACAGGCACTCCAGTCTTCTAAGTGAAGACCACTTCATCCAGAATAACTTAATATTAAATAAATCACTGATTTACATTCACCTGAAAAATATTCTAATGACCATGTTTGTTCACAATTTAATAAATGTAACTCAATTTGAAATGAAAATTAGACAGTGCTTCTAAAAATATCTTGATATTCAGTGAATTTTGATACAATGGCCTAGAAATTAGGTGATTGATGGCAGGAAAAAGCAGCCGTGATCAGTTGGGAACGGTGGTGATCATGGCATGCCAGCAATAAAATATGTTCTAACAGGAGCACTTCTACTTAGATGCCATATGGTTTTCATGCTCCTCCCAGGTTCACATTCAGGTAAGCATATTTTAAAAACTCTTCTTGTTGTTTGCAGCCTACAAAAGTCCCTTTAACGTCCATCTGCTGGTCTGCACGTCAACCTGGTTTTACTAAGTGCAGCCAGTACTGACGCTGGCTACCTCGAGGTAAACCACGTTTACAGTGGGCGCCTCAAACAGAAGTTATGCCCTTATTTGCATATGCAAAGGGACTAACGATGCTTCAGGCATGGAAGCTGACACAGATTTTTTTGAGCTTTACTATTATGGCGGATGGCGCACTTATTGAAGGCTTAGGAGGATGTTTAGCACCCGAAAAATGGGAACTGCAGAGTTGAATTTCTTAGCCCATGAGTTTATAATGAGCTTTGAGCGTATTAGGTCTTAAGACATCTCCAAATTTATATCTGCACACAAAATGACCTTGAAATTGTGTGAATGTTCCAGTCAACTCTCACTATAATTCCAATGGGAGTTCCTTGAAATGACTACAATCCTTAAGCGCAAAATTCTGGTATGTAATGTGGGCATCTGCACACTCCTACAAGACCACTGCAAAAAGGAATGCGAGGATTCCCTAAGTTGCGAGTTCCTGAGCCCTAGCCCTCAGTCGGATCCAGCGTGCGATGAGTGAAGATAGGCCTGCTTTCACCAGGCAAACCTGACCAAAAGGGGTTGAAATGGGGCCCATTTGCAGTTCATGCAAATTTGATCCTGGATCCTGAAGTGTTGAAGGAAACCCTTGAGGAAGGCTCATTGTTCTTGCGGAGGAATGAAGGGAGCCCAACACCTCCCTGTGACTACATAGATACAGTGTTTCTGGATTCTCCAGCAGGAGAGAGGCACAGCCAATGTGCCCTCAACCCCCAAAGGCCTGTTCCTGCAGATTCCTTCACCTGATCCCACAAACTCTGGAGGGGTCAGTTTCTAAGTCCTGCAGCAGGCACAAGTCTGTGTCTAACTGCCAGGATCATACCTTCATGAATCATTCGGGACATTTAATTTGTGCAGCGTTTTTTTTTTAAAGACAGAATTGTAGACATAAATGAATACTTACAATGGTGCAGGATGAGGAGGATTCCCATTAACTACCTCATAAAGCTGTTCCAGTAGTTTGTCATCCCAGTAGAGGTCACAAAACTTCTCCGATATAGCACTACTGAATGTACTGAATTTAAGACTTTTCAAGGATAAGATGTACTCACCTTATAAAAAAAAATCAGAAGTCTTACATCAATTACAACAATGTAATATTATCTTTCATTTAGCTAAAATATCTTAACATTAATACTGTAGCTTGTAATGAGTCCTGAATAATGTTTTCTTTGAAGAGATCTGACTTGAAACTAGCTAAACCAACCTTGAGGTTTGTCTTCAGTATCTAGAAATGCATGATACGATGTATAATTCAGATGGATTTTGATTGTTCAAACATTACTTTGTTTTTTTTTAACAAAATTACTCGATAAAATAAGTCCTTCCAAACAAGAGCAGCACTGATCAAAATACAGTTTTCATTTATTTCTGAAATAGAATTTTTTTGTTTTAAAAAACCCAGAGGATTAATCAAATTATTTTTAAGTAAACCAAAAATAAATTTAGCAATGAAAGAAAAGACACTGGAACAGATATTTTGTCTTCACCACATGGGTAGTTGATAGAGCAAATTTCAGTGGAACAAAATTTTGGGGGATCTATAACCATAGGGCAATGTGTCCCAGCAAAATATTGCCCAGATGGTGAACATGATACAGTCTAGGACAATGCTTTCAAAAGCAGGAATCAATAACAAGACCAGAGCCAACCACTGAATGGATAGCACATGCAGAGTAGATAATGCACTTAACTGTCTGAAGCACAACATTTATGGTGTTGCAGACTTTTAGCAGTTAAAAAATTAGTTCAGCAGCATTTGTAAAACAATATTTAAAAACTTTAACCACGTGCCATATCTCACTTTTATAGACTGGCAAATCATGCTTTGGGAAACCCCATTAAGTATACAGAAAAATCATTGAAATTAAGAATGAATCATATCCTGTCGCAAACAGAACTATTGATTCTTGTGTGCACCTATCACAAATACAGCAATTAGTTTTAATGATAATTATCCATATATTTAGAGTGAGGAAATTTTACAAATTAATTTCTGATTAAGATTTTTCACTTCGATGTAGGATTATTTCTAATGAAAGAAAGCCATCAGGACAGCACTGTCATTCGCACACAATAATTTCACACCAACTAGACTGCCACGTGTAAGGCCTGAGCCATTTTAATTCCAAGGCTTCATTCAAGTAAACAAGTCAGCACTGTCTCCTCATGAAAGACGGAAGGACCAAGAGCTGGCAGATGGCAGCAGGAAATCAGGAGGGAGGCTGCTGTCACCGCAGACTCAAGGGAACAGTTCACGGCATAAGATTAGTGCTGAGAGGAGGAGTCTCTAAGGAGCTGCTACTGGTGGGAGGGAGGAAGGAGGCCGTGGCTAGAGAGGGCCAAAAATTCTTTGAAGGGCCGGAAGGAGCACTCCTCCTCTTCCTAGCCCACAAGGAATCTCACTTTATGGGCTGAATTTTACCAGCCCCTCAACGCTGTGGGTCGTGGCGGGGAGGCCTGTAAAATATAAATGAGAGCAACCCACCACGACCCTCGATGCTGAGAAGGCCCGCCAGATATTAGGGGCCGTGGCAAGGCCTTCATTAAAATATTTAAATGAGCATTAATAAAATTCAAATTAACCTACCTGCTGGTGGCGGTCGTCCCACGCCGATTTTACAGCCAGCCGGCTGCGACCTGCGTGCCTTCGGAACTCCGAAGCGGAGGGGGGAGGAATAAAATTATCAGGGCAGAGGGCGAGTGGGGAAATCATTTTTTATTGGCTGTGGGGATGGTGGGAAGGTACTGAAAGGCAAATGTGAGAAGGTTTGGGGGGGGGGGGTATGTTCAGGAATAACATAAGTTTTCTAAATATAAAGCAATTAAAAGACCATTGCGGGGGGGGGGGGTGGGGTCGGGGCAGTTGGGAAAGGGCCTCCATCTTCTAATTATTTATTAAAAGCAAATGAAATCTAATATCCCTTTAAAAATGTAAATTTTTGCTAAGGGCTAGAAGCCTTTTAAAAATGGCGCCTGTGCAGTGGCCCCAGATGCCGTTGCCGCGGATGCCGCGGTCACCCCCTCTAAGTCATTGGGGGGCGGGGGGGGGGGTCGCTCTGCCCCATCCATTTAAATCAGCCCCTGGAGCATGGCGCGCTGATAAAATTCAGCTCTATTTTCTTTTAAATACTCATCGTGGCCATTCTGCTGTCTGCTCACAGGTTTTAGTGGTCTGGTTTGGCGCAATACAGACATCTCAGAACTTTTACTTGTAAATCACATTTCAGTGCCAATGACATGATCAGGCTTCAGCATATTAAGTAGACCCCCATCTGCCTGGGGCGAGTAGCACTCCTGTGCCAAAAATATCACGAGTTAAAATGGCAGTGGGTGGGAATTCAGTGTAAACCCTCCATATGCCATTTTAGCTACGTACGTGCCTCATATGTGCCGACTGGGCTGACTTAAAATCGGGGCAGTAATAATCAATGCTTTAGTTATCATGTTGGGATGTTTAACAAAAATAAAGCAAATATTCCAAAATAAACTGAAACTCTTGTAAAAGAAAATTAAGATTTTGCTCCTTCATATAATTATTAAGAAAATAATTTCTATAATAAAATAAAGATTATCTACCCATGGCATGGGCTTCTTCGCCATTCTCTAAGTAACCATCAAATGCAAACTCTTCTTTTATGAGATGAACTGCTTTCTGCAAAAGACTGACTGGTTCTGAGCTTGATAAATTTATTGTCTCACGATTGTCAAGGCAACATGATGAGATGCAGGCAGAAGGTAAGTGGACATTTTCTGAAATTTCAGCAGTAATATTCGGAGCAGCCATGAATGTTTTTGTTTCATTTCCAGTAGCCAATGACCCCTGCCCAAAAATACATCTGTCAGACAACGGTATCTCTGAGGCAACACTGTCAAAATCTACAAATTCATTCAAACTGTCGTTAGAAGGCTTTGATACAGTGTGCATCTTGGGTTTTTGATCCTTATAGCTATCAAGTGTAGAACTGGAAGTGTTCTGCAATTGCAATCCTATACATTTTAAAGAGTTCCCACTGTTTCTGCCAGAGTCCCTGTCTGAAAGTACTGTAGATTCTGGGAAGCATCTATTCAAATCATAACCAGAAGTACACGGCAGAACTGATGCTCGTTCTGGCACAGTTAACTGAGCAGGTGATGAAGTTAGTATCCCTGTTTTGGAGTTCTGATGAAGACGAACATCGTTTATTGGAAATGTAGAAACAGCCGAAGGACCAGAATTACAAATTACTTTCTGGTGCTGCAAAGAAATGGTTTGTGATAGATTTGTTTTGCTTTCAACTGTGGGAGTACGGTTGGCAGATGAAATTGAACTGCTTTTAGTTTGGTCTGGTGAAGATATCAAAGATGCTGATGTGCGTGTGCTGCTCTCAAAACTCTCAAAGTCCACAGCAGATGCTTCCACAACAACATCATTTTTAATATCTTCAATAGGCACTGCTCCCTGGTTCTTCTCTTTCATAGCTTTAACAAGTTGTTTGGCTGTTGGGTTTTTACTTGACACTTTGGCACTGTTGGAATAAGAAAAGCAATTTAATTTAGAAAAATAACATTTTAAAAAATCCTAATTCTTATGTCCAACAAAAATGGTGACAATAACTTCAAGTAGATTGCTAATTTCACAGCACTTAGTTAGCTTAGACGTTTTTTTCTATCCCATATGTTTAGTTTCTCAATTGATGCTGACATGAATGATACCAGAAGGGGATGTGAAAAATTAAACTGCCACTAAGTGGGAGATTAATAGTGTAAAAGAATGTTATAATTATTTCCCCTCCCCAAATGCCAGAGATTTTAGGAGACATTCAGGAGAGCTTCTTTCTGTAGGAAACAATATCACATACCTCATGGTTGTCGAAGTCTGTTGATTAAATTATGCACCTGTGAAACTCAAAATAATTTTGGAGTGTCCAGAAATAATACCATAATCATATATATTTTACCATTTTCCACTTAACACCACTTCAAAAATTAAAATATTTCACAAAATTATAACAGTACATTTAGCAAACAAAAATTTTAACTAGATGCTACAAAAACCAAGAGAACAACCATGATAAATGGTACCATTCTGTCCAACAAAGGATGAAGAAATAAGTGATGTAGAATATAATGAAAAAAGTAATTTCCAAATAAGCACACTGTTGACATGCATGCTGCACAAATTAATAACTGTACATTTTATTCAACTGGAGGAGTGAAGTTAGTTCACAAAGAATCCTCCCACTGACTGAATAAACTCATCTTTATTCAGAAGACACACTTTTACTGTACTTACACTAGCCTGATTATCTAAATATCGCTACTTTTTAAAAAGGTTTTTCAGAGCCATGTAACCAATGGATAATTCAAAAACTACTTTTTCATATATATAATGTCCAAAATTATATTTTTGTTGATTTTAAATATTGTATCTGTTCCCAACAGCAGACCTGAACACAAATTCTAATGTTCTCAGGGGATTTGCTTTCTTATATCATTAATGCATTACCTTGTTTTCTCTTTGTGCTGTGTGAGTATTATAGGTTTGAAATGGGTGGCTGGGGAAGTGAAGGCCTCTGGAAGTTTGGAAGGGGACTTGCTGTTTACAGAATACTGACAAGGAATTGGGCCCTTTACAGCTGTCAGTTTACTGTCACTAGCAAGAGGTACAAATCCTATAAATAATGAATGAAAAAGAAAGAAAATTCAATGATAATGCTTTTGCCAGTTGATATGAAAACGTGTACTGTTCTAATAATGATCAGTACCTGGTCTGGGTGATTCTTGGGCAGAATCTGTATTTGCCGGTGGAGAGTGAGAACATTCTAGTTTCTCTGTTTTGAAATTCAGTCCAATGAAATTCATCCCCTTTTTGTGGTAGTTCTAATAAAGGAAAAAAAAAGAACAGTTGTGAATCCACATGCTATTTTATCTGTGAGCACTAAATTTACAAACGAATTGAACACAGGCTCTGGAAAACTGTATGCACAAAGCGGAGCAGCAAAAATACTAATACATCACTGGTGCCAAAGATAGACATAAAGGCAACACTGGTTATTGCTCATCTGGTTTTTCACTGAAATACATTTTGGAAATTCCCAGGATACGAGAGCAAACTAAAGCAAAGGAATTCTTTATTTCTTCTGTAATATTTTACTTTGAATATCTTTCAAGTGCTTTTAAAATCATGCTTACAGTTGTTATCTGATCAATGGGGAACAGCATCATGGAGGAAATACTTTTAATCTAAATAACTGTGGATTGAAAAATCTTGGAGATTGTTTCCTTCTGGGTGATATGGGTTAGATTTTTATCTTCATCATTTGGGTGCTAATTTGGCAGTGTGAATTGCAAACTCTACATGGAATCTATCTGCTTCTGCCCCACCAGATTACCAGTGGCACAAAAGTATCTTACTCTACTAGGACCTCATAGCCAGAAAAGTCTATGGTGGCTGTACTTCTAACCAAAACCATTGACCTAAGCAGATGCTAGCAATCTCAGTGCATTCAAATAGACTCCTCCTCTTTCTATTTCTTCTGTTCTTAAATACAGCTGTCATTAGTCCTTAAAGGTTAGATGCCAGATTTAAAGGGTTGCAGACGCTTAGACGTTGGTGGCCACATGTGGGGAAAATAAGCATCACTAGCCTTTCCAAAGTTGCTATAAGGGTTAAAATTGTTTCCAGTTCCTTAAATGGAGTGTGAGACAAAGGTGCACAGTAACAACCAGTGGAAGGCAAAACAAATGTGGAGGCAGGAAATGGAGGGCTGAATTTTGTGCCCATACGAACATACGAATTAGAAGCAGGAGTAGGCCACTCGACCCCTCAAGCCTGTTCCGCCATTCAATAAGTTCATGGCTGAACTGATTATTCCACATTTTCACCTACCCCTGATAACCTTTCATCCCCTTGCTTATCAAGAATCTATCTCCCTGCCTTAAAAAGACTCTGCTTCCACTGCCTTTTGAGGAAGAGAATTCCAAAGATTCACGACCCTCTGAGAGAAAAAATTTCTGCTCATCTCTGTCTTAAATGGGTGACCCCTTATTCGAGATTCTCCCAAAAGGGGAAACATCCTTTCCATATCTACCGTATCAAGACCACTCAAGATCTTATATGTTTCAATCAAGTTGCCTATTTCTCTTCTAAATTCCAGCAGATACAAGCCTAGCCTGTCCAAGGCCACCCATTCCAGGTATTAGTCTAGTAAACCTTCTCTGTACTGCCTCCAAGGCATTTACATCCTTCCTTAAATAAGTAGACCAGTACTGTACACAGCACTCCAGATGTGGTCTCACTAATGCCCTGTATAGCTGAAGCATAACCTCCCTATTTTTGTATTCAATTCCCCTCATGATAAATGATAACATTCTATTAGCTTTCCTAGTTACGTGCTGTACCTGCATACTAACCTTTTGCGATTCATGCACTAGGACAGCCAGATCCCTCTGTATCTCAGAGCTCTGCACTCTCTCACCATTTAGATCATATGCTTCTTTTTTATTCTTGCTGCCAGAGTTGACAATTTCACACTTGCCCACATTATACTCCATTTGCCAGGTCTTTGCCCACTCACTTAACCTATCTATATCCCTTTATAGCCTCCTTATGTCCTCTTCACAACTTACTTTCCTACCTATCTTTGTGTCATCAGCAAATTTACCATCGATACCTTCGGTTCCTTCATCTAAGTCATTTATATAAATTGTAAAAAGTTGAGGCCCCAGCACAGATCCCTGTGGCCATCTTGCCAACCAGAAAATTACTCATTTATGCCTACTCTCTGTTTCCTGTTAGCGAACCAAACTTCTATCCATGCCAATATGTTACCCCCTACACCATGAGCTTTTAATTTCTGCAATAACCTTTGATGTGGCACCTTATCAAATGCCTTCTGGAAATCTAAGTACAGTACATCCACTGGTTCCTCTTTATCCACAGCACATCTATTTCCCTCAAAGAGCTCCAATAAATTGGATTAAAGATGATTTCCCTTTCACAAAACCATGTTGACTCTGCCTCATTACCTTGAATTTTGCTAAATGCCCTGCTATAATGTCTTTAATAATAGCTTCTAACATTTTCCCGAAGACAGATGTTAAGCTGGCCTGTAGTTTCCTGCTTTCTGTCTCCCTCCCTTTTTGAATAAAGGAATTACATTCGCTGTTTTCCAATCTAAACGAACCTTCCCAGAATCTAGAGAATTTTGGAAAATTAAAACTAACACATCAACGATCTCACTAGCCACTTCTTTTAACACCCTAGGATGAAATCCATCAAGACCCGGGGACTTGTCAGCCCACAGCTCCAACAGTTTGTTCAGTACCACTTCCCTGGTGATTTTTAATATTCTTGAGTTCCTCCATCCCTTCCATTTCATGACTTACAGCTAATACTGGGATGTTACTTGTATCCTCAATAGTGAAGACCGATGCAAAATATCTGTTCCATTCATCTGCCATCTCCTTATTATCCATTATTAATTCACATGGCAGGGCTCCCCAGCACCAGGCTGAAATGGCAGGAGGAATCCTGCCTCGGCCAGCCAGAGCACCCCCACCCACCCCAGAGCGATTCTACCATGCCTGGATCCCAGTCCCTTTAAAGACGAGGACCCTGCCTCCAAAAACTGTCTGTCAATCATGGAGCTGGCAGTTCAGCAGTTTAGGCAGCACCATTGGGAGCGGTGGCCACTGCTGGTAATGCAAGTGGCTTTGGACCCAGGCTCAGCACTGGAACCCAGATCCAAGGTAGCTGTCGCGGGGTCACGTAGGCCAAACTGGCAGGCCCTGGCAAGGGGTGGGGGACAGGAAACATTTAGTGCAGGGGGTGAGGGGTTTATGGGGTTAGACCTTTTCCCGACAGGTGCCCTCCATGGGCCACAGATTGCCTACAGAAGAGGGCCCCCCCTCAAGCCTGCAGGGAGGGCGCCTCATTTTACTGGGCGGCTTCCCTGCATGATGGAGGCCCTCCCCACTGCAGGTTAAATCCCAGCAGCAGCAGGAAGAGTCCCTTCTGTAGCAATTAATAGGCCACTTAACGGCCTTGATTGGCTTCTGGGCGGTAAGTCCAGCAATGACCTACCCGCCCCTGACAGAATTGCATTGTGACGAGGAGGCGATGGGCACTCCGCCCCCCCCCCACCCCACTGCAATTCTATGGCCCTCCCCCTGCCTCCAAACCCATCTCATGGGTCTCATAAAATTCAGCCCGGAGTGTGTGGACAACTAATGGAACAGTGCAGCACCTAAATCCTCTAGTGATGGCCGATAGAAATGGGGGTGGGGGGGGGGGGTCTTCTCCAAGAGGTGTGTGTAAGGAGGGTGTGCTCTTTGGCAGTGCATAACACTGTCTCAGGATACAGCATTGAGACATGCCTGGCATGATGTGACAACCAGGGTTCATGCTGTATCTGCAGACAGCAGGACCTGGAAGGTGTCTGATTCCTGTTTCCAGGGGCAGGGGCTCCAATTGCCAGGTAGAAGATAAGTTTGGGGCGGTTGAGAGGAAGCACTCCTGCTTCTCTTGGCCCACAAGCAGTGCTGTAAAGGCACTTAACTTTTCCACGAAGCAGTCCTTGCCTCCTTTACCTTCCAGGTTTCCAGAGGCCTGGGAAATAAGGCTGTTCAAGGTTAAACCAGGAAGACAGGTTAAATTTGAGGCACATACCTTCATTATAACATGTAAATGTCTCCTGGGAACAGTTTTGCTAGTTGCTGACTGCCCTGCCCCCATTATACGCGGAAGTGGACAGGATGGGATCAAGTTTGAGATTTTCAAAATTTTTACATTTCACCCGACCTCAACGTACCCTGTTTTGGGGGATTAAAGTTACCCCTAATGTTTTGGGATTCAAAATGAGAGATCATAAATAAATGTAGCCACCAATTAAATCATATAAGGAACTCCGAAGAAACTTCTTCATCCAAAGAGTGATAAGAATGTGGAACATGCTATCAAAAGGAGCAGTTGAGACGAATAGCACAGATACATTTAAAGGAAAGTTAGATAAGTACGTGAGGGAGAAAGGAATAGAAGGATATAAATGCGTTGGAGGCCGTACAGGGAAATTTTACCAGACGAATACTTGGAATGGGCGGCCTGTCTTACGAGGAAAGATTGGACAGGCTAGGCTTGTATCCACTGGAATTTAGAAGAGTAAGAGGCAACTTGATTGAAACATACAAGATCCTAAGGGGGTCCTGACAGGGTGGATGTGGAAAGGATGTTTCCCCTTGTGGGAGAATCTAGAACTAGGGGTCACTGTTTAGAAATAAGGGGTCACCCATTTAAGACAGAGATGAGCAGAAATATTTTCTCTCAGTGGGTCGTGAGTCTTTGGAATTCTCTTCTTCAAAAGGCAGTGGAAGCAGAGTCTTTGAATATTTTTAAGGCAGAGGTAGATAGATTCTTGATAAGCAAGGGGGTGGAAGGTTATCGGGGGTAGGTGGGAATGTGGAATAATCAGTTCAGTCATGAACTTATTGAATGGCGGAGCAGGCTCGAGGGGTCGAGCAGCCTCCTCCTGCTCCTAATTCGTAAGTTTGTATGTATGTTCGTATGATTATGCTGATAGGGTTAGATTAAGTGTGATGGAGGGAGTCCCATGAGAAGCAAAAAGCTAATAAAGACCAGTTAGGCTGAATGGTTTGTTTCTGTGCTGTAGATTCAATGAGCCCCAATTTAATTCCATGCAAATGTATGTGTTTTTAATGGGTTAAAATCAGACCCATGTTACTCTATCCTGCACCAAATCCCACTCACACAGCCCCAGTCCTAATGTCACCTTCTTTGGCTTGGTGTCAATTTTGACTGATAACGCTCCTATGAAGCACCATGGGCTGTTTTTCTATGTTAAAGGTGCTATATAACTAAGTTGTTGTTGATTTAATTGACACCTCTCGCCCAGCATTTGAAATTTAAAATCCGTGAGCAGGATTTTGCCCTTTGAGTTGGGACCCCGATGTTGTGGTCAAATGCAGGTCACAACCAAGCACTGTGTGGGGAACAAATAATAGCTAGAGGGTGGGCTCACCATCCAATTAAGGACGCTACCACGCTCTTGAAGATGGAGGGCCACTAGGAAGTCCTCCAGCTCGGAAGAAGTAGCAGGCTGCCTTTTCAGGTAAGAGAAAGAGTGGGTGCCTCAAGATGGAGGAGCCCATTCTCCAACATTCAAACTTTTAGATGAAAAATAGACCCAGCAACCGGCCCATCACTGTGAAAGGGGAACCCTTGCACAAGGCAGCCTACAGCTGCAGCTAAAGCCAGGCAGGCGGGGAGGGCCTCAAAGCCTCCCTGGAGTGCTGCCCACCCCTGTCCCTGGTCTGCTGCTGGGAGGCTGCCATCAGGCAGCTGGCCTTGACCCCGACACCTCCGGGGGCCTGGAAGCCGACTGGAAAATTCCCATTGGCCTTTGACAATATGCCTCAAGTGGCCTTTGACTAGCTCAATTGGCTACCCACCACTTGTGGGCGGGTAGATCTGCTGCCCCCACCCCCGATCCCGCCTCTGGGAAAATGGCAAACGGGCACGCCAGCCGGTGGAGCGAATTTTTGCGCCCACCCGCATCTGTGCATGCCCCTATCAAGGGCTAAAAATCCTGCCCAATGTTCTTGTCTTTAAATCGTTCCAACAGCTTCAACCCTCCCTATCTCCGTAAGCTCCTCCAGTCCTACATCACAACCAAACAATCTATTTCTCTGACTTTGGCCTCATGTACAATCTTCCTTTACCCCACCACTGACGGGGCCCATAAGCACATAAGAACATAAGAAATAGGAGCAGGATTAGACCATTTGGCCCCTCAAGCCTACTCTGTCAACATGATCACGGCTGATCTTCTACCTCAACTCAACTTTCTTGCCCACTCCCTATATCCCTCGATTCCATGAGAGATCAAAAAGTTATTGATTGCAATCTTGAAACTACTCAAAGATGGAGCACCGACAACCCTTTGGGGTAGACAATTCCAATCCTCAGAGTGAACAAATTTTTCCTCATCTCAGTCCTAAATGATCGATCCCTTATCCTGAGACTGCGCCCCCATGTTCTAGATTCCGCAGCCAGGGGAAACAACCTCTCAGTATCTATCGATGGGCTGATTTTAAGAAGTCCTTGACGTGGTGGTCCGTGGTGGGTAGGGCCTGAAGATGGATCTGGATGAGGCCTGCCATGGACCTCAACGACGGCAGGGCCCAGCCCGATCCTCCCGGCAACGGCGAGGCTTCGTGGGGGCCCTCCCGCCGCTGGGCGACGGAACCACACTTTAAATATTCAAATCAACAAAATTAATTAATCTAAATATACTTACCTGAGATCTTGAGGGTCCGCTGCGATCTTCGGTGTGGTGGCCGTCACTCCTGCGCCTTCAAATTCCCCTCTGGGGAAACGAGGCGCCACGCTGGTGGGGAGGGGGGAGGAAGTAAGTTTATCAGTGGGGAGGCCGAGGGTGGGTGGGAGGGGACAGGGTCAAATACACATAATGGGTGTAAGGGATGGTGGGAAGAGTTGAGCCTTAAACTTTATGCAGTTTGGGAGGGGGAAAGGTCAGATGTGAAAAGTAAGTGTTTTGGGGAGAAAAGGGCAGATAGTTATCGTAATTGTTATAGGGAGGGTGGAAAAGGGGAAAAAGAAATGTATTTATTTAATTTTGGTATATATTTCTTTAAATATTTAAATCTACCGGCATGGCTGGCTGCCCTTTAAAAATCACGCCAGCGCCTGCGCAAAGGCAGTTGACGCCATTGCCAGTGACGGACAGCCCACCCCCTCCTCTTGATTGGGGGTGGTGGGGGGCGGGTTGCTTTGGCTATTTAAATGAGCTGCCACGCTTAGGATCGCAGTGGCTCTTTGGCATACAGGCCGCCAGGGTGGGCTGCCATTTTTTGAGCTCGCCGCCGAGATCGGTGGCGGGTTCATACAATCCAGAGTAATATCAAGACCCTTTAGAATCTCCTATGTTTCAATGAGATCACCTCTCATTCAGAGAGTATCGGCCCAATTTACTTAGCCTCTCATCACAGGACAACCTCTCATCCCAGGAACCAATCTAGTGAATCTTTGCTGTACCGGCTCCAAGGCATGTATATCCTTCCTTAGATATGGAGACCAAGACTGCACACAGTACCCCAGGTATGGTCTCACCAAAACCCTGTACAATTGTAGCAAGACTTCCTTATTCTTGTACTCCAATCCCCTTGCAATAAAGGCCAACATGCCATTTGCCTTCCAAATTGCTTGCTGTACCTGCATGCTAACTTTCTGTATTCCTTGTGCCAAATCATTATGAACCTCAAGATTTAAGTTTCATACCTTATAAAAAAATTCTGCTTTTCTATTCTTACTATCAAAATGAATAACCTCACACTTACCCACATTATACTCCATCTGCCACCTTGTTGCCCACCCATTTAACCTGTCTATATCTCTTTGCAGCTTCTCTGCGCCCTCCTCACAGCTTACATTCCCACCTTGCTTTGTATCTAAGTTTGCTGAAGATTCATTACTTTTGGTCTCTTCATCAAAGTCATTAATATAGATTATAAGTTGCTGAGGCCACAGCATTGATCATTGCGGCGCTCCACTAGTTACAACCTGCCAACTTGAAAATGCCCCATTTATCCCTACTGTCTGCTTTCTGTCTATTAACCAATCCTCTATCCATGGTAACGTATTACTCCAACTCCATGAGCCCTTATCTTGTGTCTCAGCCTTTTGTATGGCACCTTAACAAATGTCTTTTGGAAATCCAAGAATATGACGGCCAGAATTTTACCCTTGGCGGACGGGAGCCGTCCACTGACCAAAAAGCTGGTGGCGATCCCGTCTCCGCCTGGCCTGTGGATCCTAATGGAGCTGCCGGCCAATCAGCGTGCCGGCAGCTCTCTGGGAGCAGTGGCCACTGCTGGGACTGCAATCCAGCTGAAGACAGAAGATGTTGGGGAGCCCCGGAGAACCGGTAAGCTCTTGGGGCCTTGCCGGGGGCAATCGGTCGGGCCCCGGCGAGGCAAGGGTGGTCGACTGGGGGGACAGGGGGGCGTGTTGGGCGTTGGGGGTGGTTGGGGCATCGGGGACAACCCTCTGTCGGGCACAGGGTGCCTGATCAGGAGGGCCCCCCACAGGCTGTCAGAAAGCCGCCTCCTTTTAGCAGGCGGCTTTTCTGGGGTCTGGGACACCCACCAGCCAAGGGTAAAATCTGGAATGCACTGCCTGAGACTGTGGTGGAGGCAGGTTCAAAAAGAATTCAAAAGGGAATTAGACTGTTATATGAGAAGGATGTGCAAGGTTACGAAAAGAAATGCGGGGGAATGGTAGTAAATGAATTGCTCTTTCAGAGAGCCGGTGCAGACATGATGGCCGAATGGCCTCCTTCTATACTATCCTCCTCACAGTTCACAATGCTTCCAAGTTTCGTATCATCTGTAAACTTTGAAATTATGCCCTGAACACCAAGATCTAGGTCATTAATATATCAGGAAAAGAAGGGTCCAAACACAGACCCCTGGGGCACTCCTCTATAAATCTTCCTCCAGCCAGAAAAACATCCATTAAACACTATTCTTTGCTTCCTGTCACACTGTCAGTTCCATATCCATGTTGCTACCGTCCCTTTTATTCCACGAGCTATAATTTTGCTCACAAGTCTGTTGTGTGGCAGTATCAAATGCCTTTTGAAAGTCCACGTACACCACATCAATAGCATTGCCCTCATCAACCCTCTCTGTTACCTCCTCAAAAAACTCCAGCAAGTTAGTTAAACACAATTTTCCAGTAAGAAATCCATGCTGGCTTTCTTTAAAAAGGAACCAACGTTTACTGTAGCTACTCTCCTTTTCCTATACTTGTAAAAGCTCACATTTTTCACACACCTATTTGTGAACAACCTTCAAACATTTCCTACTTTATAGGCGCTATATAAATGCAAGTTGGGACTGTTTTTGTTGAAATACCCTGGCCAGGTTTTCAAAGTGCTTTGGGGGTGAGGACGGGTGCAGGCGCGGATTGAAGATTGCGTTCCCAGAAGGCATCTCTAGATCCCGACGTCTCTGGGATGCGCTACAATTTTCAAAGTGAGGGTGCGGGGGGGGGGGTGGGGGTGGGGGGGGTGGTGAGGGGTGAAGGGAGACAGGAACCTGATAAATTAATAGTCTGTTAAGCTCCTTGAGGAGCTGGTTAATGTGCTGGGAAGGGCAAGAATGCCATTTTCAATGGGGAAGTTGGCGAACTCAAACAGTCTGGGGCACATTAGTGCAAAGCTGTTGGATTCAATGCGGCAGCAGTTAAGTTTTTTAAGAAGGTGAAAAATCTTGGGACCTGAGGGATCTTGCACCAGATCATGTGCTTTATCTTTCATTTGGCAGTATGGCCACCTCCCTGCACGGTTACTGGTGGTGCTGCCTGCTCTCCGCTGCAAGGCAGTGGCAGGCCTGCCATGGCTGCCATCTGACTTTGCCTCTCACAGGCTGCTCCGGCCTCCTGGTAATGCCCGCCGTCACTAATTGGGCACTGAGCTCACATCCACCCCAATTAGGGCATTTGCATTTAAAGATAGCGTTGCGCGAGGGACACAGATGCAGCATGGGATCAGGACCTGAAAACTATCCGGGTGCGGATTCCCGATCCTGAATTGAAAATCAAGCCCCATATTTCAATAGTTGGTTACTTCTACAATCAATAAAAAAGGTGAAAAATCTTCCAATCTTTAGTGGGGAGACTCATTCCTGGACTCCACCAGCCTTCAGCACTATTTTCCAATGCAGAAGGTGAAAACCTTAAAAAGAAGCCCGGTATTAGAGGCTATGAGAATCCTTGGCTGGTTATAGTAAACAATTTGAGAACCACGGGGTTAAATTACTTATTGAACGAAGAATACTGAGGCAACATACTACCAAGAAAAATAATTTCCTAAACACAATAAATGACAACATTTGGCATGCTGCACATGACAGATTGGAATTGTCTCCAATAATTAACACTTCAAGATTCGAGTTGCACAGAAGAAAAAAGGGCATGAAGTGAATTGTTCAAAGTCAGAGCCGCGGTGCCACTGCAGCTTAGAAATGGCACTGCATATTATCTCATGAATTCTTAATGTGCTTTGCATCTAATTCTTTTGTCTGCTATTCGAATTGAGGTGTTCAGCATTTAACACATGATAATATTGAATAGTATAATTTTTCAGACATTCTGGGGGCTAAATTCAATAACCTCTGAAAACAGGCACTAGGATCACAAACATAAACAAGAAATGCTGGATTCACTCAGCAGGTCTGGCAGCATCTGTGGAAAGAGAAGCAGAGTTAACGTTTCGGGTCAGTGACCCTTCTTCGGAACTGACAAATATTAGAAAAGTCACAGATTATAAACAAGTGAGGTGGGGGTTGGGCAAGAGATAACAAAGGAGAAGGTGCAGATTGGACCAGGCCACATAGCTGACCAAAAGGTCACGGAGCAAAGGCAAACAATATGTTAATGGTGTGTTGAAAGACAAAGCATTAAACGAGTTTTGGTAGATACCTTATCAAGCACCAGGAGGGAAATAGGATCACAATGCAGGGGTAACCCATGCCTGTTGCTTCCAATGCAGGGAGCATGCCAATTTTGTGCTGCCTGCTAATTAACATGATTGCAGTGTGCAGTTAGAGCTAACCCTGCTGTTGAGTGGCTACATGCCTCAGCAGGGGGCTAAAATTGCGACAGGCTAGTACCAGTTAAAGCTAGCCTGCACTACTTAAAGCTAACCTCTTAAAGGGGAGGTGCAATGTGGCAGGAGCTGGGAGTTATTCTGCAACTCAATATGACCTAGGAAAGACATAATAACGGCACAACATGTGAGAGCATTTTCCGACGCTGCACTGCAAACCTTGGTTGAGGAGATGCAGAGGAGGAGAAATGTGCTCTAATCACAAGGGGCCAGGAAGCCCTCCAGACAGACTCTCAGAGGGCAATGGGACCAGACAGCCAAGGCGGTCGATGCCAGAAGTCATGCCCCAATATCCTGGATGTAGTGCTGCAAAAGGTTCAATGACCTCATATGTGATCAAGGCCAAATGCCATATCCCACCAGCTACACCACGAGCCTCAGACACTGCTCAATGCATCACACCCAACATTCACCTACCAATAATCTCTGTCAATCAGGACTCATACTTAACATTCATAGCTTCACCTCATCCTCATATACACAGCACTGCTGCAAGCCTCACACCCACATTAAAAGTTTGCACACACTGCCAGCTATTCAACCATGAAAGTCATATCATGCAAACAGATTGCATGACACTTACTGACACACTTCCCTCTCTTTTGCAGGACAAGGTGGTGCACAACCGAAGCAGCAGGTGGGTGACAGACCCAGCTGCATGATCTAACCCCAATGGAAGAGCGAGTGCTTACCATCATTGGAGTGGTTATTGCTGAGGCCGTGGCCGGCGGCAGATCTGAAAAAATAGACAATGACTGTATCCTAATACCTAATCCTCCTTCTCACATCTCACTTTCCACTCATCCCACAATGTCTTCTGATTTAGAAGCTGCAGATGGTGTAAGCACACACCTCTTATTTTCCCATCGACCTGCCTCCCCGCACCATAACCTTACCCTTGTGCCTTTCTCCTTTCAGATACCCAAGAACTGCCACCTGGTTAGGCAGTGGTGGAAAACAAAGAGATGGAAGCACAGGAAGAGAGTGATGATGAAGAAACACCATCACTTGATCTCACAATCATAGCCACCAGCTCAGATATTGACACAGTGCATGCTTTAGAGGACAGCTCAGAAGTGGCATTTGCACGTGGTGAGATACCAGGCACGAGAGGCCTGCAGCCAGGGCAGAGGCAAGGGTAGTGCTGTTGCCAGCTCCCCAGAGGGTGAGGTCACAAACAAGTTCTGCTGCAGAGGCCTCAGGTGAGCACTCCGATGGGGCAGGCTACAGAAGGCGGCTAATGGATATATACAATGAAATGACTGGTGCATCGGCGGGCCTGGCAGAAAGCCAGCATGCAATGTCAAGGAGCGTGGCGGAGTCTGGCACCAACTTTTCACAGGGCTTTGTGCAGAGCTTGGAGCTTCCATCCTTTTCAGCTTTGAAGTGGTGGCCAACTCCATTAGCACACTAGTGGACCCAACCGTGGTGCAGTATATGATGGCCGATGTCTCAGCTGCTATTACAACACAAGCAGAAGCCATGCAGCATCTGGGTACTGCAGTGAAACTCAAACTTCTGCCATGCAAACTCAAACTACTGTCACCATGGTTGTTGATACCGGTATCCAAAGGGGCTTGCAGGGAATGTAATCTGTCCTCCCACATATTACTAGGATGATTGAGGTGCTGCCACCGTGGAGGACTGGCAGTGATTCCATGGAGCACGAGCCTGCTGTTCTCTCTCAGGATGACAGCAGTCGTTCTCCCACCACTGCACTCTGACAATGCACTTTGTGTTGCCTGTCAGCCAGCCAGCCAGCCCAGACTGCTGAAGCCCATGCCCTTGCAGTCTCAAACCAGCCTTCCACATCCAGAGTTGCTCAAAGGCATCCTCCAAGCCCATCTGCAGTCTCCCCAACTGAATGCCAGCAGCCACTGGGGTAGTACAGTGTAGGAGCACTAGGCCAGGCAAAAGTCTATGGAAGAGAGGGGCTAAGGGAATGCACACAGATGAATAGTTGACATTTGTATGCAATGTGGCAGGCTTTCATTTATAAATTTGATTTGTAATGTTTATTTTGTGTTGACTTTTATTTTTGCATTGTGGTCAAGTGGGCACTGTGATGCTCAGTAACAGAGGGAAAGGAAGGTTGTGGGATTGTTGGTGAATGGCAAATTGGGTTTGCATTTACTGGTATCGCAGTCAGATGAATTGTTCATGGACAGCCTGGAAGAAAGGGGCTGTCTAGATTGCTTTCTCCCTTCATCTTCCTCCTCCTGCTGCTCAGCTGGTTGCCTTACAGCTGGTGGCAAGGGTTGTGCCCTCGTGATGGCAAGGTTTTGTTATACAACAGATCACCACAAATTTTGACACTCACTCTACTGAGTACTGCAGAGTTCCTCCAGAGCGGTGCAGGCAGCAGAAGCCAATTGTGCCCACGTGCTACCCACATGTGTGTGGGTTCCACACTGCAGTCTTCAACTATGTCCCCGGCTGATAGCCCTCGTCACCCAGTAGCGACCTTTTGGTTTGTCGCGGTGGCTCAAATGCAGATGGCACAATGGACTGCTGCAAAATGGAGGCATTGCGACTGCTGCCAGAATACTGGCCATTGAACTGCATGCTTGGCTTCGTATGGTCACACATTAGCTGTATGTTGAGGGAGTGGAATCCCTTTTAGTTGTGGTACATCTCAAGAGTTGACATGTGTTGTCCGCAAAGCAATATGTATGCAGTCAATGGCACCCTGCATCATGGGGAAGCCTGCAATCCTAACAAAGTCACGTGCTCACTCCACCTGCTATTCCCTGGCAGGGAGAGAATGAAATGTATTCAGCTCACTTGGAATATAGAGCCTCAGTGACTTCCCCTATACAACAGAGGATGGCAAGCTGCAAGATGTTGCAAATATTGCCTGCTCCAACCTGGAAGGAGCCAGATGCATATATGTTCATGACCACAGGCACCTTCACAGCCACTGGCAAAGCGATCCTCACCCTGTTCTGAGGCTGCACTTGTGGCTGTAGCAGGTGGCAGATTTCAATGAGGACGTCCTTAATGAAGCAGAGATGTTTCACACCTTGTCCATCACAGAGGTTCACGTGGGAGAATTGCTCCCTGAACACCCTGGACAGATATAGCCTCGTGCAGAGAGCTCTTCTCCTCCTCCTCTTCTCTCTTCTAGCAGCTTTCCCTGCTCTGTGCACCCTTTGCTCATTTTCCCAGTCATGCTGTATGCAATGGTTGTATGCCAACCATGCCACGGAGCAACTAGTTTGTGCAGAAACCTTGAAGTCCGGACCAAGTCCTTAAGCACCTGCCACATCACTTTCTGTAAACTTTAGCAACTTTAATGAACTCTGGAAAGCACCAAATGCTTATACAATTGTCGCAACAGCCAGTAGAAATCAATCAGCAACTAATCTGAATGCAGTTGATGGTCCCTTTAAATAGCGTTGGTGGGGGTGGGGTCCTTCCTGTTGCTGAAGGTGTGTTCAGCCGTGCATGATTTAAGAGATGGCATTAACTTGAGCGTTGAGCTCCAAAATGGCAACACTGGTATCAGCATTATCTGATTATCATGATCTGCCTACTCTGCATACTTCTGGTATTCACTCACTATGCACTCATCCAGCACGACCAGCACCAGAAATGTGCACACGTGCCACAGACATCATTTTGGACCTCTAAGGCTGCTCGCAAAATGGGCTATATATCCTTCTGAATTTTGTGTCCATATTGTTTAAGGCATACAAAAAAATTCTAGAAACTCAACAGCACCATCAGCAGGCGTATGGTGGAACTGCACAATTTGGACAGTATCCCCTTTCAATTGTGTGAAATTTCAAAATGCAATCCGAAAATCTCTCCTGCTGTTACATTGAGGAGCTGGCCCAGATCTTTTGTTTTGTTACAGTCATGCTGGGCATTTGGCTTTTCTCCAGGGGTATGTGTGAGAATTTATTCTAAAGGTACTCCTCCAGCTCCCTGCTTTGTTCCTGCCTGTTCTTGTATTTTCTGCGAAAATTGACAGTGGGTGTGTAATCTGTCGACCGAAATATCATAGATATGCATAAATGCTAGGAGTGCATATTACATGGGAAAGGCTTCCACTGCTATGTCCAGACTGGCCAAGAGAGTGTGGGAAAATGGCGCACTGACACGGAACACAAAAGTCCGACTGTATCAAGCCTGTGTCCTCAGTACCTTGCTCTATGGCAGCGAGGCCTGGACAACGTATGTCAGCCAAGAGCGACGTCTCAATTCATTCCATCTTCGCTGCCTCCGAAGAATCCTTGGTATCAGGTGGCAGGACCGTATCTCCAGCACAGAAGTCCTCGAGGCGGCCAACATCCCCAGCTTATACACACTACTGAGTCAGCGGCGCTTGAGATGGCTTGGCCATGTGAGCTGCATGGAAGATGGCAGGATCCCCAAAGACACATTGTACAGCGAGCTCGCCACTGGTATCAGACCCATCGGCCGTCCATGTCTCCGCTTTAAAGACGTCTGCAAACGCGACATGAAATCCTGTGACATTGATCACAAGTCGTGGGAGTCAGTTGCCAGTGATCGCCAGAGCTGGCGGACAGCCATAAAGGCGGGGCTAAAGTGTGGCGAGTCGAAGAGACTTAGCAGTCGGCAGGAAAAAAGACAGCGGCGCAAGGGAAGAGCCAACTGTGTAACAGCCCCAACAATCAAATTTTTCTGCAGCACCTGTAGAAGAGCCTGTCACTCTAGAATTGGCCTTTATAGCCACTCCAGGCGCTGCTCCACACACCACTGACCACCTCCAGGCGCTTACCCATTGTCTCTCGAGATAAGGAGGCCAAAGATGTATGTAAATGCATATTGCAACAAATTTCCTATTATTTGTGCCTTAGTGATACTGGGTGCAAGGAATGCATGTTTGTGCCTGGCAACAAGTGTTGACATTTAGCGATGGAGGGGCTATTAAATCATTATAGGTCAGAAAATATGATCAATCAATCACAGGCCAATTGACTAAACAGGTGAAGGCACTTCCTAAAATAAATTTACATTTTTTCTAAAAAACTCTTCAGGCAGCGAATGTTGCAGTAGGTCTCTGCTGCCTGCCGTAGCCATTCTCTGCAACCTCCCCAGTCAGATGACAAATGGTGGCCAGACAGCAAACCAGAATTATTCAAATAACCTAGACCCCAGAAAATTGGTTCTTTGATTGTACGATGGGTGCCAAAATAGTCAGAGCATGTGGTACAGTGTCCCTCTGTCACAACATTCCAAAAGTTATAATCACTACTAGCATGTAGTAAGACAACTTGAAAAGAATTCCTCAGAATTCTGATGAGGAGGTCGATCGACTTGAAACGTTAACTCTGTTTCACTCTCCACAGAGCTGCCAGACCTGCTGAATATTTCCGGCATTTTTCTGTCTTTATGTCCTCAAAATTAATGTTTTCCTTGGTGTCTGAACAGGAAACTGCTGTCCCTCCCTGTTCCTGTTGCCTTGTTATCTATCTTGGTTCCAGCAAGTCTGCAGACGCCCTGTTTGTTTATTTATTTATGGACTCTGTTTGAAAGAGAAATCTTTTTTATCGTACTTAATCACAACAGAAAGAACTCTCCATTTTCCTCAAAGACTTGGGCTAAGATTTGGTGTGCTCCTGTTTTAAGGTGCAGGAGTCTCGATTTTCAATCAGCTTGCCCCAGTCCCATGCAAATTTTGTGCTGCCTCCTCATTTGAATGATTGTAGCATTCAGCCAAATGGGATCTATACTGCTGCCTGGCTAAACATCGTAGGGAAGATCATCTGGGTCCTCAAGCGACAGTTCCACTGCCTAGACCGCTTGGGGGCAGCCCTACAATACATGTCGCAGTATCTCTAAGCTCATGGTGGTCTGCTGCATCCTCCACTACCTTGCTATTTTGAGGGTGCAGCCATTGGCACCAGGCAAACCAAGATCATTTCAGAAGGAGGAGGAGGAGGTGGCAGCAATCAGGACCTCTTCGCTCCAGATGGGCTGTCCATGAGCGCTTACTGAGACTCCGGTTCCCATACGACGTCATTTCATCATCAACATTGCTCCACAATTCTCCACCTTCCCATCCATCTGTGAACTGGAAGGAGCCCGATACATAAATGTTCATGACCACAGTCACCTTCACAGTCACTGGCAAAGCGGTCCTTGCCACGTGTCCTCATGGTCAGAATGCTGCAATAAAGGCTACCAACAAAACACATTTCCATAACAAGCTTATCCAACAACACATTTTTATTATTTGTTCAAAAGATGTGTGTGCGAAATGAGGAAAGTGGAGAGATCTTTTCTTTCATGATTAAATACAACACAGTAAAAATCTTTCTAACAAAATTCATAAATAGGGTGTCTGCAGACTTCTGGCTGCATGGCTCTAATGGAATGCCTGTTGTCCTCGCCTGGTCAGGTGGCAGAAGGGAGTTATCAGCTATGCGTACATGGAGTATTCCTTGTCTCTAAGCAGCCAGCCTCTGGTTCTTCATGATGACCTGGAGACAGTGGGAACAGCAGATTGCCTCAGGATGAAGACATCGTGGCTGTTGCCAGGAAGAGGGCATTCATTGACATGATGGTTTGGACATGATCGCGCACCAACTGCATGTTAATGGAGTGGAATTCTTTGTGATTCCTGTAACTCTCCCCATTTACAGCTGGGACCCTCAGAGTATGTGCCTGCAGTCAATGGCTCCCCGCACCATTAGGAATCCTGCTACACTGGCAAAGTCACGTGCCTGCTCATCTTACTTCTTCCTGGTTACAGTGAAAATGATGAACCCTCTTCTCCTTGCATACAGGGCCTCAGTCACCTTTTGGATGCAGCGATGGATGGCTGTCAAACTGGGATATGTCTGCAATGTCGCCTGCTCCCACCTGCAAGGATCCAATCAAATAGACATTGAGAGATGGTGACTTTCGTAGCCACTGGCAGTGCTGGCCTCGCCCTGCTGTGAGCCTGTAGTCCTGTTAAAGAAGGCGGCACATTTCAGTGACCACCTCCTTGGTGAATCTCAGACACCTCATGCACTGCTCTTGACTGAGGTGGAGGTAGGAGAAATACTCCCTGAAAACCCTTGGTGGGTACAGCCTTCTGTGGAGAGCCCTCCTCCTCCTTCCTCCGCTCAGAGCTATTCCCCTCTCTGTAGCCTCTGCTCCATCATTTCCTGTCGCATTGCAGACCCAGAGGCATTGTAACTGGAGCTCCCATATCTGTCGCAGCCTTTCTGTAGACAAGCCACAAAACTCCCCTGCCATGTCAGAATGCAGCAACACTCCCTTCCAAATCTAGCAACTCACTACAACCCATTGATCTTTATGTCGTCATTGTCGACAGGAATAGTGCCAGAAGACTGGAGGATTGCAAATGTTGTCCCCTTGTTCAAGAAGGGGAGTAGAGACAGCCCTGGTAATTATAGACCTGTGAGCCTTACTTCGGTTGTGGGTAAAATGTTGGAAAAGGTTATAAGAGACAGGATTTATAATCATCTTGAAAAGAATAAGTACATTAGAGATAGTCAGCACGGTTTTGTGACGGGTAGGTCGTGCCTCACAAACCTTATTGAGTTTTTCGAGAAGGTGACCAAACAGGTGGATGAGGGTAAAGCAGTGGATGTGGTGTATATGGATTTCAGTAAGGCGTTTGATAAGGTTCCCCACGGTAGGCTATTGCAGAAAATACGGAAGTATGGGATTGAAGGTGATTTAGTGCTTTGGATCAGAAATTGGCTAGCTGAAAGAAGACAGAGGGTGGTGGTTGATGGCAAATGTTCATCCTGGAGTTTAGTTACTAGTGGTGTACCGCAAGGATCTGTTTTGGGGCCACTGCTGTTTGTCATTTTTATAAATGACCTGGAAGAGGGTGTAGAAGGGTGGGTTAGTAAATTTGCAGATGACACTAAGGTCGGTGGAGTTGTGGATAGTGCCGAAGGATGTTGTCGGGTACAGAGAGACATAGATAGGCTGCAGAGCTGGGCTGAGAGATGGCAAATGGAGTTTAATGCGGAAAAGTGTGAGGTGATTCACTTTGGAAGGAGTAACAGGAATGCAGAGTACTGGGCTAATGGGAGGATTCTTGGTACTGTAGATGAACAGAGAGATCTTGGTGTCCAGGTACATAAATCCCTGAAGGTTGCTACCCAGGTTAATAGGGCTGTTAAGAAGGCATATGGTGTGTTAGCTTTTATTAGTAGGGGGGTCGAGTTTCGGAGCCACGAGGTCATGCTGCAGCTGTACAAAACTCTGGTGAGACCGCACCTGGAGTATTGCGTGCAGTTCTGGTCACCGCATTATAGGAAGGATGTGGAAGCTATGGAAAGGGTGCAGAGGAGATTTACTAGGATGTTGCCTGGTATGGAGGGAAGGTCTTACGAGGAAAGGCTGAGGGACTTGAGGTTGTTTTCGTTGGAGAGAAGGAGGAGGAGAGGTGACTTAATAGAGACATATAAGATAATCAGAGGGTTAGATAGGGTGGATAGTGAGCGTCTTTTTCCTCGGATGGTGATGGCAAACACGAGGGGACATAGCTTCAAGTTGAGGGGTGATAGATATCGGACAGATGTGAGAGGTAGTTTCTTTACTCAGAGAGTAGTAAGGGCGTGGAACGCCCTGCCTGCAGCAGTAGTAGATTCGCCAACTTTAAGGGCATTTAAGTGGACATTGGATAGACACATGGATGAAAATGGAATAGTGTAGGTCAGATGGTTTCACAGGTCGGCGCAACATCGAGGGCCGAAGGGCCTGTACTGCGCTGTAATGTTCTAATCTAATCATCCAAAACACACCACAGTACTTCTACAAATTTTGCAAGAGCAAATGTAAGTCAAAATCATCTCACTTGCAAGTTGGTTGGCTGGCCCTTTAAATAGGATTAGTTGTGGGGAGCAGGGGCAGGTCCCACATGCAGCTCAATGCTTGTTCAGTTGTGCACATAGGGTGTGTACCTGACCTGCGCAGTCCAAGTGTGAGCAGCATATGTCAAATCAGCCCAAGAGGCTGTTTGATGTCACAATCTGCCCACTGCACATACAATAGGCCTGTGCTCGCGTCACTACGGAGCTGAATTTTGCAGCCCGAGAGTCTTCTTGTGATCTGCCACAAAGTAAGAAAAAAGGTGAAAGGTCTTGCAGAAGTAAGTGAAGAACCATTACATTCTTTTAAGTCTGATACCAACTGCCCTCTTTCAGGACCCCAACACTATCTGCCACTCATGCTAATATTTACATACAACTCCATTTAACCACAGTGTACCTTTGAAATATCTACAGTTTTGCCATCACTTACAACCTTGCTGGGAAACTGCACTCTTTAACAACTTAGCTGCATGATGCATATTTATGTAATCATTACAACTGTTGCCTGTACAATGGCTCTGATTTATTCCTGTATCTCCTCCCAATAATGTGAACTTCTACATATGCTTCTTTCTTCACACGACAGGTGGTGTATAACGCTGAGAACAGACTTGTGAGGCTCTTCAGTTCCTTTGAAGAAGCAGCACTTGGCCTACTTGGCATAGAAATGTGTACAAGGGATGTGGAATAGCGAATTTGGAGGCTTTCACCAAGCTAAGGGCTAGTGCCATTTTTAGCACCATCAGCATTCTTACTCTATTCGCTCACTCACCTACTTGATGCCACCAATGAATGCTCTCGAGCACAAGATGATCTGGAAAATTCTAATGGAATTCATTTTGCATATGATTCAGCCATTATTTCCTTTCTCTAATATACCACTTTAAGTTCAGGATTGTCATAGTGGGAATTGCAGTTCTAACAGAAGTCTACACACTCACCACTTTAACGTACCCGTTCTCAACAGCCATTTAGGGCACTACAGCTAGTCCTGTGGTAACCCCCAAGGATCTATCCTTGGCCACCTCCTATTTCTCATTTACATGCTGCTCCTTGGCAACAGCATTAGTTTTCACATGTACTAACAGCGTTAGTTTTCACATGTACGCTGATGACACTCAGCTCTACCTGACCACCACTTCTCTGGACTCCTCCACTGTTGCTAAATTATCAGACTATTTATCCGACATCCAGTACTGGATGAGCAGAAATTTCCTCCAATTAAATATTGGGATGACTGAAGCCATTGTTTTTTGCTCCCGCTCCAAACTCCGTTCCCTAGCTACCAATTCCATCCCTCTCCCTGGCAACAGTTTGGGATTAAGCCAGTCTGTTTGCAGCTTGGGGGAAATTTTATGCTCTCCCCCGCGGCGACTTTGGAGGTGGGGAGAGCATATCAGTGGGCAGGATGGTGGCACCAAATGAGGCTCTTAAGTGGGCAACTAATGTCCAATTAAGGGCCTCATCCCACCTCTGCTGGTATCATCCCAGTGGCGGGCAGACCTGTCGACGCAAGGCAAGCACGCTAAGCAAACCTGTGTGGGTTGCTTGCCGGCTCCGTGGTGGTGGTGCGGGGGGTGGGGTGGTCCATTGTTAAAAGGCACTTAGTACCTGATGGAGGGACCCGGCAGCAGGATGGGAGTGGGGGCATTGAGAGCTATCCCCCTGTCCTTGCAGCCGACCGCCCTACACCCACTCCCCCTCATCTCCCAATCCATGAAACCCCACCTGCCCTGACTCACCTATGGCATGGGTCCAGCATCTCCAGTGAGTCCAGTACCGACAGCACCACTGCCTCCGTGGTGGCACTGCTCAGTTAAAGAGCTGCCAGCCTCTTACTGGCCAAAGCTCTTAACAGGGGAAACTCCTGTCACTGGGGCCTTTAATCCCAGGGAAAGCCCGCCGCTGTCCACTTAAGTGCCTAATTGTCAGATAATAAGGCCGGCCTTCCCCAGAGGAAGGCTCTTGCTGTCGCTTCAGCCAGTGGCCAACACCCCTGTCGACCAGATAAAATCCTGGCCCTTGTGCAACATTTGACCCCAAGATGAGCTTCCGACCTCATACGCGTCCCATCACTGAGACTAAGCCTATTTCCACCTCCATAACATCGCCCAACTTCACCCTCAGTCTCAGCTCATGTGCTGTTGAAACCCTGAAACATGTCTATTCCAATGCACTCCTCTCTGGCCTCCCACATTCTACTCTCTGTAAACTTGAGGTCACCTAAAACTCTGCTGCTTGTGTCTTAACTCGCAGTGCAAAATGTGCAGGTAATGACTTCTGCTCATACTCCTGGCTCCAACGTTACACTACTGCTGCTGGTGTAAAGCAGCAGAAAATGCAGGCTGGTGAGTTCATTTAAATCTAGTGAACATAAGTTACACACTACATTAATGAACACAAGTATATTTTATTCATAAAAGTGGGACATCATTTTAGCCCAGGTATTTAATATTGAGGATGAGTTTGTCAAATGAGCGTGTTTAATTACATTGCTCTCCTGCTTTCAGTCGGTCCCTTTCATTCACTTTGTTATGGAACAGTAGATATGGTGCACTGCATTTCCAAACTTGGCTGAGCCAGGGGTTGACAGGGGTGGGTGGTGCCCTTGGTGCTGGGGGGGGGGGTAAAGATGCCATTTTCAATTTGGTTGAAACGAAAAATGCAACTTTTGAAAAATGACCCAAGGGTCTTTCCGGGACTGCTACTCAATCAAGGCAGGGTCAGAAAAATAGTCAAAGCTTATTTAATGGAAAGTGATGATGTCAGCATAGTACCAAACGATGCCTCAAACTTAATAATCTACAAAGTCTGCGCTCTATTGAGAGGAAGGGGAGTAAAACAAGCAATACAATGTTGTGATGTTTCAAGCATCACATTACGTACCTCTTTCCATAAAGTTCTTGTGCTTACTCTAATAGGAGACAACAATATTGCAACTCTGGCAGTGGTGCACTAGAAATTTAAACTGAGATTTCAGCCACAAACAATAAGGGAATAAAGGCAGAAAATGCTGGAAATACTCAGCACGTCTAGCAGCAGCTTATGTTGAGCTCAACGTAAGGTCAAGGAACAGCTCCTCATCTTTTGATCAGGCACTTTATAGCTTTCTGGACTCAACATTGAGTTTAACAATTTCAGATCATAATCTCTGCCCCATTTTGTGTTCTTTGCATGTTTTGGTCTTTCCCTTTCGGATGGCTGCTGTTCATCACTTTGCCTTTCACACCTGCTCTAGGCACATCTTTTGTCTCTTTTCTTGCCCCATTAGCACACCCTATGGCCCTGCATGACTAACTCTTTTGTCAGTTAACCTCTCCTGTCTTCCACCCTATCGCAGACCTTCCCTTTTGTTCTTTTTCCCACCCTCCCCCATTTCACCTGCTTAAAACCTAGTACATTTCTAACTTTTCCCAGTTCTGATTTTTTTTTAGAGATACAGCACTCAAACAGGCCCTTCGGCCCACCGAGTCTGTGCCGACCAACAACCACCCATTTATACTAACCCTGCAGTAATCCCACATCATCTACCTACACTAGGGGCAATTTACAATGGCCAATTTACCTATCAGCCTGTAAGTCTTTGGCTGTGGGAGGAAACTGGAGCACCCGGCGAAAACCCACACGGTCACAGGGAGAACTTGCAAACTCCACACAGGCAGTACCCAGAATCGAACCTGGGTTCCTGGAAATGTGAAGCTGCAGTGCTAACCACTGCGCCACTGTGCCACAGGCACAATGAAAGGTCATTGACCTGAAATGTTAATTCTGTTTCTCTCTCCACAGATGCTGCCTGATCTGCTGAGTATTTCCAGCATTTTCTATCTTTATTTTAGATTTCCAGCATCTGCAGTATTTTGAAAGAGTGAAGGGTCCTATAGATAGAATTATTTTATGAGAATGAAGCCAGTAGAACTACCTGTATAACAGAATTCCTCAGCAAAATCAAAATCTCTCTGCTGTCAATTCCTCGATTAATAAGGTAATCGTTACAAATCTGTGAATATAAAAAAAATTGCATGAGCATAACAGCTGATGTCCTTTGTTGTTTCAGATCTAAGTTTATGTAAACTTTCTGGATTTGTAGGACAGAGCAAAACAATAAGTTTTCTTATAATTTAACTTTTGCTCCTCACCTTTGCTAGCTTACTTCAATCTCTATAAATCTATTAAAACAGTAATGAGCAGAATGAGAGGACAAGGCAATGAAGATCAGCATCTGCCAAATTTACCTATCCATCAGTTACTAGGGATCCCCATGAGCTATGTGTGAAGAACTGCATTAGTAAACACCAAATTCAACGAATACACATAAAAGCATTAACCTCCCCAAGCTAACATATAAACAAAACTTCATGAAATTGCGGTTACTAATTGGATTTGGTGCTCTCTTTTAGAAATAGATTGTAGCAGAGTGAGCCATTGGGGCTTTTCAGGCTGGATAGATAAAGTTCAGGTGCCTCATTCTGACATATGGGCTATAGTTTGATCACCCTGAGCTATTATATTATTATTTTGTGAGAGTATTGCTCCACCTGGATCATATATAATAAACTGATTGATGTCAGTTTTAAGGCCAGTCAGTTTGCTGAACTGATAACGTCACCTTACTCCATTTTTACTGCTATGTAATGATGCTGTAAAATATTCACTTTTCTCAACCAGTAAGATAAAAGGTTATATTTTACTGTAAAAGGGTTGCTGTAATAACAAATTCTTTACTGAATTAGAACAGAGCAAGGTGACTTGGATTTAATTATAGGTCTATTAGCAATATGTAACACTATTTTTATTATTTCCAAAGTTTAAATACTTATTTTCTATTAATCTAATCTTATTAAAATACACATGCAATTCTACTACTATCACCACTGTCAATGACAAGCAAGTACAGATAGATGGTGGTACAGGACTACAACTGAGAGGTTATATTAAGACTGCATAGCTTGGAAGCAGAGAATGTACACATAGAGTCACAGAGTCATTTACGGCACAGAAGGAGGCCATTCGGCCCATTGAGTCCATGCTGTTCTCCATGGAACAATCCAGTCAGTCCCACTTCCCTGCTCGATTTTCGTAGCCCTGTAAGTTTATTTCCTTCAATTGGCCATCCAATTTCCTTTTGAAATCATTTCCATTTCCGCTTCCACCACCCTTGCGGGCAACAAGTTCCAGGTCATTATCACCCGCTGCATAAAAAAGTTCTTCCTTACATTCCCCTGGATCCCTTGCCCAAAAACTTATAACTGTGTCCCTTAGTCCTTGTACCAATAGTTAATGAAAATAGTTTTTCCTTGTCTAATTTATCTATGCCTGTCATAATTTTGTACACCTCTATTAAATTTCACCTCAATCTCCTTTGCTCTAAGGAGAACAACCCCAGCTTTTCCAACCTAACCTTGTAATTACAATCCCCCATTCCTGGAACAATTCTGGTAAATCTCCTCTGCACCACCTCAAGTACCCTCACATCCTTCCTAAAGTGTGGTGACCAGAACTGAATGCAATACTCAGTTGGGGCCTAACCAGAGAGTTATAAAGGTTCAACGTAACTTCCCTGCTTTTTTACTCAATGCCTCTACTTACGAAGCCCAAGACCCCATATGCTTTGCTAACCACTCTCTCAACATGTCCTGCCACCTTCAAAGATCGATGCCCTTTCCCCCCCAGGTCCCTCTGTTCCTGCACACTCTTTAGAACTATGCCATGAGGTATATATTGCCTCTCCCTATCTCTTCTGCCAAAATGCATCACTTCACTCTTGTCACTATTAAATGCCATCTGCCAGCTGTTAACATAACTGTTAGAAAAAGATATTGCTTTAATTTTGAGGAATTTATTTTCAGTGGTAATTGTGAAGTAACTTTGATTTCACTTGCAGAAAAATGATGAAGCAGAAACAGCTGGCTAGAATATGTGAGGTTTGAAACTTGTACCTTCAATGCCTCTGTAATTGAAGGTCTTTCTGTGGAGCTCCTCTTTGCCATATCCAACAGGAAATTCTTGAGATTTTTGGACAATGGTAACTTTTGATTCACTGGAGCATTGAACTTAGCTGCTGCCCACAAAATGGCTGCAACTCCGTAAACGCAAGCCTGTTGAGAAAAAACATTCATTCAGAGTAATCTATTGACTCTTTGTAGGTTTTTATAGGGAAATACACTCAATTTAATTAGCAAACCTTTTCGGTAAGAACTCCTTGTTTTTCAAATTCAGGTGCAAAGTAGAATGAATCCAGATTTCCTAAGAGGATAGAATAGGCATCAATAAACTAAGTTTTATAGCAGTTGTTAACTATTAAAAGTATTTTATTTACTTTATTCAGAACATAAAATTTATAACACAGAAGGTGAAAATGCAGCCCGCCATACCGTTACTCATTGGCGATACAAACAAGACTTCTCCACTAGCGTCAATGTATGCAGACTCTAGACATAAGTACTCTAAAAAATATATAGAAAATATAGTCACAATGTTATTAACAGACTATTGTTTCATATTGCTGACTGAGTTAGAAGATTTACAAAATGAGTTAACTGACCATCTCGCACAAGAACAACAAAATCACAATTGCTTACTGTCCATCCAGCTTGCAGGTTGTCTAATTATAACAACTAAAGTGGCATATGTGTGGTATCGTATTCACACCATATTAATGACATGGTAGAAAACATTTTCACCTAGCAAGGAAATGTACAGATGCAGAGAGATCAAAATGAAGATCTTGAGGAATGGCAGCAACTGTGGAGAGAGAAACAGTGTTAACATTTCAAGTCTGTAACCTTTCATCAGAATCAGAGTTCTGATGAAAGGTCACTGACCCAAAACGTTAACACTGTCTCTCTCTCCACAGATGCTGTCAGACCTGCTGAGTATTTCCAGCGTTTTCTGTTTTTATTTCAGTTTACCAGCATCTGCAGTATTTTGCATTTACCTTGAGGAATGCCTTGACACAGCGTCAAAGGAAAATTTAATAAGGGATGTAGAAGTTGTGATGTGGGAAATGAACGGCTAAGAATTTAGAGGATGAGCAAATTTCAAAACAACAAAAAATGATTAGGAAAGAAAATATCATAAAGACACATATGTAATATATATATATTAAAAGTGAGTAACCTTAATATTCCAAAGATCTTTCACCTGTAGTTGGCAATGAATGTAAACTACATAACATTACGTGTCAAGGTCATCAAAACGCCAATTTAAAAACCTAATTTTGGAACACAGGTGAATTTTTTTTTAAAGGTTCTGTTAAAAAATACAAAAAGAAACATTTAAAACATATGTAGGATTCTTGAACTGTAAAAAAGAATTAAATCAATTGCAGGAAACTGTTTAAAAGCAATTGTGGTGAGCTGTTACTAAATGGCAACTCAAAAAAGGATGGGTCCATTAACTACGTAACAAATCAATAAAGCAGTGTAGAACTCCCCAAAGGACATAACAAAACATCATGTTTCATCAGCTCCCAACAAAGAAGCCCGAAAATAGCACCAATATGCTATTACAATGGGCAAAAAGTACTCATGGGAATTGTAAACCCAGGACAAGAGCAGTTGGACAGCTCATGAAAGCATAAATTGATACATGGAATGAAAGGAAAAAAACCCACTGAAAGCATGAAAAACTAATGCACATTCAGTAAGGAACTTCTGTACATTGGGAGGGGGGAGGAATTAAAGGAAGATTAACCTCAACTACTCGCATAGCTCTATTGTCCTCAGACTTGGACTTTACCCTTTGACCACTGATGCAGCAGGAATGACAGTACTGGATTATATCCAGTCTGATGGCCATAGAGGCTCCCAAATGCCACAGTCGACCTGCAGCCATTAAATGAATTCCCCTGCTTTCCATGTATCATGACTTATCCAGATATGTAACATGTCTCTGTAACAATAGCATTGCATTTTACTGAAAAATGCTTAGGAGAGAAAATGCCCAAATTGTAATCGTCAGCATAAAGGTGTTTTAGAACTATTTAATTCTTTGAGAAAATATGGGAGCACCATCTCAGTACTTGTGTAAAGAATTCCCACTCTAAAATTTAAAATAATAATCCCACACTGTTTTGTGAGGAAGTTACTTCTAACTTTGTTTAAAATCAAACCAAACCTAAAAAATTAGGCTTGGGATTATAGAAAAAGATTTATATGATGGACTGTTTCCAATATCTTTAGTGACATAAAAATGTTTAAGTTACTGACTGAAGAACTGTACCTCAGAGCATGAATCTGGTGAAATCTCAAAATTATTTTTGAGCTGGAATGTATCAGCCTTGAGTTTGCTACAAACATGTTTAAAGAAAGAAGTCTTAGAAGTCTGACAATAAATCAGGTAAAGAATTTGTAAGCATTTTAAGGTGACAGTCACTGTTATTGGACAGAAGTGTATGAGTTTTCCCTACTTTTGGGGCCTTACAGAGAGCAAGTTTTCAAAATATTAAAACCACAGAATTGGAAATAATTTTCTTTCCACCTATTCCAAAGATGTTGACTTATGCTGGGTACCAGGAGACTACTGGTATCTCAAACAAGCGGGACCTTCTTTATGTGTGAGCCCATGGATTTCAGCAGACTGTTCAAATTTAGGGGGCATCAAAGTGCTAGCTTCTCATGACTTCACTTGATATCCACACATATGCACTTTTCTACAGGGGCTGTAGGACTGAAATCAGGAATGGGAACAATGGCTGATTTTTCTCCTTCCCAACCATAGCAAATGTGGTTAACAATAGCACCCTATTGCTGACTTGCCTGATATCAGCTAACTCTCAGCACAGGCCAGGGATCCAACTTGAGACTTTATTGGTCTGGCCATTATGATTAACACTGCAACAATCAACTGCAATTAGCTTCACCATATATTTGTCGTTCAATTTCACTTTCAAAACATTTTAATTAGTGTCTTTTATGACATCAACAATTTTTACTGCTCTGAGTCTCAGCAAAGATTAACAGTGTAACAATGGCTCTTAAAAATGTAACCAAGGTAATGAATTAGATTTATGGAAAGCAGTGTGTTTTAAAAAATTAAATTACACGATGCAGCAGATATCAACTAACAATATTTAAAGCATAAAATGTTCTCTGCAGCTCCCCAATAATATAAACAAAAAAGGAAACAATTGTGCACAATTTTAAAAATTCTGATAAGAAACCTTGATAGGCCTTGTTGCACAATACCTGGATAGTCTTTGCAGAGTTGCAGACTGATCAAACACTCACGGCACAAAGCCCACAATTCATGATCCTTCAAGGGCCTATCATCCTCAGAGAGTAGCTCCTCCAGTGAAATGTACTATTACAGGGAGGGGTGAAAAGCGAGAATCAACACTCTGGGCATAATAACTGTGTCAATGCAAGCAAGCAACTTGCCAGGACCACATTAATGTTAAACACCAAGTGTGAAAATAAAAATTAAACCACCAAAGCTGAGCCTAAAGTTGACCTCCACTAACAGACAATCATAAGCTGATTGCCTTCAACCTGCTATTACTGTATCTTGTCAGCTAAGCTGTCCAGTGAATGAAAGCACAAGGAGTGCCAGGACAATCCATATAGGAGAAAAATTTATTCTTTTAGGAGGGAGGCTAGGAAATGGCAATTTCACATAGGAGTTTTCTGATGAATGTGGGATAGATAACTAGTAGGATTGTACAGAGCTCAATTAGATATTTTTATATTTCAATAATATTTCCAATTCAAATTAAGAATTTTTCACCTCAAGAAAAATAGAAATAATGCAACATCCTGCACCACCTCTCAACAATGATAGCACGTTCACACAGAAGGATAGGAACAGGTGTTATAACTTTGTGCTTCTACCCGGACAGCTCTCAGTTCCCATCAGGTTATAATTTCCACAGAAATACGTTAAGCATTATTCAGCAAAAGTTCTGATTTTCAAAATTAATTTTAATTTTACGTTAGGATTATTTCAAAACAGGGTATTTCTGAACAATGATAATTAATATTTATGAAAGCTTCTTTGCCGCAGGATGTTCATTCTAATTCTTTTTTAAAAATTCATTCATGGGATGTAGGCATCACTGGCAAGGCCAGCATTTATTGCCCATCCCTAATTGCCCTTCAGAAGGTGGTGGCAAGCCACCTTATTGAACTGCTGCAGTTCATGTGGTGCAGGTACACCCACAGTGCTGTTAGGGAGTGAGTTCCAGGATTTTGACCCAGCGACAGTGAAGGAATGGCAATACATTTCCAAGTCAGGATGGTGTGTGATTTGGAGGGGAACTTGCAGATGATGTGTTCCCATGCACCTGATGCCCTTTTTCCTCTAGATGGTAGAGGTCACAGGTTTGGAAGGTGCTGTTGAAGAAGCCTTGGTGAGTTGTGGCAGTGCATCTTGTAGATGGAGCACACTGCTGCCTCTGTGCGCCAAAGGCAGAGGAAGTTGAATGTTTAAGATGGTGGATGAGGTGCTGATCAAGCAGGCTGCCTTGTCCTGGATGCTGGTGAGCTTCCTGAGTGTTGTTGGAGCCGCACTCATCCAGGCAAGTGGAGAGTATTCCAACACACTCCTGACTTGTGCCTTATAAATGGTGGACAGGCTTTGGGGGAGTCAGGAGGTGACTTACTCACCATAGAACTCCCAACCTCTGACAATCTCTTGCAGCCACATTATATATCTGGGCCAGTTGAGTTTCTGGTCAATGGTAATCTGCGGGAAGGACATAGAGAGGCTGCAAAGAGATATAGACAGGTTTAGTGAGTGGGCAACAAGATGGCAAATGGAGTACAATGTAGGGAAGTGTGAAGTTGTTCACTTTGGTCATAAAAATAGAAAAGCAGAATAGTTTTTAAAAGGTGTGAAACTGGTAAGTGTTGATGTTCAGAGAGACTTGGGGATACTCATACAAGGAATGCACAAAGTTAACATGCAGGTGCAGCAGGCTATTAGGAAGGCAAATTGCATGTTGGCCTTTATTGCAAGGCGATTGGAGTACAGGAATAAAGAAGTCTTACTAAAATTGTACAGGACTTTGGTGAGACCACACTTAGAATACTGTGTGCAGCTTTGGTCTCCACATTTATGAAAGGATATACTTGCACTGGAGGCAGTGCAGCGAAGATTTACTAAATTGGTCCCTGGGATGAGAGACTGAGTAAACTGGGCCTATATTCTCTGGAGTTTAGAAGAATGAGAAGTGATCTAATTGAGACATAGAAGATTCTGAAAGGGCTTGATAGGGTAGAAGCTGAGAGATTGTTCCCACTGGTCAGGAAATCTAGAACACGGAGACACAGTCTCAGGATAAGGGGAAGACCATTCAGGACTGAGATGAGGAGAAATTACTACACTCAAAGGGTTGTGAATCTTTGGAATTCTCTCCCCCAGAGGGTTGTGGATGTTCCATCATTGAATACATTTAAGGCTGGGATGGACAGATTTTTAATCTCGCAGGAATTAAGGGGATATGGGGAGCGGGCAAGAAAGTGGAATTGAAGCCCAAGATCAGCCATGATTGTATTGAATGTGGAGCAGGCTCAATGGGCCATATGGTCTACTCCTGCTCCTATTTCTTGTGTTCTTGTGTAACCCCCAGATGTTGATGGCAGGGGAACTCAGCAATGGTAATGCTGTTGAATGTCAAGAGGAGATGGTTAGATCCTCTCTTGTTGGAGAGAAATAACATGCTGATGACACTTTTCATCTTGGAACTGAACACACATGATCATAGAATCTGAGATCAAATGTGGTGCTGTTAAAGGATAGTTGACACTTGGGGGTACAGAGCTAATGCAGTCATCTGCAGAAAATAACTGAAATCAGACCACGTGGCAGCATCACGAATAGAGCACAGGGGAGAGAAGTCATTTGGAACAGGATAATAATCTCCTGAAAGAATAAATATTCTTAGCAATTTCCTCTGTGGGATTACTTGATCTAGTGATGGTATGTGCAGGGTACAAAATGATGCAAAATGTTTGTCCTTGTGATAAATTCAATTGCAAACATTAGCTCAACACAAATTTCACTTCCAACA